>NW_004443982.1:12790693-12825167 GCF_000243295.1 Trichechus manatus latirostris | reverse complement strand
CTCCATTTGGTGCTTGGCTGAGTTCTTTATCTCTTCATTTGACGTTTTAGGGTTTCAGGATTGTTGTATTCTCTGTTCGGCTTAGTTTTTCGGATCTTTGCTGTGGAGGGATGGCACGGTGCTTCTGCCTAGAGCGCCATTTTGCCGGAACTCTCTCTCTTTGTACAGCTTTGATAATAATTATTAGTTTGACTGAGTCTACCTGATACCAAAATTCTTAAAAAATATGAACTATTCAGTCAGTTATCTGGATCTTTCCCCAAAGCTAGATGTTTCATATTATGCAACATATAAATAGGGGGATAACCTTCAATGACTAGACTCAACCTCAGTGTTGCCTCCAGAATCCCTCACCATACCCAAGCCTGCCCTCTGCAGATTTTGGAATATTTTCTTGAGCTGACAAATAATTTTAGGCTGGTGATTGATTTAGTGGTTAAAAGTCAGGCTACTGAATTTTGGGTTAAAATCCCAAGACTACTGAAATTTCTTCCTGGTTCTGTTGTTTAAATTATCTTGAATAGCTTATTTAATCCTGCTGTGAAGGAGAGATAATTAAATTCTTCTAAGTCCCAATTCAGAGGGTTACCAAATGAAGCCAACACTTGGAAAGTCTTGGATAAAACATGCTCTGAAAATGCAAATCTTTTCCCAGTTCTTCAGCCCCCAGCTCCTATTTAGCTGAAGGGTCACCTCTTTTGAGAAGCCTTTTTGATACCCTCCATGGCCTAGTCCCTCCTCTGTGCTTCCATAGTAACCTGCACCCACATCTATCATAGCTTTCCCCACATTTTGATAAAATTATATTTGAGTAGGTTCTTCCTACCGGACTGTTGTAGATAGGGAGATGTGGTGCCCACACTGCCCAGTTGCAGAAAGTATACTTGGCCCCTTTAGAGTTGCTTCCCCTACAGAGAGCCCCCTTGTCCTAGGCCATGTCCTCACCTGGGCAGCCCACACTTAATGACTGCTCGAGCTGGGCTTATACAGATTCAGCCAGTCCAGCTAGATTCGGACAATTCTTTCTCCAGAGGTTTCTGCCGGGTTGGAGGAGACTATCAGGTCTATACTGCAGGTCAACTTCTCCCTCTGCCCGACCCTGCTTCCCCCACTTTCCTTTCACAGGTGTCGATCCCTAATAAGCATCTGGCACTCCGAACTCCATCTCAGTGTCTGCTTCTAGAGAATCCAACCTACCACATTGTTGTTAGCTGCTGCAACAAAATGCTGCTTAGTCCTGTGCCATCCCCATGATTGGTTGCAGATCAGACCATTGTGATCCATAGGGCTTTCACTGGCTGATTTGCAGAAGTAGATCACCAGGCCCTTCTTCCTAGTTCATCTTAGTCTGGAAGCTCCACTGAAACCTGTTCAGCATCATAGCAACACCCAAGTTTCCACTACAGATGGGTGGTGGCTGCGCATGTGGTGCATTGGCTGGGAATGAACCCTGGACTCCCTCATGGAAGGCAAGAATTCTACTACTGAACCACCACTGCCCCTACAACCTAAACACAGACCATGAATTTCTTGTCTTATTTACCTTTGAATTCATGGCTCTTAGCAATCTTGCTAAGGCCACAGTAAACACCCAATAAATGCTAGTTAAACTGAACAGTTTACTAGAAACTTAAGAAAGACAATATTGTTCTTTGTTTTCTCTCTACCTTTCACAGAGAGCCATGAAAATCATTGGGAAGCTTTTTAACATTGTTAAACATACAACCAATAAAGAAAAATGTAATAAAATAGTATTGAAATATCTTTAAACAAATTATTCAGCCAATATAATCTTTATGTGCTATCTGCATAATTTTTAACATGATAACATCAGTGTTTTAATATAATATCAGACTTTGCCAGTCTCTTTATAGAGTGTTAAAGTGGTGCCTTTGTTTAAGCCTTGGGAAAATGTTTATTTGTTGGTAGAAATGAAGGCAATCCCCAAAGTGCTTTTTAATATGAAGAATGTAGATTGGATTCTTAGTTATAGGTTTTCCTTATAATGCATTTTTGTTTGTTTTTGAACAAGATGCTTTAGAAGAGAAATCAGGTTGGGGGGAACTGAAGGAAGCAATGAAGAGAAGAAATAAGTTACTAGCAATGTCAAGAAGCCATGAATGACTTTATACAGCTACTAAATCGGTTCCCACTGCAATTAGGACTGGGAATAAAACTGAAAGAAAATCAAACAGAAACCAAACAAGGGCCAAATAACATCTTCCGGAGAACCACCTTCTTGAAAACACCCCTCTCCTTCAAAACCACAAAAAAATTACGTAGCCAATAATCTAACATCGTGCCAAGCATAGCAGTTTTTATTTCCAATTAACATGAAGTAAATTAATCTAAATGTAATAGGTTTTGCAGCTCTAAAGATGCCAGAAGTCCAGGGAGAGGGGAATTCAAGTGCAGAAGGGTGAGAAGAGGCCAACTGGAGTAACACTAAATTCGTGAGAACACAAGAGGACTTGATATAGAGGTTGTCTACTCAGAAAAGCAAGTTTATCAGTTTGTAAAATAATATCCTTGATGTGTTCCTCTGAAAATGATGGAAATTTTAGTTAAGCCGAATGTTATAATCTTAAAATCTTCTTCAAGTTTTTATTTAAAACAATATTTCTCTCTATGTTAGTGATTGCTAAAATTGAGATAAATAGTTTTGGTGCTTGTCTTCCATGATCTCCCTCTTCCACACCTGGTAGCAGCCCCCCTCCTCCTATCCCAATAAGCAGGTAAATGACACAGGCCTGGCCACTTTTTGTTTGGCCATAGATACTATTCCAGAGCTTAGGAGTCGAAGCTGACCCACTCAAACTTTCTCTGGGAATTTTCAAACAGGAGCTAGGAGAAAGAAGTCCTCCTTCCATCCATAATCTGTCTGTAGCAGGGAAGAATGTCTCAAAGAATGAAGCTGAGAGAAGCAGCGATGACAGGCAGAAGGACTCTGTCCAAAGTCCCTGGATCCAATTGTCTTGAGGCCGGCTGTTCTTTGAATGGTCACATAACCCAGTGCAAGCCGCTTTCTGCTTAAGCTTGTTTGAGTTTCTGTCAATTGTAACCAAAAGAAAAATAACATTTTTATTATTTCCATTTTAAGCAAGTAACGATTTATTGGGTGCTTACTATGTGTCAGACACTTGCTACATAGTACTCATATGATCTTCACGGGAACCTTATGCAGTAGTAACATTTTCTATGTGAAGGAATGAGAGCCCTAAGAAGTTAGGTAAATAGCTCAACATTGCACACTAATAAAAAGCAAGATTTAGAAACTGGATTTCACTCATTCCAAAGCCTGCTCTTAACCAGTATGCAAAATGTACACTACATGCCTTTATTGTCTACTGAAGCACAGCTTATTCTATCTTGGGCCACACCTATTAGAATCAGTTTTGAACTCACAAACTTTGTTCTCAATCTGGATTTGTTCTCAATCTGAATGCAAACCTCTGCTCTAATACTTTCATTAGGTTCAACCCTATGAAATTGACCTGTAGGAATGGCAAGTTCATATAGTTTAACCTAAAAGCTCTGTATACAATGTGCATTATCTAACCTTTTAGAGTCTCACTTTCTTAACCTATTAAATGGTGATGTCTTAGCCTAAGCAGACCCTGAGATAAACATTTTGTCAACAGGCTCTAAGACAAGGATTTAGGTGCAATTTATTTATTTGGGACCATTTTATAGGAAACCCAATAAGGGAGTGGGGAAAGTGAGGCACAGAAAGGAGAAAGCCAGCAAAAAGGTGTGTTGACTGTGGGTAAGGGCTCAGTTTTGCTGGGGACTTTACGAAACACTGGGTAGAACACATCTTGAAATCATTCCTCCCAAATTTGCCCACCAACTCTTGTCACTCATTTGATGAGGGTCATTTCTGGAGTAGTAACTCCCTAGCACTTTCAGCCCACACTTCATACAGACTGAGCAGGCTCCTGCAGCCAGAGAACGTCCCCAGACAAAGAGATGCGTGAGGCAGGGCCTGCATGGGAACTTTCTGTAGGCGACCTTTGGGGTAGGTTATGGGATATTATGGGCAAAGCACTGACAGTGACTGCTACAGACAGTATTACTACCACTTTATGGGACTTCTGGTAAAGATAATACACACACACACACAGATTACATATTTGCCAAAATAGCCAATCAATTTAGGTGGAGGATGTGATGGTTAATTTCATGTGTCAATTCGGCTAGGTTATTGTGTCCCTGTTGCTTGATTAAACACTAGTCTAGCTGTTGCTGTGAAGGTATTTTGTAGATTTGATTAACATTTACACTCAGTTGACCCTAAGTAAAAGAGATTGCCCTCCATAATGTGGGTGGACCTCAGCCAATCTGTTGAAGGCCTTAAGAGCAAAAACTGAGGTTTCCAAGAGGAGAAGGATTCTGCCTCAAGGCTTTAACACAGACATCCTGCTGGAGTTTCCAGCCTGCTGCCTGCCCTATAGAATTCACAGTTACCAGCTCCCACAGTCACGTGAGCCAGTTCCTTAAAATAAAACTCCCTCCCTCTCTGTCTGTCTGTCTATCTATCTATCTCCTATTGGTTCTATTTCTCTAGAGAACCCTGACTGATATAGAGGGTAAGGGCCAAGTTAAATAAAAAGGCTCTAGGATATCTCATAGATGTGGAAGCTCAGTTGTTTGATTTCTAGACATTTTATCTGCACAAATAAGCATATCTATGTTGTAAATATCCGACTTCCTCTTTGTTTTACACGTATGGGATTGTACCGAACATACTGTTTTGTTACTCTTTTACTATGTCTTGGACATTTTTCTCTGTCAGCCCATTCCTTTTAATGGCTGCAAGGAGTGCACAGCATTTCATTGTATGGATTTACTGTAACTTATTTAACCTTTACACTATTGATGGACAGTTAACTTGTTTCTCTTTTTTCAGTACTACAAAGACTGCTGCAATCCACATCTTAAAATAGGCATATTGCTGTACCCTTATGCAATTGTGCCTGTAGGATAAATATCTAGTGGAATTGTTGGGCCCAGGAATTCGTGCATTTAAATTTTTGATGATTATTGACAAATTGGCCTCCAGGATCTTGCTCCAACTTACACACTCACTAACAATGTGCAAATTGTGATTTCTGCATAACTTTGCCAGTACTGCTTAGTTTCTTTAGATACTGTTACGGATTGAATTGTGCCCCCCCCCCAAAAAAAATATGTGTTATAAATCCTAACTCCTATATCTGTGGTTTTGGGAATGGGTTTTCTGTGTTATGTTAATGAGGCAGAATTAATGTAGGGCGTATTTTGAATCAATCTCTTTTGAGATATAAAAAGATCAGATTGATCAAGCAACAAAGTAAGCAAGCAGAGATGGGGGAAGATAGATACCATGCCACATGAGATCTCCAAGGAACTAGGAAACAGAAGCTGAAAAGAGACAAGGACCTTCCCCCAGAGCCAACAGAGAAAGCCTTCCCCTAGAGCTGGTGCCCTGAAATCAGACTTCTAGCCACCTAAACTGTGAGAAAATGAATTTCTGTTAAAGTCACCCACTTGTGGTATTTCTGTTATTGCAGCACTAGATAACTAAGACAGATGCTATTTTGGGAAGTGAGAGTATTTGAAAGTAGTTTCAAAATTGTGTGATGAGCTTTTGCTTCTTTTAAATTATAATGATGGATTAAATAATGAAGATGCAGCATATGTTGATTCATCCAACTAATATGTATCAGCAGCTACTATGTGACAGCATTGTGCAAAGGTTGAGGATTCAGTAATGAATAGAACAGTTGTTCCTGGTATCATGGAACTTAAATTCAGCAATTACATTGATAAAGATTTATAAATACAGTTATATTCACTACTTCAGTGGAAAACTGCAGGGTACAGTGAGAGAGGGTACCAAGCTGTTGTTAGCTGCTGTTCAGTTAGCCCCGGCTCATGATGACCCCATGTACCACTGAACAAAGCACTGCCCAGTCCTGTGCCATCCTCATAATCAGTTGTGGATCAGACCATTGTGATCCATAGGGTTTTCATTGGCTGATTTTCACAAGTAGATCTGCAGGCCTTTCTTCCTAGTCCATCTTAGTCTAGAAGCTCCAATGAAACCTGTTGAGCATCATAGCAACACGCAAGCCTCCATTGATAGATGGCTGGTGGCTGTGCATGAGGTACTTTGACTGGGAATCAAACCTGAGTCTCCCACATGGAAGGTAAGAGTTCTACTACTGAACCTCCAGTTGCTAATGATGTCCTGCTCAAATCCCCTTACCCTTGCCACTTCAGAGCACACTGGCCTGAAGGTTTTCTTTGACCACCAGTGCCCACTTTGCCCTCAATGCAGCAGACCAGAAGTGCCAGGAAATTAATGCTGCCCTGGGAGCATCCCTCAACCAATAGATGACTGGAATTGGTATATAAATACCCCAGCTCTCTCCTGTCTTGGGTAGAATAACTCTGAGCTGTATGTGCTACATTGGCTCCCAGAGTTCCTCAATGAAATTGAGCTCAAGTTGCTCACAGTGAAAACAGGCAGCTTTATTGACTGCTTTTGCTTCCTTGTCTCACTTCCCTCCTCTGCTACTGGGTATTTCTTTCACCTTCCAAATAAAGTACTTGTAGGTGATGCAAATGGTTAAGTGCTCGACTACTAGTTAAAAAGTTGGTGGTTCAAAACCACCCAGAGACTTCTTGGAAGACAGGCATAGTGATCTGCTTCTGGAAAGGTCACAGCCTTTAAAACCCTATGGAGCAGTTCTAGTGTGCATACATGGGGTCAACATGATTAGGAATCACTTGACAACTAACAATAACAACAACTCAAGACCTCGTCTCAAAGTCATCTTCTGGGGGAGCCCAATTAAAGCCTATGTCTAACCTACATTTTACTTTGATGAATTGTTTTGTAACTAATCCTTACTCCTATAGGTGTCTGTCATAATCTCTGCAATTTATAATCCAGGAAATAATAGTTGGTTCCCAGTAGAGTCCCAAGAGCTTACTTTGAAAAATATCTCTCGAACTCAGGGAGTTATAATAAACAGTGGAGATTTTAGTCTCAAATGATTAAAGGAAACTTTTCAAAACAGTTCCAATGCTATTTATTCTTCCATAGCTCAAAATAATCTTCCCCTGAAGTGTAGAGGTCTTTGTTCTCTTTTGAATATTGTGTTTTATCACTCTAGCATCCTAGGTATGACAGATGCATGCACCCTTTGTCCTCTGGAATTTTTTGATATGCAACAATTGGCACACATGTTCTCCAGTTTTAAATCTTTACAACCCTCCATGCCCTTACCTGAGTGATGTGTTTAAAAAAGCTAATGGTCTATTTTCTTTTGCCTAATTCTGCCCAAGTGACATGAGTGCAAATATTTAGGGTTTATTTAGAGCCTCCAAATTTAATCCCATCAAATAAGTAGTCAGTGACCAAACTGAAAAGATTTCTTTGTCCCCAGTGGATTGACTAAACATGGAATTCCATAAAGCTACTACTGTGCTGTGAACTGTGAGGCTACAATACATGGAATTAATTTGTTTCAACAAAACCTTGTAGGACCAATTATATGTCATGACTTTCAGATACAGTGCAGTTGCACTTTCTGAACCAAAATAATTTCATCCTAAAAGTTGGAATGCAAATGAGAGTTATTCTTTCAGATTTTACTTACTTAAATTTCCACCCCCTGAGGGGTGTGAGGGAGAGGAAGGGGCAAAAAAAAAGGGCCATTTCAGAAATCGAGTTCTTTAGAAACTGTGTGGGTAGAAAGGATGTATATAATTTCAGGGGCAAGCAGAGGCCCTGACCATTGTTGTCATAGCATCTACTGGGGAATTGTTTATTTGCAAATGAAAAATAAATAAAGAAGAGAGATCTTTCCAGGGAAGTGCTGGAGGAGAGTACTTTGGAGCAGATTGTCCCGATAATAAGGCCACGAGGGTCAACTTTGTGGTCAGTTCTGGTGCAAAATGGAAAGGAAGGGTTATGAGGACAGTATAGAAATAACAGAACAAGTAACTTTACTTTCTAGACACTCTCTAGTTTCGGCAAGGGTACATAGTGCATAATCCAACTTTAGCTGAATCTCAAGATTTCTTGGCTCTGAAAGGAGACAATGATGCCTTTAAGGACAGAGCAAACAGAAGAAAGGGAAGTATCCTTTCTGACCCTCTGCGTCTGCTCCTTTTTCTTCTTTTTCAACTCTTAGAGTTTCTCCCCCATCTGACCCTCCCCCGGCAGCACTAAATACTACAAGCCTATCATACAGGAGAGAAGGGATCAAAGAGACTGCTATCTGCAGAAGTTTCTGTATGTAAATTCTGGTAGCTTTTAATAATGCAGATGCTGTCGGGAAACCCCTAGCTTTGAAAACCTTTATGTGGAAGGCTTGAGGATAAACTTGGTTTTCTTGGAACAGACAGACTTCATGTGGGGGATGATGACTGATACAAAAATTCATTCTTCATCCCATGTTCTGTCATCCAATCAGTGACACCTGATTCACCTGATGCGGCTCCCAAAAATCGGAATTGCTTTAGGGAATCAAAGGATGGTTATCTACTATGTTTTAGTTACAAAGTAAAAGGTGTCACTTCGATGACTAAGGTGTGCCTGACCCAAGCCATATGGTCTTTTCAATCGCCTCATATGCGTGGAAAAGCTGGACAATGAAAAAGGAAGAGAGAAGAAGAACTGATGTATTCAAATCGTGGTGTTGACAAAGAATATTGAATATCTTGTGGACTGCCAGAAGAACAAACAAATCAGTCTTAGAAGAAGTACAACCAGAATACTCCTTACAAGTGAGAATGGCAAGACGTTGTCTTGCTTACTTTGGACACATTATCAGGAAAGACAAATCACTAGAAAAGCACATCATGTTTCGTAAAGTAGAGGGTCAGGGAAAATAAAGGAAACCCTCAATGAGATAGATTGACACAACAGCTTCAACAGTGGGCTCAAACATACCATTGATCGTGAGGATGGTGCAGGACCCGGCAATGTTTCCTTGTTATACATAAGGTCGCCATGTGTCAGAGCTGACTCGACAGCAACTAGCAACAGCAAAGTTAGAAATTATAAAGATATCAGTTCTATAAACAATGATACATTTCAAGATAGTAAACTGAACCTACTTTACCTGCTTGGTATGAACCAAAAGTAGTAACTTCTTTCACTTAAGTGATTTTCTCATATTTGCACTCTCAGTTCCATCAGATTTCTTATACTGCTTCATTCTTTATTTATTTAACTTCTAAATGTTCTGTGCCCCACATGGCTCTAAATGGCTTCTATTCATGTTAATTTTTTCTTTATATTACCTAATAGAGAGTGACATATACAGTGAAACCTGTGGGAGCCCGAACTCAATGGGATGGCCTTGTTTTTCTGGGTCTCACAAGTTTTTCGCCTTTGACAGGGTGCAGTCACCACTTTTCTATCGTTCTCTATTTAGTGGAAAATATTTGACTTTTCCTTCTCTGACAGGTTTCCACCTTACACAGGTTCAGGCTTTCATAGGTTTTACTGTATTTAAATATTGACTCCACAAAAAAATTTTTCAGAAATAACTCCCATGTCCCTAGCCAAATAAACAGATTTGTCTATGCAAATATTTTCCATGTCTCTTGAACTACTTCTTCCCCTTCCCTGTGTACCCTTTTATCATGTCAGTATAACACATACTTGCATATATTTTATACGTATAGATAGACACACACACACATATTTCAAAAGTCAAGGAGATACAAAGGTCTATACAGTGAGAAGTTTTTATTAAATTCTTATTTGCAGCCACCCAGTTCCCCTGCCTGGAGGTGATCATGTTACCAGTTTGTGTGTGTGTGTGTACTTTCAGTGATATCCTATGTATATGCAAGTTACACACACACACACACATGCATATGCATTATCTATCTATCTATCTAGATCACTCAAAAGCAGTTGCAGCCGTACATCAACAGGGAACTGCCAGAAATTTAAGCCTGATTCAGAAGAGCATGTGGAATGAGGATATCATTGCTGATGTCAGATGGATCTTGGCTGAAAGCAGAGAATACCAGAAAGATGTTTACCTGTGTTTTATTGCTGCGCAAAGTCATTTGACTGTGTGAATCATAACGAATTATGGATAACATTGAGAAGAATGGGAATTCCAGAACACTTAATTGTGCTCATGAGGAACTTGTACTTAGACCAAGAGGCAGTCGTTCGAACAGAACAAGGGTATACTACATGGTTTAAAATCAGGAAAGGTGTGCATCAGGGTTGTATCCTTTCACCATATTTATTCAATCTGTATGCTGAGCGAATAATCTGAGAAGCTGGACTCTACGAAGAAGAATGTGGCATCAGGATTGATAGAATACTCATTAACAACCTGCGATATGCAGATGACACAACCTTGCTTGCTGAAAGCGAAGAGGACTCGAAGCACTTACTGATGAAGATCAATGACTACAGCCTTCAGTATGGATTACATCTCAACATAAAGAAAACAAAAGTCCTCACAACTGGACCAATAAGCAACATCATTATATATGGGGAATAGATTGAAGTTGTCGAGGATTTCATTTTACTTGGATCCACAATCAATGCCCATTGACGCAGCAGTCAGGAAATCGAAGGACGTATTGCATTGGGCAAATCTGCTGCAAAAGATCTCTCTTTAAAGTGTTAAAAAGCAAAGACGTCAGTTTGAGGACTAAGGTGCACCTGACCCAAACCATGATATTTTCAATCACCTCATATGCATGCAAAAGATGGACAATGAATAAGGAAGACTGAAGAAGAATTGATGCCATTGAATTATGGTGTTGGCGAAGAATATTGAATATACCATGGACTGCCAGAAGAACAAACAAGTCTGTCTTGGAAGAAATATAGTCAGAGTGCTCCTTGAAAGTGAGGATGACGAGACTTCGTCTCACGTACTTTCGACATGTTATCAGGAGGGACCAGTCCCTGGAGAAGGACATCATGTTTGGTATAGCAGAGGGCCAGCAAAAAAGAGGACGACTTTCATCGAGATGGATTGACACGGTGGCTGCAACAATTGGCTCAAACATAACAACCATTGTCAGGATGATGCAGGACTGGTCAGTGTTTCGTTCTGTTTTACATAGGGTCACTATGAGCCAAAACCGACTTAACGGTATCTAACAACAACAACAACAACAACGGCCACCTAATCTTTGACAATGGCTCAAAGTCCATTAAATGAGGAAAAGACAAATGGTGCAGGCAAAATTGGATGTCCATCTATAAATAAAAAAAAAAAAAAAAAGAAACAGGACCCATGCATCACACCGTACACAAAAACTAATTCAAAATGGATCAAAGACCTAAATATAAAACCCAAAACTATAAAGATCATGGAAGAAGAAATAGGGTCAACGCTAGGGGCCCTTATACACGTCATAAACAGGATACAAACCATAACTAACAATGCACAAACACCAGAAGATAAGCTAGATGACTGGGATTTTCTAAAAATTAAAACACTTACTCATCACAAGACTTCACCAAAAGAGTAAAAAGAGAACCTACAGGCTGGGAAAAAATTTCTGGCTATGGCATATCTGACAAAGATTTAATCTATAAAATCCACAGGAAAATCCAACACCTCTGCAACAAAAAACAAATAATCCAATTAAAAAATGGGAAAAGGATATGAACAGACACTTCACCAAAGAAGACATTCAGGTGACTAACAGACACATGAGGAAATGCTCGAGATCACTAGCCATTAGAGAAATGCAAATCAAAACCATAATGAGATATGATCTCACCCCGACATTACTGGCACTAATTAAAAAACCCAGAAAATAACAAATGTTGGAGAGGTTGCGGGGAGAGATTGGAACTCTTATGCACTGCTGGTGGGAATGTAAAATGGTACAACCATTTTGGAAAATGATATGGCACTTCCTTAAAATATTAGAAATAGAAATACTATAGGATCTAACAATCCCACTCCTAAGAATATATCCTAGAGAAATAAGAGCCATCACACGAATAGACATGTATACCCATGTTCATTGCAGCACTGTTCACAGTAGCAAAAAGATGGAAACAACCTAAGAGCTTATCAACAGAGGAACAGATAAACTATGGTACATACATATGATGGAATACTATGCGACAATAAAGAACAATGATGAATCTGTGAAACATCTCACTACATGGATGAATCTGGAGGGCATTATGCTGAGTGAAATAAGTCAGTCACAAAAGGACTAATACTGTATGAGACCACTATTATAAAAACTCATGAAAAGGTTTACACACAGAAAGAAGCAGTCTTTGATGGTTACGAGGAAGGGAAAGGATGGGGAGGGGAAATCACTAACTGGATAGTAGACAAGTGTTAGGGGTGAAGGGAAAGACAATACACAATACTGGGGGAGTTAGCACAACTTGACCAAGGCAAAGTCATAGAAGCTTCACAGACACGTACAAACTCCCTGAGGGACCAAGGTACTGGGCTGAGGGCTGGGGACCATGGTCTTGGGGGACATCTAGCTCAATTGGCATAACAAAGTTTATAAAGAAAATGTTCTACATCCAACTGTGGTGAGTAGCGTGTGGGGTCTTAAAAGCCTGCGAACGGGCATCTGAGATACATCTACTGGTCCCATCCTGGCTGGAGCAAAGGAGAATGAAGAAAACCAAAGACACAAGGGAAAGATCAGTCCAAAGGACCAATGGACCACAACTACTACAACCTCCACCAGACTGAGCCCACAACAACTAGATGCTGCCCGGCTACCACCACTGATTGCTCTGACAGGGATCACAATAGAGGATCCCAGACAGAGTGGGGAAAATGTAGAACAAAATTCAGATTTACACACACACACACACACACACACAAATACACACAAAGACCAGACTTGTTGGTCTGACAGAGACTGGAGAAACCCCGATAGTATGGCCCCCAGACACCCTTTTAACTCAGTACTGAAGTCGCTCCTGAGGTTCACCCTTCAGCCAAAGATTAGACAAGTCTATAGGGCAAACAGAGCTCTGGTGGCACAGTGGTTAAAGAGCTTGGCTGCTAACCAGAAGGTGGGCAGTTCGAATCCACCAGCCACTCCTTGGAAACTGTGTGGGGCAGTTCTACTCTGTCCTATAGGGTTGCTATGAGTTGGAATTGACTCGAGGGCAATGGGTTTGGTTTTTTTTTATAGGGCAAACAATAACACACGTGAGGAATATGCTTTGTAGTTCAATCATGTGTAAGAGACTAAATGAGCACACCAGACCAAAAGCAAAGACATGAAGGAAGGAAGGGACAGGAAAACTGGAGGAATGGAAATAGGGAACCCAGGTGGAGAATGGGAGAGTGTTGACACATGGCGGGGTTGGTAACCAATGTCACAAAACAATTTGTGTATTCATTGTTTAATGAGAAAATAATTTGCTCTGTATGTAAACTTTCATCTAAGGAACACACACGCACACACACACAAAACCAACAACAAACCAAACTCGTTTCAGTCGAGTTGACCCTATAGGACAGAGTATAACTGCTCCATAGGGTTTCCAAGGAGCGACTGGTGGATTTGAACTGCCGACCTTTTGGTTAGCTTCTGCTTGCGGAAGTTGGTTCCTAGAAAGAAGGTAAGCATCGAATCAGCTGAAACACAAATTAAAATGATCCTAATGTAGAGTTGGGAGCCTTGGTGGCTCAGTAGTTAAGAGCTCGGCTGCTAACCAGAAGGTCAGCAGTTCGAATCCACCAGCTGTTCGGTAGAAACCCTATGCTGCAGTTCTACTCTGTCCTATAGGGTTACTACGAGTTGAAATCGACTCGACCGCAAAGTTCTTTTTTTTTTTTTTTAAATGTAGAGTTGGAGCCCTGGTGGCGCAGTGGTTAAGAGCTCTGCTGCTAACCGAAAGATCAGTGGTTCGAACCCACCAACCGCTCCAAGGATGAAAGATGTGGCAGTTTGCTCCCGTAAAGATTACAGCCTTGGAAACTCTATGGGGCAGTTCTACCCTGTCCTATTGGGTCACTTTGAGTCGGAAATGACTCGATGGCAATGGGTTTGGTTTTTTTGGTAAGTATTCACTAAATGCCTATTGCTTGATTCTAAGAAAACATTTTTTCTTTTTCTTAAAACAATTTTTGATTAATTTGTGAGTACTTTAACTGTGCTATGTTTTGAATGATGTGATCTGGCTTAAAAATAGCACCGACACAATTTTTGGTAGGTTTCTGTTACATGGGAACAGTTGAACTCTCAGTTGAAGATGAGACTGAGGATTCCATGTTCTGATTTAGTTATCATTCTTTATTATCCATTCAATTTCCATGTGTTTAGTGCATTTTCTATCTCTTATAAAGATAATTGTTCATCTAAGTAAGATGAGCAGCTAGTGAGTTTTCTAAAGAGACAGCCATTAGGTGACTTGACTTTAACTGATATCAGTAGTGTTCATAAGAACAAAATTATGAATCAGGAGAGCATGTAGAAGCTTAATTTGAAAGTTTATGAGGGGTATAAGACCAGCTATAATATGGTAACAATTATCTGAGAGATAAAGCTGATAGAGTCTATAAATATTTTAAGTGTTCTAGCTAAGAGTTCTTGACTTTTCAAATGATTGCCTTTATCCAGTTTTAAAAAATCTTCAAAATTAAAGCAATTAGTATTTATGAATAAATATATTTAATAAGAACAATACAATAATCAAATATGTTTTTGTCTAACTTTAAAATTTATGACAGTTTAGGGCACAATATTCACTTGAATTTTTATATTTATAATTTTGCATTCAGACTCCACGTGGTAACGTGCGATCTTATGAATGAGTTATTTTTATGACTTAAAAAAAAAATGTTGGTGTACCTGTGTCCATAGATATTATCTATCTCCCACCCAGGGTTCAAAAAACAGGGGGAGTAGATATCTAGGTAGTGTTTCTATTCTTAGTTGTTAACTTTTTAAAAAAGTTTATTTATCATTTTTTAATAATTTTGTTGTGCTTTAGGTGAACTGGTTGTTAACTTGATGGATTAACTGATTAGGAGCTTTTGATATAGATGTGTTGTATCTGGCAGTGATAAATGATGCTTACGTTACTGTTTTTTATTCTAAAGCTTTTGGCTGTTTAAAAATCCATTTTGGATGGTTTAAGTTCTCTACTTAAGAGAATGAAAGTGTCAACACACAGACAACCTGCTCATACACTGGTCTACTAGACAGCATCTACTTAATAGTCTTTGGCTGCTGCCTACACACCTCACTTTCCCCTTTGGAACTCAAGGGATTGTACAATTAATCCTCATAACATCCTTTTACACTTGACTAAGAACAGGTGGCAGTATCTTCATTTCACAAATAAGACTCTTATACACAAAGAGGTTAATGATTTGCTGACAAGCCAGCAACACAACTGGGCACGCAGCCCTCGTGGCTCCTCTCCTGGCCCAGCATTCTCTGCTCTGCACTGTCATGCTTCTGCCCTTAGAGTCATACTTTCAGTGAAACTGCTTTTCATTATAAACCACACGCTTGCTTTTTGGATGAAAATAGAAAACCAGACAAAGCAAGTCTTTTATGATACTGTTTTTTATCATATTGTTCAAATCATCACGATCATTTGTATGTAGTTTAGACTTTGTCCCCCATTTTGTCCCTCTATATGAAGATGTTAGAAAGAAATCAAGTGGCCTATCATATTTTTATTGTAGACAAATGACTTTGTAATGCTGTTATAATAACAATATGTAATTTTACAGTGAAGGGCTGACATGGGATTATCCTCCCAATAGCATTAACAGAGCTGAATACCAAAGAAAATATTTTTTTAATTCCATGAGTATTTCATGGAAGTGAACTTTTTTTGTAACCATGTAAGTCTGCTAAGACATTGAGGGTTTTTATGCAGTCATGATTATAAAACAAGTCTCAGAATTGGGGAAACATCAAAAAACCTTAGGAACATGTAGTACAATTAGAGTAGTCCCACTGAGTTATAAAATTTAACATGGAGAGAAGTAATTGCAGGCTACACTTTGAAGATATCAAACATGAGAATTTCACTCAAGCTGCCTCCCCTCTTTCCAGCTGGCAGCATCACCACTGGAATCACAAACAACAGCAGGTTATTTTAGCAGAATGTGTCTCATCCAAAAGAAAAAGAAAGTTTGGTTGTATCAACAGACAAGAAAATTTGACAATTAACAAATAACGTGGCATCAGTTCTATAAAGAATATTTTAAAATTATAACTGAACTTGGAAAAATGCAAGTTAACTTTACTGGGAAAAATTCATTCGAAATACAGAAAACTTGTAATTGTCTAGTGCGGTCAGGAAATAGGATGTTCTTATAAATAAGCATTTTGATTAATAGAGGTAGCATGGTATTGCATAAAGATTTTTATGCAAGTATGGGTTAGAAGATCAACTCTGCTACTGAGTGACATTTGTCCATTCATTTGACTTCTCTGAATTAGTTTTTTCACCTGTAAAATGGGATGATGGTGGTGGTAATACATGTTCTTTCTATCACACAGGGTTATTACAAGGAACTGTAAAGTATAAGCTTTTCTCTACACCATGCAGGGGGTCCAGTTTTAAATTATTAAGCTAGAATAAACTGCATATGACATGAAAGATAAACTGTATATAAGTACATGTTTGATATTTAATAAAGCAAAGGTGTAGAATTAATTAATCTCAATCCACAAACCCATGGGCGTAAGAAACAACCTTTAAAAATTTCTAAAATGTCACCTCAGTTATTCTTGGGTTTCCTTTCCCTAAAGGCTGTTCCATGCCTGGGATCTTTACACATGCTCAAAGTTCTGTGTGTGTGTGTGTGTGTGTGTGTGTGTGTGTGTGTGCATGCGTGTCTATCAGATCCACTGGGATTGGTCCACCTTGAGATAATTGCCGACCTTGACCACATGTTACCCATTCCTCTCTCAGGTCTTGCTCCCACCCTGAGGGCATTGCCAGAGCAGAGTGCAGGTCTCCTCCCTCTAGGGACCCATTAGCATCTTTCTCATCCTTTCCCTTTGCCAGTCTGTGGAAATCTTTTTCTAGTCTAAGGGAAATCCTTTTCCTGATATGTTTTTTCAAAAATCTCTTTATAGATCTAAGAATCTTCTTCTTTAAAAGACTTAGGCTTTTAAAAAACAAGAACCAGAAAGATTTGCTGCCTTTTTCTACTTTCTGCCCTGCCACATACCTCCCCTGATGCACAGAACTTGCTATTTGATTGAAGGTGGGTATGAGAAAAGAGGAGTACCTGGGTGGTGCAAAGTTTTAAGTGCTTGGCTAGCAGCCGAAAAGTTGGTGGTTCAAATTCACTCAGAAGTGCCTCAGAAGAAAGGCCTGGTGATCTGCTTCCCTAAGGTCATAGCCTTGAAAACCCTATGGGGCAGTTCTACTCTGCAACACATGGGGTAGCCATGAGTCAAAATCGACCCTATGGCAACTAACAACAACATGAAAAAGGAAGGGAAAAATCCAGACTACTATTGCAAATATCAACAGTCGTTTATTCATTCAACAAATGGTTGCTGAGCACTTACTATATACTAAACACTGTGCTATATATATCCTTTGGATATAGCAAGGAACAAGACAGATAGTCCCTGCTCAAGTGTTTATATTTTAGAGGAGACAGACATTAAACAGTGACTTAAACGATTAACTATACAATAACATTTGTGATAAGTACTATAAAGCTCACGCAGAAGGGGATGTTAAGAGGGTGTATGAGGGGAACTGACTTAACAAGGGGTCCGGAAAGGTTTCTTTGAGGAAGGGCCCTTTAAGCTGAGCTTAAATAGCAATCAGTTTGAGGTGAAGCGGGGACATTCAGGCAGATGGAAGAGTGTGTGCTGTGCCTTGCATATGGAAGGGTGATGGCGCATCGAAGCAGATTGACATCATATACCACGACTCAGATGTACAAAGAAATATTACTTTGTTTTTTGTGTTCAAACACAGCTTCATTTCAAGGGAACTGTCTACCTAAAGCAGAAAACTTACTCTATGCATTTCCAGTATGCTTGTTCCAATTTATTGATTTTCCCTCCCAGATTGAATTACCATTATTTGTCACTTTCCAATTCAAAAGTCACTTTAAGCATATGTGCAGTATTTCTGAGTTCCTTCACTCTCTAACATTTATTTACTTTCTTGCTGGGATGTGCTAAATTTGTCTTGCCCTGACATTAAGGATGGGGCACTGGGTCCTCTCTGGCCTACAATTATGATGTCTTATTTTCCTGGGTTTCTGAGCATCCTCATGGTATCTTCTTTGCCTGCCTAATGTCTGGGCATCCTATGCTTCTGGCATTATGTGGGAACCTCCTACTGCTGATGAAGGACATTGTCACTGTCACCTACTCTTGATACCTCAGACCAGAGTCTCATTGAAGTCTCCTCTTTCCACTCTAGGCCTCTCTTGTCTACCAGTTCTCTCAGCACTTTGACAAGTTTCTTGGGACCCAGGAATTCTCAGCTGCTTTTTTTCTCACCACAAGACCCTGTAGGGCTGATCTCAGATCCACCATTCCTTAGCATCTTACTTGCTCAGCTCTGTTGAACTGCATGCACTGCCAAATGCAGAGCTTCTCTGACAGGTTTGTGGTTCTCTCAAGCCATGTCCAAGGAATAAGCCAAATTTTTAAAATTGATATATAATTGTCATAACATAAAATTCACCTTTTCAGAATGTACGATTCAGTGGTTTTAGTATATTTACAATGTTGTGCAGCCGTCACCACTGATTCCAGAACAGTTCCATCAGGCCAAAAAGAAACCCCATACCTGTTACCAAAAAAAACAAAAAACAAAAAACAAATCCACTGCTGTCAAGTTGATTCCAACTCATAGCAACCCCATAGGGCTTCCAAAGCTGTAAATCTTTATGGAAGCAGATTGCCACGTCTTTCTCCCATGGAGCCATTGGTGGTTTTGAACCACTGAATTTTTGATTAGCAGTCGAGCACTTTAACCACTGCACTGCCAGGGCTCCTGTTACCAGACAGTCCAATTCCTCCCCACTTTCACCCCCCACCAGCCTCTGGAAGCCACTGATATGCTTTCTGTTTCTGTGGATGTGCCTATTCTGGACATTTTATGTAAATGAAATCATACAATATATGGCCTTTTGTGTCTGGCTTCTTTCACTTAGCATAATATTTTCAAAGTTCATTCATGTTGTAGCATGTATCAGTACATTATTCTTATTTATGGCTGAGTAATATTCCATTGTATAAATACCTTGTTGTTAGGCGCCGTCAAGTTGGTTTCGGTTTTGATTCATAGTGACCCTATGTACAACAGAACGAAATACTGCCTGGTCCTGTGCCACCCTCACAATCATTGTTATGTTTGAGCCCACTGTTGCAGCCACTGTGTTAATCCATCTAATTGAGGGTCTTCCTCCTTTTTGCTGACCCTCTACTTTACCAAGCATGATGTCCTTCTCCAGAGACTGGTCCCTCCTGATAACAAGTCCAAAGTATGTGAGACGATGTCTTGCCTTCCTCCCTCTAAGGAGCATCCTGGCTGTACTAATTCCAATACAGATTTGTTTGCTCTTCTGGAAGTCCATGGTATATTCAATATTCTTCGCCAACACAATAATTCAAAGGCATCAATTCTTCTTTGGTCGTCCTTATTCATTGTCCAGCTTTTGCATGCATATGAGGCGATTGAAAATACCATGGCTTGAGTCATGTGCACCTTAGTCCTCGAGGTCACATCTTTACTTTTTAAAACTTTAAAGAGGTCTCTTGAAGCAAATTTGCCCAATGCAATGCATTGTTTGATTTCTTGACTGCCGCATCCCTGAGCTTTGATTGTGGATCCAAGTAAAATGAAATCCTGATGCCACATTCTTCTTCATATAGTTCAGCTTCTCAGATTATTTACTCAGCATACAGATTGAATAAGTATGGTGAAAGGATACAACCCTGACACACACCTTTCCTGATTTTAAACCATGCAGTATACCCTTGTTCTGTTTGAACAAGGTCTATATACAGGTTCCTTATGAGCACAATTAACTGTTCTGGAATTCCCATTTTTTGCAATGTTAGCCATAATTTGTTATGATCCACACAGTCAAATGACTTTGCATAGTCAATAAAACACAGGTAAACATCTTTCTGGTATTCTCTGCTTTCAGCCAAGATCCATATGACATCAGCAATGATATCCCTCATTCCATGTTCTCTTCTGAATCTAGCTTGAATTTCTGGCAGTTCCTTGTTGATGTACTGCTGCAACAGTTTTTGAATTATCTTCAACATAATTTTAATTGCATGTGATATTAATGACATTGTTCAATAATTACCACTTTCTGTTGGATCACATTCTTTGGAATGGGCACAAATATGGATCTCTTCCAGTTGGTTGGCCAGGTAGCTGTCTTCCAAATTTCTTGGCATAGATGAGTGAGCGCTTCCAACGTTACATCCATTTGTTGAAACAGCTCAATTGGTATTCTGTCAATTCCTGGAGGCTTGTTTTTCACTAATGCCTTCAATGCAGCTTGGACTTCTTCCTTCAGGACCATCAGTTCTTGATCAAATGGTACCTCCTAAAATGGCTGAACGTTGACCAATTCTTTTTGGTACAGTGAATCTGTGTATTCCTTCCATCTTCTTTTGATGCTTCCTGTCTTGTTCAATATTTTCCCCCACAGAATCCTTCAATATTACAACTCGAGGTTTGAATTTTTTCTTCAGTTCTTTCAGCTTGAGAAATGCCAGACGTGTTCTTCCCTTTTGGTTTTTAACTCCAGGTGTTTGCACATTTCATTATAATACTTTACTTTGTCTCCTTGAGCCACCCTTTGAAATCTTCTGTTCAGCTCTTTTACTTCATAATTTCTTTCGTTCACTTTAGCTACTCTACATTCAAGAGCATGTTTCAGAGTCTCTTCTGACATCCATTTTGGTCTTTTCTTTCTTTCCTGTCTTTTTAATGACCTTTGCTTTCTTCATGCGTTATGTCCTTGATGTCACCCCACAACTCATCTGGTCTTTGGTCATTAGTGTTCAATGTGTCAAATCTATTCTTGAGATGGTTTCTAAATTCAGGTGGGATATACTCAAGGTTGTACTTTGGCTCTCGTGGACTTGTTATATAAATATACCACATTTTATTTATACATTCTTCAGTTGGTGGACATTTGGATTGTTTTCAGTTTGGGGCTATTCTGAATAATGCTGCTATGAACATTCATCTACAAGTTTTTGTTTGAATACCCATTTTCAATTCTTTTGGGTACATACCTAGGGGTGGAATTGCTGGGCCATATGGTAACTGCTTCACTTTTTGAGGAACTGCTAACCTGTTTTCCACAGCAGCTGCACAATTTTACATTCTAACCAGCAATGTATGAGGGTTTCAGTTTCTCCACATCCTCATCAATACTTGTTATTTTCCATTTAATTTTATTTTTGGTGAAAATATACACAGTAAAACCTGTTCCCATTCCACAGTTTCTAGACATAATGGTCAGTGACATGGGTTACATTCTTCACATTGTGTCAGTATTATCATTATTTCTATTCCGTTTGTTTCACTTCCATTTACTTAAACTCCCTGACCCCCAACCTATCTATGCTTTAAAATAGCTGTTGACCCTTTGGTCTTTTATAGATTATTTTTTTTGTTTTTAAATGCCTTATTAAAGGGTGACAGTCGTTACTCTTTGGGCTAAACCCTTAATTTAAAAGAGACTTCAGGGGTTAGCTTCAATTCAAGATTGAAAAGCAACTCAAGGCCATAGTCTCACGGACTCCTTCAGCCTCAATAGGTCCAGTAAGTCTGGATTCTTTAAGAATTTGAAGTTCTGTTCCACATCTTCCTCCCTTTTTATTAGGATTCATCTATTGTGCTCCATCTGTCAGAATGTTCAGTACTAGTAGCCAGGCATCATCTAGTTCTTCTGGTCTCAAGGTGGAGCAGGCAGTGGTTCATGTAGACAATTAGTCCTGTAGTCTAGTTTCTTCTCTGATTATTGAGTTTCCTACTTTCTCTTTTGTTCCAGATGAATTAAGACCAATAGTTGTGTCTTAGATGGCTGCTCCTAAGCTTTTAATACCCCAGACACTAATCACCATACTTGGAGGTCAAACAGAAACTTTAAGAATTATACAGTGAAAACTGTGATAGCCAGAATTTAACGGGACTACCTTGTTTCTCCGGGTCTGGAAAGTTTTCCGTCTTTGACAAGGTGCAGTCTTACCAGTTTTCTATCACTCTCTATTAGTGGAAAATATTTTAATTTTCCTTCTCTGACAGGTTTCCACCTTACACAGGTTCTGGTTGTCACAGATTTTACTGTATTATGCTAACTGATTGGATTGCCCCACCAGACGACGGCTCTAAGGCCTCAAACCAAGAGAACTAATCCCATGAGGTGATTGGTTATGTCTAATTGGTATCAGCATCTGTAGCCCGCTTTTTGTTATTGTTGTTATTGTTGCAAAACCATGTACAACCTAGCATATGCCCATTCATCCCTTTTCCCTGTGTACATCTTATTGAAATCAATTACATCAGTCATGCTGTGCAAACTTCACCCACATTCAGTGCCACCTTTCCCAGTACTATACACAAAAAGTGACTACTACCTAGGGAGTACTCCTCCCCCTGCCCCTGTAACCACTAATGAACATTAGTTTCTGTGTATGTACTTACTTATTCATGTCATTTCATAAAAGTGAGAACACACAATATTTGTCTTTTTGTGATTGACTTATTTTGCTCAACATAACATCCTCCAGGTTCATCCATGTTGTAAGATGTTTCAGGAACTTATTTTTCTTTATCACTGAGTAGTATTCCATTGTAGGTATGCCATATGTTCCTTATCGATTCATCCGTTGATGGACACTTAGGTTTTTTCCATCTTTTTGCTATTGTGACTAGTGCTGCAATGACCATAATGTGTATATGTCTGTTCGAGCCACTTCTATTGTATTCCTAGGGTATATACCTAGGAGTGGAACTGCTGGGTCGTATGGCAACTCTACCTCTACTTTTCGAGGAACGCCAGACTGTTTTCCGCAACAGCCATACCATTTGCATTCCTACCAGTAATGGATGAGGGTTCCAGTTTTTCCACAAACCTTTCAACACTTGTTATTTTCCTTTTTTTAAAAAATCTTAGCCATAGTAGTGGGAGTAAAAAGGTATCTCATTGTCGTTTTGAATTGCATTTCTCTGAGGGCTAATGACGTTGAACATCTTTTCATGTGCTTGTTGACTATTTAAATATCTTCTTTGGTGAAGTGTCTGTTCATGTCCTTTGCCCAGTTTATGATTGGGTTATTTGTCTTTTTGTTGTTAAGTTGTAGAAATTTTATATATAATTTAGATATTAGATCCTTATCGGTTATATTGTTCCTGAAGATTTTTTTCCCAGTTTGTAAGTTGTCTGTTTAGTCTTTTGATAAAGTTTAAAAAATATATATTTTATTGTGATTTTGAAAATTTATATTTGGGTTTTGTTCTACATTTTTTCCCCATTCTATCCGGGATCATCTATTGTGTCCCTGGTTGGAACTGTTGGTAGTGGTAGTGGGACAGCATCTAGTTCTTCTGGTCTCAAGGTAGGTGAGGCCGTGGTTCGTGTAGACTATTAGTCCTGTAGACTAGTTTCTTCTTTGAGTCTTTGGTTTCCTTCTTTCTCTTTTACTCCAGATGCATAGAAGCCAATAATTGTATCTTAGACGGTTGCTTGCAAAGATTTTAAGACCCCAGACACTACTGACCATACTAGGATGTAGAACATTATCTTTATGAGCTATGTTACGCTAATTGACTGAATTGCCCCCCAAGACTATGATCTCAAGCCTGCAAGCTCAGTAACCCAATCCTACCAGGTGTCTGGTTATATCGAGGAAATATCCATAACGGTGCCCCTATGTGCTTAATTTTATGTATGAATATATATGCAGCACACACAAACATGTATAAACATTTGCCTACAGAAACACCTATACATGCGCACCTGTATATACATATGTGCTTATTGTTAGGTGCCGTCAGGTCAGTTCTGACTCATAGAGACCGTATATGCAAAAGAACAAAACACTGCCCAGTCTTGCGTCATCCTCACGATTGTTGTTATGCTTGAGCCCATTGTTGGAGCCACTGTGTCAATCCATCTCGTTGAGCGTCTTCTTCTTTTTTGCTTACCCTTTACTTTGCCAAGCATGATGTTCTTCTCCAGGGACTGATCCCTCCTGATAACATGTCCAAAGTATGTGAGACATAGTCTCGCCATCATTGCTTCTAAGAAGCATTCTGGCTGTATTTCTTCCAAGACAGATTTGTTCATTCTTTTGGCAGTCTATGTATGGTATATTCAATATTCTTCACCAACACTATACATATATCTGCATACATATCTACCTATGTAACCACACACATATTTTTTGGTTGTTATTATTGTTGTAAAGGAGCCCTGGTGGCAGCAGTGGTTAAAATGCTCAGCTGCTAATTGAAAGATTGGTGGTTCAAACCCACTAGCCACTCCACAGGAGAAAGATGTGGCAGTCTGCTTCTGTAAAGATTTACAGCCTTGGAAACCCTACAAGGCAGTTTTACTCTGTCCTATAGGGTCACTATAAGTTGGAATCAACTCGATGGCAGTGGATTTGATATTACTGTTGCTGCAAAATTTTATATATTGTGGCTTTTACTAAAATCGTCCCTTATTCTTGTGTATTTCTTAGTGTCATCTTTTACCTTGATCAGGTTGTGCTGACTTCACCCTTATTCAGTATTGCCATACCCATCACCAAAACTAAGAAGGGTCTACTATCTAGAAAGTGATTCCTCCTTTCTCTCTCCCATCTCTAGTAACCACGAAAGAATGTTGCTTTCTGTATGTATACCTATTCTTGTCTTTTTATAATAGTGAGATCATACAGTATTTGTCCTTTTGTGATTGACCTACTTCATTCAGCATAATGTCCTCCAGATTCATCCACGTTACAGTATATTTTGAGAACTCATCAGTGTTCTTTATTGTTGAGTAGTACTCCACTGTATGTATGTACCACAGTTTGTTTATCCATTCATTTATTGATGGGCAGTTAGGCTGTTTCCATCTGTTTGCTATTGTGAATAATGCTACAGTGAACATAGATGTGCATATATCTGTTTGTATCAGTAGTTTTAGTTCTCTAGGGCATATACCTAGGAGTGGGATTAGTGGATCATAGGGCATTTCTATTTCTAGCTTTTTGAGGAAATGCCATACCATTTTCCATAGCGCTTGAACCAATTTACAATCCCACCAGCAGTGGAGCAGGGTTCCAATCTCCCCTTGATCTTGCCGGCATTTGTTGTTCTCTGTTTTTTTGATCAGTGCCATTTTTGCAGGAGTGAGATGATATCTCATTGTAGTTTTGATTGGCATCTCTCTGATGGCTAACAATCATGAGCATCTTTTCATGTGTTTCTTGGCCACTTGAGTGTCCTCTTTGGTGAAGTGTTTTTTCATGTCCTTTGCTCATTTTTTAAATTGGGTGTTTGTCTTTTTGTTGTTGAATTGTTGAAGTTTTCTTCATATTTTAGAGATTAGGCCCTTATCAAGTATATTATTCCCAAAGATTATTTTTCCCAATCCATAGGTCCTTTTTTTACTCTTTTGATAGTTTTTTGAGGAGCATAAATATTTAATTTTTAGGCGGTCCCAGTTATCTAACTTGTCTTCTGTTGCTTCTGCATTTGTAGTTGTGTTTGGTAATCTATTACTGAAAAAAATTAGGTCCCATAATTTTGTCCCTATCTTTTCTTCCTGGAACTTTATAGTTTTGGCTTTAACATTTAGGTCTTTGGTCTATTTTGAGTTAGTGTTTGTGTATGGTTTTAGGTATGGATCCTGTTTCATTTTTCTGCAAATAAATATCCAGTTTTGGCCACTTGTTAAAGAGACCGTTTCTTCCCAATCGAATGTACTTTGAGGCATTGTCGAAAATCAGCTGCCCATAGATGGATGGATTTATTTCTGGGTTCTCAATTCTATTCCATTGGCCTATGTGTCTGTCATTGAACCAGTACCAGGCTGTTTTGATTACTGTGGCTGTATAGTATGTTTTGAGATCGGGGAGTGTGAGGCCTCCTGCTTTGTTCTTCTCCTTCAATATTGCTTTGCCTATTTGGGGTCTGTTTCCTTTCCATATAAAGTTGGTGATATGTTTTTCCGTCTTCCTAAAGAATGTTGTTGGGATATGGATTGGGATTGCATTGTACCTATAGATCACTTTGGGTAGTATTGACATTTTCACACTGTTAAGTTTTCCAATCCTTGAGCATGGAATGTTTTCCCATTTATGAAGGTTACTTTTAGTTTCTTGCAGTAGTGTTTTATAGTTTTCATTGTATAGGTCTTTTACATCCTTGGTTAGGCTTATTCCTAGGTATTTTATCCTTTTGGAGGCTATTGTAAATGGTATTGTTTTCTTGATTTCCTTTTTGGAGTTCTGCTTGTTTGTGTAAAGGAGCCCAACTGATTTTTGTGTGTTGATCTTGTACTCTGCCACTTTGCTAAGTCCTTCTATTAAATCCAGTAGCTTTCTTGTGGAATCTGGGATTTTCTATGTAAAGAATCATGTTGTCTGTGAATTGAGATAGTTTTACTTCTTTCTTTCCAATTTTGATATGCTTTATTTCCCTTTCTTCTCTTATTCCTCTGGCTAGGACTTCCAGTACAATATTGAATAGAAGTGGTGATAGTGGATGATAAAGTCTTTTGATGAAAATAATTATTTAACTTTTATGCGGTCCCAGTTATCTATTTTGTCTTCTGTTGCTCACGCATTCGTTGTCAAGTCTGATAATCTATCATTGAGAAACAATTAGGTCCCAAAGCTTTGCTCCTATATTTTCTTCCACAAACTTTATGGTTTTAGATTTTACATTTAAGTCTTTGATCCATTTTGAATTAGTTTTTGTATATGGTGTGAGGTATGGATATTGTTTCATTTTTCTACATGTGGAAATCCAGTTTTACCAGCACAATTTGTTGAAGAGACTGTTCCTTCCCCATTAAATGGATTTGGCTTGCTTGTCGAAAATCAGTTGACCATAGATGTTTGGATTTATTTCTGGGTTTTCAATTCTATTCCATTGGTGTCTATGTCTATCATTAAACTAGTACCAGGCTGTTTTGATTATTGTAGCTGTGTGTAATATGTTTTGAAACCAGGAAATGTGAAGCTTCCTACTTTGTTCTTCTTCAAAATTGCTTTAGCTATTCAGAGCCTCTTGTCTTTCCATATAAAACTGAGAATTAGTTTTTCCATTTCTGTAAACAATGCTGTTGGAATTTTGGTCAGGATTGTGTTGTATCTGTAGATCACTTTGGGTAGTATTGACATCTGGACTATATTAAGTCTTCCAATCCATGAGCATGGAACATCTTTCCATCTATTTAGGTCTTCTTTAGTCTCTTTTAACAGTGTTTTATAATTTTCATTGTATAAGTCTGTCACATCCCTGGGTAAATTTATTCCTAGATATTTTTTTCTCTTAAATGCTATTGTAAATGGAGTTGTTTTCTTGATCTCCTTTTCATATTTGTCACTGATGGTGTATTGAAAACCAACAGATTTTTTTTTGTGTTCACCTTCTGTATTGCAACTTTGTTAAATTACTCTATTAGTTCTAGAAGCTTTTTAGTAGAGTCTTTGGAATTTTTTATATATAGAATCATGTCACCTGTGACTAGAGATAGTTTTATCTCTTCTTTTCCAATTTGGATACCTTGTATTTCTTTTTCTTGCCTCATTGCTGTGGCTACGACTTCCAGTACAATATTGAATAGGAGTGGTGAGAGTGGGCATCCTTGTCTTGTTTATGTTTTCAAGGGGAAAATTCTCAATCTTTTTCCATTGAGTATGATGTTGGCTGTTCTTTTTTTTTTTTTTTTTTATAAATGTCCTTAATTATGTTGAGGAAATTTCCTTTTATTCTCAATCTTGTTGAGAGTTTTCATCAAGAAAGGGTGCTGGATTTTATCAAATGCTTTTTCTGCATCGAATGAGATGATCATGTTGTTCTTTTCCTTTGTTCTATTATTGGGGTGTATTACATTTCCTGATTTTCTGATGTTGAGCCAACCTTGCATTCCTGGAATAAATCCCACTTGATCTTGATGTATAATTCTTTTAATATGCTATTGGATTCTGTTTGCTAATATTTTGTTGGGAATTTTGGCATCTATATTCATAAGGGATATTGCGCTGCAGTTTTCTTCTCTTGTGTTGTCTTTGTCTGGCTTTGGTACCAGGGTAATGCTGGCTTCATAGAAAGAGACAGTATTCTTTCCTCTACTTTTTGGAAGAGTTTGAACAGGATTGGTGTCAGTTCTTCTCTAAATCTTTGATAGAATTCCCCAGTGAAGCCATCTGGTCCTTTCTTTGTTGGGAGGCTTTTTATTACTGATTCAATCTCTTGGCTTGTTATAGGTCTGTTGAGGTTTTCTACTTCCTTTTGAGTAAGTTTGGGTAAGTTATGTGCTCCTAGGAATTTGTCCATTTCATCGAAGTCATCAATTTTGTTGTAGTACAGTTGTTCATAGTACTCTGTTATGATCCTTTTAACTTCATTTGGGTCAGTTTTAATGTTTCTGTGTTATTTTCCATTTTTAAAATTATACCAATCCTAGTGGGTTTCAGGTGGTATCTCATTGTGGTTTTGATTCACATTTCCCTGATGGGTAACGTTGAACATATTTTCATGCGTTTGTTGGCCATTTGTATATCTTCTTTGGAGAAATGTCTATTCAACTCTTTTGTCTTTTTTTAAATTGGGTTATCTTTTTATTGTTGAGTTGTAAGTGTTATTAATATGCTCTAGATATTAGACCCTTATTAGGTATATGATTTGCAAATATTTTCCATTCTGTGTGTTGCCTTTTCACTTTCTGATAGTGTACTTTGATGCACAAATGTTTTAAATTTTGGTGAAGCCAATCTAACTATTTTTTTTTCTTTGGTTGCTTCTAATTTTGCTGTTGTATTTAAGAAACTATTGCCTAATTTAAAGTTGTGAAGTTTTAGACCTATGTTTGTTTCTACGAGTTGTATTGTTTTAGCTCTTACATTTATACCTTTGATCCAGTTTGAGTTAATTTTTGTATATGGTGTGATGTAGGCGACAAAATTCATTCTTTTTCACGTGCCTATCCAGTGGTTCCAGCATCATTTATTGAAAAGACCATTCTTTCCCATTGAATGGTCTTGGCACCCTTGTTGAAAATCAGTTGATCATAGATATATGGGTTTATTTCTTGACTTTTAATTCTATTCCATTGATCTATTTGTCTGTCCAGCCCAAACCCTGGAGTCATCCTTACTTCCCCTCTTTCACACTCCAAATATTTAATCAATCCGTAGATTATATTATTTATATCTTCAAAATATATCCGGAATCCAACCATTATCACCACCACTGCTACCCCATTTGTTCCAAGCAATTATCATTTTATCATTTCTCCTCCTCTCCCAGTTTTTCTTGCAGTAGCCTCCCTACTGACCTCCCTGATTCTACTCAAACTCCCCTATAGTCTATTATCTACATGGCAGACAGAGTGATCCTATTAAAATAAGCCAGATCATGTCACTTTTCTGATCAAAACCCTCTAATGGCGTCTCACTCTTTTCAGAGTAAAAATCAAAGCCCTAATAATGACCTACAAGTCCTCACATAATCTGGCCCTCAGTTAGCTCTTTGACCTCGTCTCCTACCACTCTCTGCCTTGTACACTCTTCTCCAGTCACACTGGCCTCTGGATGTTTCTCAAATATACTAAGCAGTTCTTATCTCAGGGTCTTTGCAAATTCTATTCTTTTTGCCTGAAATTCTTTTCCTCCATATATATGCATGGCTCACTTTCTTACCTCCTACTCAAATGACGCCTTATCAGTGAGGACTTCCCTAACACCGTATTTAAAATTGCGTCCCTCTTTCCACATTAATTTCCATCCCTCCTCTCTGCTTAATTTTTTCCATAGTATGTATAACCATTTAACACACAATATATTTTACCTTTTTATCATGTGTCTCTCCCTCTCCCAAAATGGAAGCTCCATGAGTGCAGGTTTTTTTTTCTCCCTCTTACTATGTCTTCAGTGCCTAGCTTGGTACTTGACATATAATAGGGGTTTAAATGGTGTTCGCTTGTAACTAGCCCAACTGCATCTCAGGCTTGGCCTTAGGGTTGGAGGGATCATCACATTTGTCCACCTGGGAAGACCTAAGGCTTTTGAGGAATCCCAGGTTTCAGAGTTGTTCAGCTTCTCTGGCTTCTCCATAGTATCTCCATTCCAGTGACCAAGATTTGAATCTTTTCCAGTTAGGGCATTAATTTTAACCAGAGGAACCCAGAACAGCACAGATGTCAGATAGCGCAGTTCAACTAGGCTCACGACCGTATCTACCCAGGCTCATGATTGTCTAATAGTTGAGTTCCAGTAGACTCAGATCTCCAGCATGTTGGATTACAGCTTAAAATCAGTAGTGGAAGAGTTCATGAGACTTTTTTTATCCATTAAGTTCTTTTCCCAACCAACAACTCATGAAAATAGTGTTGTTCTTGGCTCAAGGATGACAGCAGCCAAAAGTAAAGTTGTATTTTGTCAGATGGGTCCTCTGCAAAGCAGACATAGATAGAGAAGGAGTTAGGAGTGGAATAGGCTTCTCGGAGGATAAAGCTTGTGACATTTTATCTTTCACAAGGATTATGAAACAAGATTGTGCAGGGAAAGCCTTCAGATTGTGATGTAGATCTGCTAAAGTCTTGGTCAACCCATTAGAAGAGTCCTACATTGGGCAGAAATGGCCAGTCCCTGCCATGCTGAGTCATTGGCTGGGACTGCCTGAGAAGAGCTTGGCCTCACCTCCAAAGCAGAGGTGGATCTTGAAGGCATTATAGCTGGATACTGTCAGATAACTGAGCCTCTTGGAGCTGAACAGCAAGTTCTTTCTTGAAGGGTGATCTGAGCAGTGCACCTCCATGACTGCCACAAGTACTCACTTACATATTATTTTAACTACTCCTGGATCTCCAAGTTGGTTCATGGTGGGCTGGGGAGAGAGGAACAAGAAAGGCAGGCTTATGTGATAGTTCACTATATCTGGGTGATGTAGACCTGACCTCTAATTGATTGAGGAGTGGTTGGCAGTAGAGTTTCTTTTCTTTTCTTTCCCATCCTTCCATTCCTTTCTTTTCTTTTTTGCTTTGGTTGGGGAGACAAGAACCAATAACTAACTGCCCTTTATGAATTTGCTTGAGATAATTGCTTTATTTTGGCTAGGGAAGAATGGTCCTTTGAATAGGAGCTTTTGAGTAGTGACAGATATGGCATCCAGGGCTACAGGAGAAATCCAATCCTGTTTACATATTTTAAAATATCTCTCACAACTAATGCAAATCAAATGCTTTAAAATTTTAAATCATTTCCACCAGTGTGCACTTTAAACAACAAACTAACACTGGCAGTCATTACATCATCTTTAAAAAAATCACTCTCTTGTAATCAATTAAACTCATTACACCTGAATAATCATTACCAATATTGTATAATTTAAATAATCTCTGCAAGATGATTTATTTATGACTGTCAGGCCTACTAACAACTTTCCAAACCATCACTCAGTAAAACATTGCAAAATTTCCTGTTGAAGAAATTTCAGACCTTAGGGAGTTTCCAGTATTGCCTTGGAACAAACTATTAGAGACAAGAAGAGCTGCCCATGAAAATTACAAATGTGCCTTGCTTTTCCTTATCTTCCTCCAGCTGAGCACCCAAGAAGAAATTTGTCTCTTTCTTGAAGGTCTTTACTAAAGACACCAGATATAACCAACTCACTGAGATATCCTTACATTTGGTTACCAAGGCTCCTGAACCCTCCTCCCTGATGGGCATCCCTTAAGACTGCTGGCCACAACTTAACCAGTTGCTTTGCTACCAATACATGGACTACCATTTTCCCATCCTGGTATTGAAGGTGACTTATTACCACTGATGGATCCTACCATCACTCCGTGGCCAGTTTCAGATTTTCCCTGAAGATCTGTTGTATGCAACTTAACTCCTGATTAGGCATGTTTGATAGCAAGGGATAAAAATCTAGTCAAACTAGCCTGAAGTGAATCCGGACTATTGTAGCATTAAGTGCTACATTCTCATGGGCACTAGGGGACAAGAACTGGATTAGGGCCAGGCCACACAGGATTGGGAACTGGGATGTCAGGCACTGAATGCAGGGTTCTACTAACTCTTGTGGAGCCACAGCACAATTTCTTCTCTCAGTAGCGTTGCCTGGTTCTGTCTCTTGTGTTTTTTCACACCACCAGAACTTCACCTCATGTGTGGCTTTGGCTTGCCATGGCACTGACTCCTGTCCTGTCTTTACTTGATTTTCTGTCCAAGATTCAGTTTATCACTGTCCAAATTTCTCAATTCAGTTTTGTAGTGTTCAAATTCTGAAATTCCAGGAGAAAGTACATGATTGGCTCAGGTTGGGTCAGGTGTAAACCCCTGGGTCAATCAAATATGACTGAGGCTGGGGATGACATAACGTGGTACTTAAGCTTGCTGCTTTTCTGGTGGAAGATGAAGCAGGTTTTCTGCGAATATGGGTTGTGTCTTAGACTGGATTCTCTAGAGAAGCATATAATACATATATATAGATACATATATATACACACACACATATATATGCATATATAGTTGTTGTTAGGTGCTGTCTAGTTGGTTCCGACTCATAATGATCCTACGTACAACAGAACGAAAAACTGCCTGGTCCTGTGTCATTCTCACAATCATTGTTATGCTTGAGCCCATTGTTGCAGCCACTGTGTCAATCCGTCTCGTTGAGGGTCTTCCACTTTTTCCCTGACCCTCTACTTTACCAAGCATAAGGTCCTTCTCCAGGGATTGGTCCCTCCTGATAACATGTCCAAAGTATGTGAGATGAAGTCTCACCATTCTTGTTTCTAATGAGCATTCTGTCTGTACTTCTTCCAAGACAAATTTGTTCTTTCTCTGGCAGTCCATGGTATATTCAGTATTCTTTGCCAGCACCATAATTCAAAGGCATCAATTCTTCTTCAGTCTTCCTTATTCATTGTCCAGCTTTCACATGCATATGAGGCAATTGGAAACACCATGGCTTGGGTCAGGCGCCCCTTAGTCCTTAAAGTGACATATTTGCTCTTTAACACTTCAAAGAGGTCTCTTGAAGCAGATTTGCCCGATGCAATGTGTCGTTTGATTTCTTGACTGCTGCTTCCATGAGTGTTGATTGTAGATCCAAGTAAAATGAAATCCTTAACAACTTCAATATTTTCTCCGTTTATCATGATGTTGCTTGTTGGTCCAGTTGTGAGGATTTTTGTTTTCCTTATATTGAAGTGTAATCCATACTGAAGGCTGTAGTCTTTGATCTTCATCAGTAAGTGTTTCAAGTCCTCTTCACTTTCAACAAGCAAGGTTGTGTCATCTGCATATCACAAGTTGTTAATGAGTCTTCCTCCAATCCTGATGCCCCATTCTTCTTCATATAGTCCAGCTTGTTGGATTATTTGCTCAGCATACAGATTGAATAAGTATAGTGAAAGGATACAACCCTGACGCATACCTTTTCTGACTTTAAACCATGCAGTATCCCCTTGTTCTGTTTGAACGACTGCTTCTTGGTCTATGTACAGGTTCCACATGAGCACAAATAAGTGTTCTGCAATTCCCATTCTTCTCAATGTTATCCATAATTTGTTATGATCCACACAGTTGAATGCCTTAGCATAGTCTATAAAACACAGGTAAACATCTTTCTGGTATTCTCTGCTTTCAGCCAAGATCCATCTGACATCAGCAATGATATCCCTTGTTCCACATCCTCTTGTGAATCTGACTTGAATTTCTGGCAGCGTTCTGTTGATATACTGCTGCAATCACTTTTAAATGATCTTCAGTAAAATTTTACTTGTGTGTGATATTAATGATATTGTTTGATAATTTCAGCATTCTGTTGGATCACCTTTGTTTGGAACGCATACATATATGGATGTCTTCCAGTCAATTGGGCAGGTAGCTGACTTCCAGATTTCTTGACATACATGAGTGAGCACTTCCAGCGCATCCATTTGTTGAAACATCTCAATTGGTATTCTGTCATTTCCTGGAGCCTTGTTTTTAGCTGATGCCTTCAGTGCAGCTTGGACTTCTTGCTTTAGTACCATCAATTCTTGATCATATACTACCTCCTGAAATGGTTGTATACACACACACAGACACAAACACACACACATATGTAAACCAAACCCGTTGCCGTTGAGTCGATTCTGACTCATAGCGACCCTATAGGACAGAGTAGAACTGTCCCAGAGTTTCCAAGGAGCACCTGGTAGATTCGAACTGCCAACCTTTTGGTTAGCAGCCATAGCACTTAACCACTATGCCACCAGGGTTTCCATATATATATTTA
>NW_004443982.1:12741177-12789850 GCF_000243295.1 Trichechus manatus latirostris | reverse complement strand
ATATATATGCACACATACAAGTATACTAATACAAGAAAGAAATACTCATAACAATTACACTCCTCATTTCTGCAACTGGTCATGTGGTTGTAACTGGTGTTTAAAACTACCTTCTCCACGATGTATTCTGTGTTCCATTTATCTTCAGCAAGCACCTCATATCATAGTTCTTTGCCTGGCGAGGTGACCCACACCTTCATTCCTGAAGGGACTGCGCCATTAGTAGTCACATCAGAATTGGGTTGCTGTAGTGTTACATTGACTTTAATCACAGGGCATGATAGTACTAAGAGATGCCCTGAGAGATCTCCTGTATTCCAGAGATACTCTTCTTTATCTCTGTTATATAATATCAATCCGATTTCCTCTTGGTAATCAGGATCAATCACACCAGGCAATATATTCTCTGCCTGTTGATCCAGAGACAAGCAAAACCCAAAATGGCTGGGTGGCATTCTTAACTTTCAGATCGATTGAATAAGTGCTGTGTCTCCAGGTGGGAGCATTCCTCCCTTTGGAACTAGGACCTCTAGACCCGCAGAGCATAGGGTGGTGGGGACAGGACAAAAATTTCGCAAGTTGATCACTAGGGGTAATAATGAGTGGTGCCACTCCATCTTCACCCCTTGATTCTTGGAACCCTGAATCCTGGCAATGTGAGAAACAGCACCATTTTAGACTGGTTTATAGCATATACAGCCTCCTGGAGAACAGTACTCAAACCCTGCAAAGTATTGCCACCTAGTTGGCACTGTAAATGTGTCTTTAGGAAGATGTTCCATCGTTCTATCAAGCCAGCTGCTTCAGGATGATGGGGAATATGGTAGGACCAGTGAATTCCATGAGCATGGGCCCATTGTCACACTTCATTTACTTTGAAGTGAGTCCCTTGATCTGTGGCAATGCTGTGTGGGATACCATAACGGTAGATAAAGCATTCTGTGAGTCCATGGATGGTAGTTTTGGCAGAAGCATTGTGTGCGGGGAAGGTAAATCTGTATCCAGAGTAAGTGTCTATCCCAGTAAGGATGAAACACTACCTTTTCCATGATGGAAGTGGACCAGTGTAATCAATCTGCCACCAGGTTGCTGGCTGATTACCTTGAGGAATAGTGCCATATTGGGGACTCAGTGTTGGTCTCTGTTGCTGGCAGATTGGGCACTCAGCAGTGGATGTAGCCTAGTCAGCTGTGGTGAGTGGAAGTCCATGTTGTGAGCCCATGCATAACCTCCATTCCTACCACCATGACCACTTTGTTCATGAGCCCATTCGGCAATGATGGGAGTGGCTGGGGAAAGAGGCTGGCTGTTTTCCACAGAATGGGTCATCCTATCTACTTGATTATTAAAGTCCTCCTCTGCTGAGGTCACTATTTTGTCAGTATTCACATGAGACACAAATATCTTCACTTCTTTGGCCCATTCAGAGAGGTCTATCCACATACCTCTTCCCTCATACCTCTTTGTCACCAATTTTCCAATCATGTTCCTTCCAGGTTCCTGACCATCCAGCCAAACCGTTGGCCACAGCCCATTAATTAGTATACAATTGCACATCTGGCCATTTCTCCTTCCAAGCAAAGTGAACAACCAGGTGCACTGCTTGAAGTACTGCCCATTGGGAGGATTTCTCTTCACCATTGTCCTTCAGGGAGGTCCCAGAAAGGGACTACAGTGCCGCTGCTGTCTACTTTGGAGTGATGCCTGCATATCACACAGAACCATCTGTAAACTAGCCATGAGTTTTCTCTTCCTCAGTCAATTGGTCATAAGTAACTCCCCATGAGGCCATAGGTGCAAACTGGAAAGGGGAAGGTAATGTGACAAGAGTGGAGACCGTGGGCATTTGAGCCGCTTTCTCATGTAACTTACTTGTGCCTTCAGCTCGTGCTTGAGCCTGATCATATATAAACCACTTCCATTTAATGATGCAGTGCTGCTGTGCACAACCAACTTTATGACTCTGTGGGTCAGACAGCACCCAGTTCATGATAGGCAGCTCAGGCTGCATGGTTACTTGATGGACCATGGTTAGGCATTCAGTCCCTACTAAGGCCCAGTAACAAGCCAAAAGCTGTTTCTCAAAAGGAGAGTAGTTATATGCAGAGGATGGCAGGGCTTTGCTCCAAAATCCTAAGGGTCTGTGCTGTGATTCACCAAGAAGGTCTTGCCAAAGGCTCCAAACAGCATCTCTATCTGCCACTAACACTTCAAGCACCACTGGATCAGCCAGATAATATGGCCTGAGTGGCAAAGCATCTTGCATGGCAGCCTGAACCTGTTGCAGAGCCTTCTCTTGTTCTGCGCCTTACTCAAAACTAGCAGCTTTTTGAGTCACTTGATAAATGGGCCAGAGTAGCACACCCAAATGAGGGATATGTTGCCTCCAAAATCCACAGAGGACCACCAGGCATTGTGGCTCCTTATTAGTTATAGGAGGGGTCAGATGCAATAACTTATCCTTCACTTTATAAGGCATATTTCGACATGTTCCACACCACTGGACCCCTAGGAATTTCACTGGGATGGGAGGTGCTTGGATTTTTGTTGGATTTATTTCTCACCTTCAGCATGAAAACGTCTTACCAATCACTCTAGAGTCATTGATACTTCTTCCTTACTAGGTCCAATCAGCATAATGTCAACAATGTAATGAACAAGCATAATGTCTTGTGGAAGGGAAAGGCGATCAAGGTCCCTGTAGACTAAGTTATGACATAGGGCTGGAGAGTTGATATACCTCTGTGGTAAGACAGTGACGGTATATTGCTGGCCTTGCAAGCTGAAGGCAAACTGCTTCTGGTGATCCTTTGAAACCAGAATTGAGAAAAAGACATTGACCTGATCAATAGTTGCATACCAGGTACCAGGAGATATATTAGTTCATTAAATCAATGAAAAGACATCTGGAACAACAACTGCACTTAGATTCACCACTTGGTTAAGTTTACAATAATTCACTGACATTCTCCAAGATCTATCTTTTTTTTGCACTTGCCAAATAGGAGAGTTGAATGGGGATGTTGTGGGAATCACTACCCCTGCATCCTTCAAGTCCTTGATGGTGGCAGTAATCTCTGCAATTCCTCCAGGAATACGGTATTGTTTTTTGTTTACTAGTTTCCTAGGTAGAGGCAGTTCTAATGGCTTCCACTTGGCTTGTCCTACCATAATAGTCCTTACTCCACATGTCAGCCATCTAATGTGGGGGTTCTGCCAGTGGCTGAGCATGTCTATTCCAATTACACATTTTGGGAACTGACAAAATCACTACAGGATGTGTTTGAGGACCCATTGGACCCACTGTGAGATGGACCTGAGCTAAGACTCCATTCATCACTTGACTTCCATATTGCCCCCACTCTGACTGTGGGCCACAGTGATGTTTTGGGTCACCTGGAGTTAGTGTCAGTTCAGAGCCAGTGTCCATCAATTCCCAAAAAGTCTGATTATTTCCTTTTCCCAATGAACAGTCACTATCATAAAAGGCTGTAGATCCCTTTGGCGAAGGCTGGAAGAAAGATCAACAGTATAAATTCTTGGCAGTGTAGTGGTGTCTTTCCTCAAGGGGACTTGGCTTTCCCTTCATTCAAGGGGTTGTGGGTTTGTAAAGTGGCTCAAGTCTGGGAAATGATACAGTGACTCTCTAATCTGGTGATTCAAGTTAGATTGCCATTCAGTTGACCTAGATTTCTTCTGCTTGTACAGATCAAGTAAATATTCAGTAGATTTCCCATGTATTTCATTCCTAGGGGCACCATGACTAAGTAGCCAATGTCATAAGTCCATATGAGTCAGAATATTCTGATTACTGCTTTGACTCTGCTGTCCATTACTATAACCATGCTTGCCTTGTCTTTATCAGTTAAATGCTGCCACTTGGCCCCTACTACCATGGGGTACAGTCAGCTACATTGTAGTTAGGTGTCTTAATTAGGGCAGTTACCACTGTCAAATCTGACTTACATAAAATAGCAATTACAGCTGTTTTCAAGGATGTTGAGGCTCCCATCATAAATTTGTTCCTCACTGCTGTGATAAAACGGAAACCCTGATGGCATAGTGGTTAAGAGCTACAGCTGCTAACCAAAAGGTCAGCAGTTCGAATCCACCAGGCTGTCCTTGGAAATTCTATTGGGCAGTTCTACTCTGTCCTATAGGGTTACTGTCTTAGGCTGGGTTCTCTAGAGAAGCAAAACTAGTAAAGCGTATAAATATTTAGAGAGATTTATATCAAAGAAACGGCTCAAGCAATTGTAGAGGCTGGAACGTCCCAAGTCCATGGATCAGGATAGAGGCTTCTCTTGATTCACGTAGCCTCAGGGGCTGGTGAACTCAAGATTGGCAAGTTGGAGAGGAGGGCTCTTGCTCACAGGCTGTGAAGATTGACGAATCCCAAGATTGGCAGGTAAGCCATGTCCCTGGGGAAACTCCCCTTGCAACTGATTGGCTGATCACATCAGATCACATCATGGAGGAGATTACATCATATCACAAAGTGGAAGATAATTACATCAGATCACAAAATGGAGGATAATTACATAATACTGAGAATCATGACTTAGCCCAGTTGACACATAACATTAATGATCACAGTTAGTAAGTTAATGATTGGCATGTTAACTGAAAGTTGGATTCAATTTCTTGAGTCCCAGTAAGCAGTCAGGAAGAATAATAAGAATTTGCATAAATATTAAAAATAATTTTTTATCAAGAGATATTACAGCATGGTGATTAAAAGCATGGAGTCTGGAGTCAGACTTTAATCTGCGTGACCTTGGACTTATTACTTTAACTTCTCTTATCTCAGTTTACTCATCTGTAGAATGAAGATAATGGCACTTACCTCATAGTGTTGTTATTAGTCGATGTATGTAAAATACTTAGAATAATTCCTGGCTCATATTAAATGCTGAATAAGAACTAGTTATTATGGTCTTAACTGCATACTTCCTAGGGTGCCTTATAGAGCAACAGTAAAACTTTACATTTTACATTTTAGTGGTCAAATTATATTTATATAAAAATAAATATTATTCATGTTATCTTATTGGCATCAAATGGGGAATGGGTTTGGGGTTGACAAATGGTTAGGGTGTATAGACAGGTATGGTAAACTCAGTATCATGGTTATTTGGGCTATTTGCTTTATTATTTAGCCCACTACAGTATTTCCCATCTTAGTCATATAAGTACCAACTTCATGTTTTTTGTTATATTTGTATACCACTTTTCATACTAGTTAAGTAATATTTTCTTTAAATTAACACACTTAAAATGAAAAAAGAACTTAGCTACATTTCCTTAAAAGAGAACACATTTTATCATCACAATGAATGAATGACCTGTATCACTTACATCAAATAGAAGATAACCATACATGTAAATACAATGAAAACAGCACAATTTTGTTAAATTCTAACCAGACACGCTTGCTCAGGGCCTGTGGTTGGCTCCCTATAAGCAAAGGAGATTATCAGTGTTAAAGGGTATTAAAGACTAACACTGAAATGACATTTTGTTGGTGAGGTAATCAAAGGATTAAAAAGAATTGAGCAGGGAATAATGTTCTCACTGTGTGTCTTAAAGTTATTTAATGGTAGGTGTGAGTCTTGCCTAAAGCCATCCCAGAAATTATCTCTCCTACCACCAGTAGTTCAAGTTTTACACAATGAGAAACCATTGTTTTGAAGGAACTAAAAGTCTGTAAGCAAGGAGAAGACTAAGAGCAGTGCTTTACTCTTTTTTGCTCCGTTTTCTCTATAGGAAATTATACCTCAAGGAAATAGGGGGTCTGGAGTTCAAATCCTTTTACAGCACTTAGTAATCTTAGAAATTAGTTATCGTTCCTAGTTTCCTCATCCATAATGCAGGGGAGGGAGGTATAATGGTACCTAACTCCCAGAGTAGAGTATTATGAAGATTAAATATGATAACACGTGGAGTGTTTAGCATAGGTCCTACTTATAGTAAGTCCTAATAATATATGTTTTGTGTTGTAAGTGGTATCATACATATACTGATTTTTTTTTTTAAATAACAAGGACTCCTCATGTGAGTTCATATAAATCTACCTCATTTTAAAAATGGCTGCATAGAATCTCAAAGTGTGGATATTCCATAATTTCTTTAACCAACCTTTGTTGGGGGACATTTAGGTGTGTGTGTGTGTTCATTTTACAAATGAGGCTCAAAGAGGTTAAGGCAGCCTGATCATACCAAAAGTACATTATTTTCTGCGCCTCTATACTCTGAAAGATTGTCAATAGCAACTTCATCCCCACCAGTGGTGATATCCTGTCTACAAGTGCCAGAAATAACAGCTGTCCCTGGTTGCCACATTTCTGAGCTTGGGTCAAGGCAGATTTCATTCACATGCAAAGAAGAAAATTATATCATTTAGGTATATATAAAAGGCCTCCTGCCTTGGGAAGGGGAAGGGAGGATTTTTTACTTAGGGGGCAGTGAGTTTATGTTAATGGTGATGGAATAATTTGGAAAAGGATAGTGAGAATGGTTGCACAACTTGAAGAATGTAATCAATGACATGAATTACATATGTACAATTGTTGAATTGGTGTATGTTTTTTGTGTATATTTTCACCATAATAAAAAAATTAATAAAACCCAAACAAACAGACAAATAAAGGCCTCCTGCTTGTGGAAGGGTCTTAAGTGTGTGGAGTAGAAGGAAGAAGGGGTGGCCGGAGGGCTGAGAGGTCCAGGAAAGCCTTGAAGACTACCTGGGAAGGAAGACAACACCAAAATTCACCAGAAGAGGACTGGAGGGAAGAGGCAGGAAAGCTTTCCAGACTCTCTGCATGATCTCAATTTTGCATCCTCTTTTGTCCCGTTTATGGTACAGAAAAAAGAATAAACTTCGTTTCAGTGCCTGTCTAGTACAGTGCTTCATCCTGTAAATTCTCAATAAATATTTACCAAGTGAATGAATAGATTTACATTCCTGATTACCTAAGACTCAGGGACTCTTGAGCTATGCATCTAGGTGTGGCAGGGATGCCATCTGGGAACGAAGACACAATCAGACTTTGCCCCACACAAACGAGCCAAGTCAGGGAATAATGGTGCAGAGGCAAGTATCAGACTTTATGGCTGCTACTTGGAGTCAAACACAATTAATAGCATTGTTTCAGGCACTAGTGGGGAAAAAAAATCTTGAAAGAACCATTACAAGACTTCACATGCCCTTTGTGCCACACCATAAAAACAGGATATCTCACCCAAGTTTATGATTCCATTGCAAAAGAAAACTAAAGCCATTAGTAAATCTAGGAAAGATATTGACTTCACATCTCTTTCTCTGAGTCAGTTTACAGAACATATTGAACTGAGCCTTGTGGCCCCCAAGAGGAAAATCCATAAGTTATTTTTAGTGGAGTTAGAGCAAACCTAAATAAATACAAGGCTGCCAGCCTTGAGTTGCTCTGTATGTGTAGCAGTATCATCCCCTTTGTATACTAGACATACTTGCAAGATACTATACTTAGAGCACAGGTAGCTTGCATTCCAGGTCAAAAAGTGGTGAACTGAGTACGTTTAGAGCAGTGGCTCCAACTGTGGGCTCTGGAGTCTGAATTCTGCCTTTTGAGTTTTAGTTTGTTTGTGTCTTTAAGTCTAAGGTGTGTCTCTTATACGCAGCATATAGACGGATAATGGTTTTTTTATCCAATCTGCCACTCTCTGTCTCCTTATTGGTGCATTAAGTCCATTTACATTCACTGTAATTATTGATAGGTAAGAGTTTAATGCTGTCATTTTGATGTCTTTTTTTGTGTGTGACAGTTTCTTTGTTCCACTTAATTTTCTGTGCTGAGTCGTTTTTCTTTATGTATTTTATTTTCATTGTTGATTTTGTATTTGCTGAGTCTTTATATTTTTCTTGTTTTTTATTTTGACTTGTAGGATTGTTAGTTTCTTTTGTGGTTACCTTAATACTTACCCCTATTTTTCTAAGTTTATAACAGTCTTTCATTTCTTTATATTGCCTTGGCTTCCTCTCCATAAGAGAAATCTATGTCTACACTTTTTAGTCCCTCTTTTTTGTTTTAATGTTGTCATCTTTTACATATTGACATCTCTGTTTCCCTATTTTCAGTGTTTTAGCTTCGATTTATTTTTGTGACTTCCCTATCTGGCTTGATATCTGGTTGCTCTGTCCTGTGTTCTAGTCTTGGGTTGTTATCTGATGTTATTGATTTTCTAACCAGAGGACTCCCTTTAGTATTTCTTGTAATTTTGCTTTGGTTTTTGCACATTCCCTAAACTTCTGTTTACCTGGAAATGCCCTAATTTCACCACCATATGTGAGAGAGAGTTTTGCTGGATATATAATTCTTGGCTGGCAATTTTTTTCCTTCAAGGCTTTCTGTATGTCATCCCATTGCCCTCTTGCCTGCATGGTTTCTGGTGAGTAGTCCGAGCTTATTCTTATTGACTCTCGTTCGTAGCTGACTTTTTGTTAATCCCTAGCTGCTCTTAAAATTCTTTGTCTTTGGTTTTGGCAAGTTTGATTACAATATGTCTTGGTGACTTTCTCTTGGGATCTACCTTATGTGGGATTAGATGAGCATGTTGGATATCAGGGAAGTTTTCTGCCAACAAATCTTTAACAATTGTCTCTGTATTTTCTGTTATCCCCCCGGTTCTGGTACTCCAATCACTCGTAGGTTATTCCTCTTGATAGAATCCCACATAATTCTTAGGGTTTCTTCATTTTTTAAATCCTTTTATGTGATTTTTCCTCAAATAAGTTGGTGTCCAGTGCTTTCTCTTCAATCTCACTAATTCTGACTTCCATTGCCTCAATTCTGCTCCTATGACTTTCTATTGAGTTGTCTAATTCTGAAATTTTATTGTTAATCTTCTGGATTTCTGATTGCTGTCTCTCTATGGATTCTTTCAGCCTGTTAAATTTGTCATTATGCTCTTCTCTAATCTTTTAAATTTCCTCTATTGTGTTTTCCGCATTTTGCTGAATTTCCTTCTTGATATCTTGAAAAGTTCTGTGTGTCAATCTTTTGTATTCTGCTTCCAGTAATTCCAAGAAATTTTCTTCCTCTGGAAAGTTTCTAGATTCTTTATTTTGGGAGCTTGCTGAAGCCATCATGGATTGCCTCTTTATGTGATTTGATATTGACTGTCGTCTCCGAGCCATCATAAGTTATTATATTTATTTTATGTTCTCTTACTGTGTCCTAGCTTCTTGTTTTGTTTTGTTTTGATATGCCCAAATAGGCTGCTCATGTGAGGTCACCCAATCACCGACATCCCTGAAGCCCCAGTGTCCTGCTACCAGGTGGCCAGACCTGCTACTAAGTATGTGAGCCCAGGAGTCTGCCCACTCCTCCTGTATGATTCAGCTCAGGTGTCCAGGTAGTCAGCCACCAAGTGTTGCAGGCTCTCACCTATAGTCCTAGATAGGCATGGGTGATTGGTGCAGGCATAGGCATCCGGCTGTAGCAGGGGGACACACGCTGAGTAAGGCAGGGGGCCGACGGCCACCCCCGAGTGTCCAGGAGTAAAGTGTGTCCCTGTTCCCTAGAGTGCATAGGTGGGTGGGTTTTGCAGTCAGACTATGAGCACCTAATGCTGTTGGCTGTAAGGACTGGGGGGCATCTCTTATTCTAGGGCCCCTGTTGTAGGTGGCTAGGTGGCATGGGTGGAGCTACCAGTCCTCAGGCCCCTGATGTGGGTAGGTGAAGACCCTGCTTGATGGGCACAGCAGTGTCAAAAGTCACATACCTGCCACGTCACAGCTGAAACAGTTGAAGGTGACTTCAGGTATATACCTGTTGTACTGCAGTAATGAGGGCCTATGCTGTTGAAATGGGCCCACACAAGGTCTGTACAGGGGGAAAGGCACTCAAAGTCTGTGGATCCCTTATGCCTGTGCCTAGGCAAAGGAGCTGTGACTACCCTGAGTTCCTGGCTTAGGGGAGCCAGACAATTATTTTCTCCCCCGTTTGTTAATTTGTTCCCTCTCCAAGGCCTGGAGAATGGCTCAGGGCGCGTGACAGGTCCTACCTTTGGCCCAGGGGACTCGACAATTGCTGAAGCCGGTTCTGGACCCAGTGCAGAGCAGGGAGTGGGGAGGTAAATGGGAGAGAGGTTTCTCCCTAAGGGAGTTGTTTTTGATCTGTGCGGTAGGCCAGATGCAAGTACTTATCTTTCACTGATCAAGGGCTCCTTCTCGCTGGTTCTGGATGGCCAAGTAGACTCTCTGCTGCTGCGTCTCTGCTGATGTGGAAAACGCCTCCCGAGTGCCACTGCTTGCCTGCTTCACCACTCACCCCTGAGCTGATCTGGGCTGAAGGACTGTGGCTCCAACCGCGTAAGGTCTGGCAACTCCTTGCTGCTTCCGAACCGTCCCTCCCTCCTCCTGCTACTCAGTCTGATTCCTCAACTTTGCTTTTGATGTTCAGGGCTCTTAGATTGTCATATATAATTGATTAACTTGTTTTTTCGGGTCTTTGTTGTAAGAGGGACCACCGGAAGCATCTGCCTACTCTGCCATCTTGGTCCCGCCCCCCTGGAGTCTGAATTCTGGTTGTACCTCCTCTTAGCTGTGTGTATTAGTCATCATTTTGCAAGATAATGCTGTATAATAAATCACTCTCAAATCTCAGTAGTGGCTTATTTTCCTCACTTACAAGCCTGTAGGTGGACTATGGCTCTTTTGGGTTCAGCTGGGATCCGCTGAGCTTGGCTCTAGACTGCAGATTGGGTTCAGGTCTGCTCTATGTACCTCCTCATTCTGAAGAAGTTACCCAGGGTATGATATTCTCATGGCGAATGGCAGAAGTGCAAGAAAGAATGGCAAACCACACTGGCACTTTTAAACCCTCTGCTTGTGTCATGCTAGGAAACATTCCATTGGCTAAAAGCTTATGTCAATGGGCCAGGGAAGTATATTTCTGCTATATAGAGGGGGGAGCCTGGTAAGAATAAAAACTGTAAACAAATAATACTATCTATCATAGCATGTGACCTCATTTAAGATGCTGAACATCTTTGTGCCTCAATTTTTATCATCTGCAAAATTAGGGTCATAATGCTGTCTACTTCATAGTATTGTTTGGAGGCTAAGTGAGTTAATACGGAACAGTGCCTGGCCCATAGTAAGCACTCAGTAAATGTCAGCTATTCATACTTAAGCTATTTTCTAAGTAAGAACATTCAAATGATCTTGATTTCTAGGAACCCAGATTCCAAAAAAAATTTAGACATAATTATATTGTTAATACTGATGGATACATTAGCACATATTCAGAAAGATGATTAAATAAAGCTAGAGTAAGTAGCTGATTAATCAGAACCCAACTAGCCTGGTTCTAAAAATGTTTAGATTCTTAGAATTATCGGAGACATTGGGGATCCTCTCACCACTGAAAGAGCATGGGATTGGGGTCTGCAGATAAAGGTTAAGATTAGGTTTCTACCACTTGGGCATGTCTCTGAACCTAATTTGAAACATTTATAAAATCAGAGTAATGAGGTTGTTGTACATGGTCAAACAGTATCGCTTTCATTTTGCACAGGGCAGAACCGAGGCCCCAGAGCTGATGGAAGATGCACGAGGTCATGTAATTCATTGTAGCAGAACAAGGCTAGAACCTGTCTGTTGATTTAAACTGTATTTGCTTACACGTGAACAGATTTTTTTGTGTGTGATTGACTTATTTTTTTTATTGTGCTTTAGATGAAGTTTACAGAGCAAATGCGTTTCTCATTAAACAAGTAATACACATATTGTTTTGTGACATTGGTTGCTAACCCCACGACATGTCAACACTCTCCCCTCTTCGACCTTGGGTTCCCCATTACCAGCTTTCTTGTCCCCTCCTGCTTTCTTGTCCTTGCCCCTGGGATGGTGTGCCCATTTAGTATCTTTTTGTTTTATGGGCCTGTCTAATCTTTGGCTGAAGGGTGAACCTGAGGAGTGATTTCAGTAATGAGTTAAAATGGTGTTGGGGGAGCCATACTTTTGGAGGTTCTCCAGTCTCTGCCAGACCAGTAAGTCTGTTTTTTTTGGGAGTTAGAATTTTGTTCTACATTTTTCTCCAGCTCTGTCTGAGACCCTCTACTGTGATCCCTCTCAGAGCAGTCGGTGGTGGTAGCCGGGCACCATCTACTTGTGCTGGACTCAGTCTGGTAGAGGCTGTGGTAGCTGTGGTCCATTAGTCCTTTGGACTAGTCTTTCCCTTGTGTCTTTGGTGTTCTTCATTCTCCCTTGCTCCAGACAGGGTGGGAGGAGCGGAGTATCTTAGATGGCCACTCAGAAGCTTTTAAGACCCCAGACACCACTCACCAAAGTAGGATGTAGATCATTTTCTTTATAGAACTGATTTTTTTTAACATTACCCTTTTTGGGAAAAAGAAAGAAGACAAAACAAGTTTATAACAAATATGTAATAAAAATTTAAAAATTACCTTCCAGAATATGTCCTAGGGTCAGTGAATTTCCAACCCAATTTATTCCTTTTTCTCTCTATAGTGCTACACTGAGAATTATACTGCTTCTTAGAATAATAACACTAAGATAAAGGGAAACCTTGAATCTCCTAAGGAAAGTGAACTAATGTATTTTTTAAGGATGTTAAGAATTAAGGTTGAAATAAATAAAATTTTCTGTTTAACCCCCAAATTACACGGACCCTAATATCACATTCCACAGTTGTTATCATTAGTCAAAATTTTAATATATTTATAAAACGTGAGAGTTTTGGTTTGAGAATTTTTGTGTTAGAAAATATGAATTACTCACTGGAATGAGACCATGAGATGTAGCTTGATTCAGTACAGAGATGAGGTCAGAGAATTAGGTTCAAATTCCAGCTCTGTCATTTAATAGTTGTGTGATTTTGGGGCAGGGTACTTAACTTCTCTTAGCTTCCTTCCTCCTCTGGACCTTGCTGAATCATAGCAAAGATTGTGACAGAACATAAGCTCTTTTCAGGCAAGAACTTTGTGTTGTTATTCACTGATTTTTATGAGTTGAATTGTATCCCCCGCAAAAGATATGTTAAAGTGATACCCCTCCGTACCTGTGAATGTGACCTTATTTGGAAATAGGGTCTTTGCAGGTGTAATTAGTCATGTTAACATGAGATCATACTGGAGTAGTATTGTATTGGGCCCTAATCTAATTTGACTAGTGTCCTTATAAGAAGACACAGAGGGGAGACAGCCATGTGAAGATAGAGGCAGAGACTGGAGTGATGCTGCCACAAACCAGGAAAGACCTGGGGCTACCAGAAGCTGGAAGAAACAAGAAAGGATCCTCCCCTAGAGACTTCAGAGGGAACATGGACCTCCTGACATCTTTATTTCAGACTTCTAGCCTCTAGAACTGTGAGAGAATAAGTTTCTGTTGTTTTAAAACACCCACCTTGTGGTACTTTGTTATGGCAGCCCGAAGAAATTAATACAACTGCTGTATCCCCAGTGCCTGAAAAAATGATTGGCACAATAATTATTAGAGCACAAGTGTCTAGCACAACATTCAGCACATAGTAGGTATCAATACAAGGTAGCCACTCTTATTATTATGAGGAAAATAATAATGTTTTTAGAAAAATTATGTGAACTCCCTTTCTAGCCAAGCAGGGGGCCCAGGGCTCAAACCAAGGGTAGGATTGCAGAAATTTGAGGAAAGTCAGGCATGGAGCCAAAAGTATTCAAAACACTGCAACTAGGCACAGAGCTGGAGTAGACCACCAAAGAGCTAGCCTGAATAAAATGTCACTCCAAAGAAACTGGGCAGAGAATGGAAAACTCCAGCATGAAATTCAATGCCTGATATATAGCAGGACTCAAAAGTATTTTTTGAGTGAATGAATGAGTGTCTGAATGAAGCAAGGAGTCTTTAACTTGAGGTCACAAGATGGAACCCATGACTTTAGAAGAAGAATGAGAGGCAGGTCCTGGAGATATTCCTTGAGGGAATGGAGAAACAAGGATCTTCTTGTAGGGTCCCTGAAACTTTGCCCACAGGTAGCGGGGGCTGTGCGGGGCATTGACGTAATTCTAACAATCTGTAAGAAAGAGAAGATGGCAGTGATGCTTCTAAAAGGCCAGTGAAAGAGGAATAGGAGGAAAATTTTATAGCCAGTCGACAGCTGTGTGTCAATAGGTCATTTTACTGAATGTTTAGGGGGGAAAAAACCCAGAAAAGTACAGCACAGTGAGGAATTACATGACAGTATGAAGGGCCCTGGGGAGAGGCCAGATGGACTGAGCACTGGTCACTGAAAGGAACAGGTTTGATCCTAGTTCAGAAGAACCACTATGATACTCTGAGGGCAGGATCAACATGGCTAATAAGAACAAAGAGGGAAAAATTAAAGAAGCAGCAAACAGTGATTATCCTATAAATGTTGCTCAAGAGCTAGAGATGCTATAGAGGCCAGGAAGACAGTCAGGGCCCAGATGAGCGGTTTTACTGAGGTTTTGTTGAGGAGAGCAAAAATGGCCATCAAAGGTGTTGTGACAGATGGTATTTTCCAAAGATGGCCTCAACAATATCTCCCCTCCCACATGCTCTTCTGCGAAGAAAACTTGTCATTCCCCTATCAAGAGGTACCTCCACTTGAACCTGAGCTGACCGTAGTGACTTGCTTATAACCAATGGAAGGTAATGAATGTGATGCTGCATGATATCTGAGACTAGGGCAGGAAAGACCACACAGCTTCTTTCTGGTTCCCTTGAAATACTCGTTCTTCACAAGCTATTTCTCAGGATACTGCCTCTTGGAACCCAGCCTCCACGCTGTGAGGAAGCCCAAGACACACAGAGAGGTCACATGTAGGTGCTCTGGTTGACAGTCCCATCTTGCCAGATGGTGAATGAAGAAGCTTCCAGATAATTCCAGTCTGCAGTCTTTTGAGTCACCTCCAACTGAATGTGAATCTATGTGCCTCCAAAATTGCACCATAAGTCATCCCTGGTCTGGTCCTGTCCAAAGTCCTGACCCACAAAACCTGTGAGCATTAAATGACTGCTATTTTATGCCACTAAGTTTGAGGTGTCTTGTTACACAGCAGTATATAACCAGAATACATGTGAAAGAAGATGAAATAGAATTTGATAACACCCACAGGGAAGCAAGGGAGCCAAGAGGCAAAGATCATTCCAGGGTCTCTTGCTTGAGGGCTAGGGGAATGGTGGTCCTCGTTGCTGATGGGACGCAGATTGCCAAGGATGAAGAAGAAACAGAGGGAGAGAAGCCTGATCATCCTCTGTAGAACAGAATAAAAATAAGGGATTTCTTCTGTTTTGATGAAAGGCTTGGGTCAGGCTCACCATAGCCACTCTTACCATTATGAGGAACACTACTGTGACTCCGAAAAATATTGAAGTTTCAGTTTGTTGCAGTAAGGATGACCCTGGGTAAGGGTTGACTAGTTCACAAGAATTATTGCCAGTTGACAAAAGTAGAGTACAGACCTGCATATTGAAGTGTCAATGAAGAATGTGTTCCAACATACTGAATTCTTATGAAAAACTGTTAAATTATGAAAACTGCCACTGATGCTTGCTGCAGGCCTTTTCAAATAACCTAAATTATGACTGTTCAATAAATACAAAACTGAAAAAATTATGAGATTAAAGAATTATGTCCAGAATCAAGCTATCCTCAGAGTATACAACAAAAACGCTCTTACAGAAAGCAGCCTTAGCATTCCATAAACATAAATGTGCCAAGAAAACAAGAAGTGATGCAGATTAAAATAGAAGAGCCTCTAACTGAACCAGAGAGTCATCACAGTTGGTGCCCAAAACATTGGTTACAGGAAAGATCAAGAAAAACTAGACCATAAATAAGGGTGAGGTTTAACAAAATATTTTCCAAAGGAACCTCATGAAAAATAATTTTTTTTTAGTTAGTAAAGAGCCCAACAGGTGGACACACCTATGTTCTTCTGAACCCTCTGGAATCCACATCACTGTTCATTAGAATTGCATCCTTTAATAGCACCACAAGACCATTTGGCCAAAGCCAGTGGTACTAACTCAACTTTTATTCTTAACTACTCAGCTGTGCTACATTAAATAATTTGGTCTCTTTAAATCGCTCTCTTCCTTTACGTTCTGGTACACTGTATTGGTTTGTGTTTTTCCTTATCTGTTGGACTCTCCTGTGTCTTTGTTAATTTTTCTCCTGCATTAACTGTAGTTGGCATCTCAGCCCTATCCTGTGGTTTCTGCTCTTTTCTTTCTGTGCTTTATACCTTTAGGGAGCTTATCCACATGAACAATGTAAGTCACTTCTTTCTCAAAAACTACTTAGTGATTCTTACATCTATATTTCCTAGTTCTTTCTCCGAATCCACTCTTCAGTTACATCCCTCCACTTAGATGTTTTTCCCAGATTTTTTTTCTTTAATTACAACTCATTATCTAAAGTTGTTGGGAAGAATTTTAAGTGGGAATGGCTATCATACTTTTAAATTTTAATCGACTTCGTTTGCTTTATGAATACTGTTTTTAGTATGGGCACTCCCCAGGTTATGAATGAGATCCACTCCTAAGTCTGTCTTTAAGTCGAATTTGTAGGTAAGTCAGAACAGGTACATATGGTTCTTATTTAACGTCAGTCAAATGTTTGTCTTAGTATATAGTGTACACTTTACCTTTCTATGCATATAAAACACTTAAGAAACACTTCCAAACCGCGCGATGTTTTCATGAGCATCACAAAGTAGTGTGTGCATTCGTTATTATGAACCATTGTATTTAACTCAAATTTTTAATAGAAAAGTCCATTCTTAAGTATGAGTTGTCTGTAAGTCAGACGCTTATAACCAGGGGACTTCCTGTAGTAGCATTCAAGTAAATACCCATTCAGCCACTCTGAATTAGTGTGATCCAATTAGGATTTTTAAAAGAAAGCTAAAGTCAATGTTAGATAACATGGATATTATCTTGCAGACTTTGGGGAGAAAAATCTAAATTCTCTCACCATCAGCACAAGAAGGTTAGAGCAGGTAAATATTTTTCAAATTGAGTTGTATGAGAACTAGGGGTGCCAGTGGGATGAGAGGGAGGGGGAACACAGTAGGCAAAGCTCCTCCTACCCTTGTCCCTCATACACATCAGCTAGAGTGACTCCATTTTTATCTGTTTTACATGTTGTAAGATTGTGTTGGTACAAAGGTTCCTGAGTCTAAATTTTTTTGAAAACTTGTAGACTAGCTGATCTCTAAGACCTCTTCTACTTCTTATATTCTATGTTTCTGTCAAGACATTGAAAAGAAGCTACAGGATCAGGACTATAAACAAAATAGTTTAAATATATCTTCATTATATACCTGCATGCATTAGACAAGTTCAGACGGCAAGTGCAAAGGGAGCTTTATTGTATTGTATTGTGCCGCTCTGCTAATGCTCTTGATTTGCAAGGGCAATAGTGTCCCTGCTTCACTACAATTCTTTAGCAAAATAAATAGGGGCCACATTCCAGAATCTCCTGTGCCTTTCAAGCATCTTTGGGTTTTAACAGCTAGACCTTGAAAACTTAACAGTAAGTGTCACAGATGCTGTTGGTGCCCCACCCGTATTCTTGCCCTCACCATTCCCATATATTACCACAGCTTTCTACTGTAAGCACTTGCAACCCTCTGCCTGAGGGCTTTCTTGGCCACAAAAGCATGCTTGGTCTATGTACAGGGAAGGCTGGAAGTGCTGGGGAGTTAATTTCTCCAGAACTAGCCCTCAAGTAATGAAGGACAGGAGTTGGTGGATAAATACTCCGGCTTCATCACTCTTTGAGTCGGACAATTCTGAGGCATGTTCTTTAGAGTCACCCAGAGGTCTTCAGTAGTGTTAAGCCCTAACTGCCCACAGAATAACCTCATTGCCCCATACTGCCTTCCTTCTCTGTCTCTCGTGTTGGTTTGATTTGCTTTCGCCTCTCAAATTATTCCCCAAAAAACTACCCCCCAAATAAGATACTTGCATTCACCTCCTTTTCTCAGGGCCTGCTTCTGTGGGAACCCTACTGTCTTAGTCAGGGTCTAGTCAGGAGACAGAAACTCCAGTAGTTATTTTAACAGAGAGAATTTATATAAAAAATTGTTACTTAGGTATAAAGTTGTTAACTTGGTACCAGAAGAGGCAAAAAGAGAACTCTAAGATATCACAGAGGTAGCAACTTCAGGTAACAGCTACCACCCCTGGGCTTAGGGAACAAAGGGAAGATGTTAGAATTATTAAAACTTAGAAGCTTGGAGGAGTGACCACATGGGGCTGAAACTTAGACTCTTGAGGAAAGGAAACCAGTCAGCTGGTGTTGGTGTCTTTGTGGTGAAAGAAGGGACCTCATGGGGCCTGGACCCAGACCTCTGAGTAAAGGGTGCTAGCAGGCTTGTGCTGGTGTCTCTTGGGTGGGGGCCTGGTGAGTGTGGTTCAGCAAATGTTGAAAAACTGCAAACTGGATTCAGCTGCTGCTACAGGAAGGAACTGTCACTGCTGGGATTAAGAAGTGAGGTTGAGGTGACTCTTACAGGAGGAAGAAGCATATAGAAAACCCCAAGAAGCAAACAGGAAGTAAACAGGGAAGAACACATCCCTTCCTCCTCTAACCTCGTATCTCCATCTAGCACTCTCTATAGGCAGAGCCTAACAGGGAGCAGCTGGCAAAGCAGAACAGTGGTTTGTAGAATCCCAGTTCCAGCATCATAAACAAAGTATAGAAGGCTGGATTTGGAACTGAGAGATAATAGCTTAATAACCGGAACAGCCACCTTAGACAATCAGGCCACTCAGAAAAACAAAATTTTTATCCGAAGGAAAGCAAAGATTAGGTCTAAGCAGCAGTAACATGGGTTCTTGGTTAATGGCAGTTAATGAGGCAGTGTCTGAGTGAGAAAGAAACACTGCATATAGAGGTGTGGCTATAAACTAATGTGATTGAATTTTTAACAACATACCAGAACTTCAGCATACAAATGAAGACAGTTTTCTTCAAAGTAGTTTCGTAAGAATTTTTTAAAAACTCATTCTTTCAATACAACCATGGCTCAAAGAATCTTTGGACCTTCCTTTTGGGAACCTACAGCGTGCACTTTTTATTATACCTACGTTGTCAATCTTTTGAGGATGAATTAAATTTTTGGAAACAAATGCCATCCCAAGCTAAACCTTGTGAATAAAAGCTGTATGATTAGGTTCGATTCTACTTTTTTGACAGGTTGGGGAGAGGTCCCTGGGGGGAGTTGTGTCAAAATCAAGGTGCAATTTCTGTCTTTAGATGGTATCTGGCCAGTGGTCTTTGATGCTGTAATTCCTAACTTGTCAGTAAAATGATCATTAGCACCCAGAGAACGATGAAGGCTCACAATAACAAAGAAAATCCAGACTAGCATTTTGTTATTTTCCAGTTCTATTTAGTATTTTCCTAATTATAAGGATGATATACTTTTTGAAGAATATAATTTGTGATCTACAGATACCTTGCTGTCAGTTACAGAAAAAAATCTGCCAGTGTGAAAAAGAAGGCCACTTCATGCTCCTTCACTATTTGCTCTGTGGCTCAGAAACATCAATTCTGAGTCTATCAGAAAACATAGCAGCCATAAACCTACTATTGGGGGGCTTTTATGAGACAGCCAGAACATTCGTCCTTGTTTATCTCCTTCTTTTCTGTTAGTATATCTCTTCTTATATTTAGTAGAGACTGCAAGTCTTTTAGAATACTATTGGCAAGAAAGTAGAGGGTGAATTGATAGTATCTCCTGGTAGTTGAAGAGACCAGAAGAACCCTTGTCACAGTGCAAGCTGGTGATTATAGTTTTCCATGTTCTTTATTGATTCAGAGTCTCAGAGAACCAAGCTATAGGAGTAGAAGGAGGCCCCAGCTTAGTCAGAGTTGCCCCAAATGAAAATCTGCTAGGCGCTGAAAATTAGACTGAGAACTGTATACATCAACAAAATTGAGCTCTCAGAAGATGAATGGAGCAATACCCAGGGGGAAATGAGGACAACCAAGAACTGGGCCAGGCTAGATTTCTCTTCATTTTCTGGATGAGTAAATAGGAAAAAACCTATGTTTTGCTTATTTGTGAACGAATACTGCAGAACAAGAAAATCACTACCCTGAAGACTCAGGAGAAGAATGCAACTGTGAAAATGATTTACTATTGAAAGCATCAGAAAATTATATCTTAAAGTGCTTGACTATTAGCCAAAAGGTTAGCAGTTCGAACTCACCCAGAGGTGCCTTGGAAGACAGGTCTGGCGATCTGCTTCTGAAAGGTAACAGCCTTGAAAACCCTATGGAGCAGCTATACTCTGCACACATGGGGTCACCATGAGTTGGAATCGACTCAACAGCAACTAACAACAACAACAACATGGCTACAAGAAGACGTGAATTCTATGAAACAGGAACAGAAGTCTCAGGGAAAGTAGTGGCAGAAATGAGGATAGCTGTATGAGAATATTGGGAAGTGGTTGAGATAAAAACATTTTTAAAAAACTGTACATTCAATACCAGAAAACTACACATTCAATACCAGAATTAAAAAATCCTTCCTGGGGACAGCAAAGAGCAGAATCAACACTATAAAATTTAATTGGTAATGCAGAAAAAAAAGACAAAAAACTTTCCCAGAATGTAGGGAACAAGTACACAAAGGTGAAAAAGACATGAGGAAGCAGAACAATTACCAAACCTACAAGTTATAGCTAGATAAAGAGATCATGACTAGAACACAAGCAATAATTAGACATAATTGAAGAAAATGCTTATGAGGGGAAAAAGATCTGATTATGCAGACTGAAAGGGTTCATAATCTTCCTGGCACAAAACATAAAAAGAAATTCCCATGCAGACATATTTTTGAATCTCATAAGGATTAAAACAAATCCTATAAATATCTAGATCATTGAATCTGTTTACTTATAAAGGAAGGGAAACTCAGGGTAACCCCAGTGTTTTCAGCTAAAGTAAATGCTGAAAGACAACAGAGCAATGTTTAAAGTGTTTGGAGAGAAAAATATTTTGTTCAAGTAGTCAATTTTCAATTATGAATAAAAGCAACAGAATGACATTTTTGAGTATCAAGGACTCAGAAAATATGCTATTCATGTTACTTCTTAGAAAAATAATTTGAAAATGTAACCCATCAATGTGAACATTTACTATATGGATTGCAAAAGTAAAAATTATATATTCCTGAAAGTGATGATAAATTAATGTTTTAAAAGTTATATAATTACAAATATATCAATAAAAATTGAGAAATGGCATAGCAAATGTGAGGAAGTTAAGCGGAAAAGCCAGAAGATACCATGTCATTTTTAACAAAGAAAACTGGAGTACTCAGTTAAATATTGTCTTTTAAAAGTTAGATATTTTTTTTAATATAAACAAAAATAATGTTTATGTTTTCTAAATCACTAAATGAGATAACAAAAACAATGCTTAAAATATATATACCTTTAAAGGAACAACAAGGACATGAAAAAATGGCATAAAAGCAACCAAACATTAGTTATAGCAATAAATGTAAATGATTCATACTTCTTATTAAAATAGAAATACTCTCCAATTAAATTATAACATAAATATATCTACGTATTGCTTATAAGAGACAAAAAGACAGTGAATCTTAAAAATAAAAAGATGGAGAAAAATTTATTTTTGCTTGCAAGTGCTAACAAAACAAAAGCAGAAGTGACAATAGTAATTTCAACCAAAACTGAATTCAAGACAAAAGGCATTATAGAGATAAAAGATCTGAAATTTTGTACCAAATAACTTAGTATCAGCAGAAGCTGTCAGAAACTCAATGACCAACTCACATAAACGTAATAGTTTTGAGAGCCTTTAACACAGCTCTATCAGTTAAAGCACATAAAAGGATTTAAATAAGAATCTGAATAATATAATTAATAGTTGATTTAGTAAAAATGTATTAAACTTTATACCTTACAGGGAATGTATTCTTTTCCAATTAGCCACGGCATAATTATAAAAATTAATTTTACTAGGCCTCAAAGAAAAGCTTGATATATTTCAAAAAGCAGAAATTTTGCTGATCATGCACTTGAGCAGAGTGCAATAGAGCTAGAAAATTATGACAATAGTTTAAGCAACTCTTCAAACATTTAGAATTTAAAACTATTCTATTCTTGCTTCAAAGAATAAATGAGACTATATTTTATGGATTAAGAACAATCTGTATAATGGAATGCAGTTACAGCTATTCTCAGAGGCAAATTCATAACTTTAAATGCTTTTATTATTAAAAAAGACACAATGAAATTAAATTAACCTTCAACTCAAGAATTTAGGAACTTCTGCTACAGTAAATCTCCTGGTCTTCCCACCTCTCACTCCTTCTCAGAAGAGGAAAGTAACTTACCTGATAGTTGCTTTTGGGTGATTTCATTAGTCTGGGAGAAGAAATTGAGCATACCTAGCTAGCCGTTTATGGATTCTCATATTCTCTGCACATATTCTCTGTTAGTCACTGCCCCTATGGTGGACACCTGCTGTTATCCAGTGACAATGACACTTTTGAAAAGTCCAGACAAGTTGTTTTGTGAAATGTCCTGCAATCTAGTTTGTCTGATTGTTTCCTTATGATTAGATTGAGGTTATACATTTTTGGCAAGAATTGCTAGTGTGTCCTGCTCAGTGCATTTGACTGAAGTTCTGAAGACGGTTTCTTGTTAGCTTTATCAATAATAAAACTGACATATTCATTTCCACCTATTTATTTTGCCTCATTTCCCAGTTGGAGTAAATCTTGGGAGGGAAGGGTGGATACTATAACACACTAACAAAATTAAGGGAAAAAGTAGATTCAGAAATTCCAAATCAGTTTTTTTTTTGGCAAAATAAATAGCGAAATAGTCAAACCTCTGGAAGACTATATTGTTCATTCATTTTGCAAATATTTGTTGAGCACCTACTATGTACCAGGCACTGTGCTATGAGCTGGAGATAAAATGGTGAATAAAATAGACAGTTTTTCCTCTTGGCATGGCACTTATAGTCTGGTGAAGAAATACATGCAAGTAAACAGTCAATACACATAATAATCCCACAATACAGTAATGGTAATTCCTTTGATGGGAACAAGTCATTTTTGAAGAATTGAAAGAATCTCAGTATTATTAGAGCAGAGAGTTTGAAGGGTTGGCTGGTGAGAGATGAATTGGGAAGAGCTAGCAGGAGTTCCAACATTCAGGACTCTCTAACCCTAAAGAATTTGAAATTCATTCTAAGTGCAATTGGGATCCATGAAAAGGTTTCAAGCAGGATAGGCTTAGAATTAGATTTTCATTTTGGGTGATTTACTCTGGTCATAATATAGATATTCAATCAACAAGGGCAAAACTGGAGTTCAGTTTGTGGACTGTTGCAGTAAACTATTTGAGAGTTTATTGTTATCTGTTCTAGGTAATTGACAGTGGGGATAGGGACAAGAGTGTGGATTTGGAAAATATTTAAGAGGCTGTCTTAGTTATCTAGCGCTGCTATAACAGAAACACCACAAGTGGATGGCTTCAACAAATGAAGTTTATTTTCACACAGTCTATTAGGCTAGAAGTCCAAATTCAGGGTGCCAGCTCTAGGGGAAGGCTTTCTGTCTCTATCAACTCTGGAAGAAGGTCCTTGTCATCAATCTTCCTTTGGTCTAGGAGCTTCTCTGTGCAGGAACCTCGGGTCCATAGGATGTGCTCTGCTCCTGGTGCTGCTTTCTTGGTGGTGTAAGGTCCCCCACTCTCTACTTGCTTCCCTCTCCTTTTATCCCTTGTAAGATAAAAGGTGGTGCAGGCCACACCCCAGGGAAACTCCCCTTACATTGGATCAGGGATGTGACCTGAGCAAGGGTGTTACATCCCACCCTAATTTTCCTTAACATAATCCAATCTTGCCTCATTAACCACAGGCAGAGATTAGGATTTACAACATATAGGAAAATTACATCAATCACAAAATGGAGGACAACCACCCAATACTGGGGATCATGGCCTAACCAAGTTGACACATATTTTAAGGGGACACAATTCAATCCATGACAGAGGCAGAAATTACAGGACTTTGTCACTGATTAAATGTGGGGAGTGAGAGAGAAAGAAGGATCATAGATAATGCCAAACTTTCTGACTTGGGCAACTGGGTGGGTGTTGCTGCCTTGCATTAAAGGGAAGGGGATGCACAGGAGAAGCAGGATTTAAGAAGAGGATCACCAATACAATTTTGGACATGTAAGTTTGAGAGAACTGTGGGGCTTCCAAGTGGAAATGCCATCTAGGCAATTGGATGTAGCTCTGAATCACTGAAGCTTAGGAGACAGATCTGAGCTGCAGATATAGATTTAGGAATTGTCAGCACATAGAGATGGTAATTGAAGCTATGGACATACATGAGAGTGCCCAAGGAATAGAAAAAGAGTGGAAATAGGACTTGCTGCTCAGTTATACCACGACAGCTGCTGAGATGCCTCAGTTTACTTATCCAAATGAGGAGAATGAAGCAATTAGGGATATGACTGTCTCTAGGGATAGGACAGTTGGATCCTTGGTCCAGGAGAATAGCCTTACAATTTAGATCATTCATATACCTAGTAGATAATAATACTCATTCTCTATATGGAAATTTATTGATCAGGTAACATCTACTTATTTGAGTTTTAGTTATTGGTTTTCAAGGTGAAGTCCAGTTCTCTACTCTTTCATCCAGCCCATGGTGTATTTTATGGGTTCAAGATGATTTTATGAATCATTGCAAAGACAGTAGGACAGCTAGTCTTTCTGGAAAATTACTGAACTATATCAGTATATGGAATCCCTGGGTGGTGGAAACTGTTAGCACCCTTGGCTGCTAACTGAAAAGTTGGAGGTTTGAGTCCACTCAGAGGTGCCTCGGAAGAAAGGCCTGGTGATCTACTTCTGAAAAATCAACCATAGAAAACCCTATGGAACACAGTTCTACTCTGACACACATGGGGTTACCATGAGTTAGAGTCGATGCGATGGCAACTAGTATGACATGTATCAGTATAAAGTTATATGAAGTGACATTCTTATAACCTCAAAACCAAACCCATTGCCATTGCGTTGATTCCGACTCATAGCGACCCTATAGGACAGAGTAGAACTGCCACATAGAGTTTCCAAGGAGCTCCTGGTGGATTTGAACTGCCGACCTTTTGGTTAGCAGCTGTAGCTCTTAACCACTATGCCACCAGGGTTTCCCTTATAATCTCAGCAAAACTCAAATACACACCTATCTTACTGTTACTTTAATTGCCCTCACTCTTAAGAGAATGCTGACTCCTTCACTGGAAATATTTGAGACAGGAACTCGGAGACTGACATGCTCTAAGAGCCTCTTGTGTCTGGCTTATTTCACTTAGCATAATGTTTTCAAGGTTAATCTATGTGGTGGCATGTATCAAAACCTCATTTCATTTTAAAGCAGAGTAATACTCCATTGTACGTACATACCACATTTTGTTTATTCATTTCTTTGCTGACAGGCACTTGGGTTGTTTTCACAGTCTGGCTATTGTGAATAATGCTGCAATGAACGTTGATGTACAAGTATCTGCTTGAGCCCCTGCATGAGGGTTCCAATCTCTCCACATCCTCGCCAACACTTGATTTTTGACAAGGCTACCAAGTCCATTCAATGGAGGAAAGAATAGTCTCTTCAAAAAATGGTTCTGGGATAATTGGATTTCCACCTACAGAAGAAAAAAGTTGGACCTCTCCATCACACTATATAGAAAAAATAACTCAAAATGGATCAATCACCTCATTATAAAAGCTAAAACCATAAAACTCTTAGAAGAACACATTGAGGTAAATCTTCAGGACCTTGCATTTGGCGATGGACTTGACATCAAAATCACGAGTAACAAAACACAGAATAGACAATTTGGACTTCATAAAATTAAAATTTTTTTAAAATCAAAGGACATTGTCAAGAAAGTGAAAAGACAGCCCACAGAATGGGAGAATATATTTGGGAACAATATATCTGAATAAGGGTTTAATATATAAAGAACTACAACTCAACAACAAAAAGACAAACAACCCAATTAAAAAATGGGCAAAAAGCCTGAATAAACATTTCTCCAAAGAAGATATACAAATGGCCAATAAGCACATGAAAAAATGCTCAATGTCATTAGTCATTAGGGAAATGAAAATCAAAACCACAATGAGATACCACTTCACAGCCATTAGGATGGTAATTATCAGAAAAACTGAAAATAACAAGTGTTCGCGAGGATGAGAAGACATTGGAACCCTTGTGCATCACTGGTGGGAATGTGAAATTGTGCAGCCTCTGTGGAAAACAGTTTGGCAGTTCCTCAAAAAGTTAAACATAGGATTACCATCGTTATTGTTGTTAGTTGCTGTCTAGTCCGTTTGGACTCATGGCGACCTTATGTCTAACAGAACAAAATGTTGCCTGATCCTGTGCGATCTTCATGATGTTTGAGTCCATTGTTGTGGCTATTGTGTCAATTCATCTCATTGAGGGTTTCTCCCGTTTTCCCTGACCCTCTACTTCACCAAACACGATGTCCTTTTCTAGTGATTTGTCTTTCCTGATCATATGTCCAAAGTAAGCAAGCCATCCTCTCCATCCTCGCTTCTAAGGAGTGTTCACGTTGTATTTCTTTTAAGACTAATTTGTGTATTCTTCTGGCAGGCCACAGAATATTCAATATTCTTTGCCAGTCATGTGATCCAGCAATTCCATTTCTAGATTTATATCCAAAAGACTTGAAAGCAGAAATTCAAACAGATACTTGTACACCAATGTTCATTGCAGCATTATTCACAATAGCTAAAGGTGGAAACAACGTAACTGTCCATCAACACATGAATGAATAAACAAAACATGATATGCACATGCAATGGAATATTATTCATCCGTAAAGAGAAATGAAGTTCTGATACATGCTACCTCACGGTTGAACTTTGAAAATATCATGCTGAGTGAAATAAGTCAGACACAGAAGGACAAATATTGTATGATCCCACTTATATGAAATGTCTGGAATAGGCAAAGGCATAGTGACAAGAATTTATTGGTGGTTGCCAGGGGTTGGGGATGGGGTGTAATAGGGAGTTGTTGCTTGAGGGGTGCTGAATTTCTATTTGAGAAGATGAGAGACTTTTAGAGATAGAAAGTGGTGATGGTTGCACAACAGGATGAACATAATTCATATCACTGAATTGTACATTTAAAAATGGTTAAAATGGCAAAATTTTTGTTATATATATTTTACCACAATAAATTAATAGCCTTTGGAGGTTGGTAAGGAATTGTGAGTGACTATGGAAGAAAACATCTCTTTTTCCTAAATAATTTGTTTGGGGAGAGAAATATGTGGGATAGGAATAAGTACAGTTCATTAAACCAATTGGCCATATTCTTTTGATTGCTTTTGAAAAAATTCAAACAAACAAAAAAGTTGAAAAAATAGTACAATCTACACCCATATACCATCCATCTAGAATCACCAATTGTTAACACTTTGCCAACAATTGTTTTTTTTTTTTTGTTTCTTTCTTTCTCTCTGTGTCATTTTCCTCCAAACTGCTTAAAAGTAAATTACAAACTTCACAACACTCATGCCTATATACTTCGGCATGTATTTCTTAAGAACAAAGTCATAATGAGACTACAAAATGAAAATACCATCATTACACCAAGGAAATTAATATTGTTATAGTAATATTATCTAATATGAAGTCTGTATTCAAAATCTGCCTAATTGTTCCTGGTAATGACCTTTATAACTTTTTTAAAAATCCAGGATGCTTCCAAGGACCACACATTGCATTTAGCTGTCACGTCTTTAGTTTTTTTAAATCTAGAACAATCTCTTTAGGACCTATTAATAATTATAATAATAATTTTATTTTTATGACAGTAACACTTCTGATTGTTCCCTTAAGCTTAGATTCAGGTTATAGATTTTTGGCAAACATTGATAGTGTGTTTTGCTCAATGCTTCACATCAGGAGGCACGTTATGCCAGTTTTTCCCATTATTCGTTGTGTTATGTTTGGTCACTTGATTAAGGTAATGTTCACCAGATTTCTACATTGTACTTCTTCATCTTTGTGCCTGGAAATCAACCTGTGATGTTGAAAGTAAGACTGTGTAAATATCCTGTTTCCCACCAACTTTTCACCAAGGTCTGAAAAAATTATTACAATGGGGGTTGTAAAATAATAATGTTCTAATTTTATCATTCCTTCAATGTTTATTAGCTGGCACTCTCCTGTTTAAAAAAAAAAAAAGAACTTTCTGTCCCTTCCCTTTTTTCGAGTATCACTATGGATATTTTTTTCAAAGTCCATGTGTTGTAATCTATTACCATTGTTAATCATGTTAATGTCCAAATTGGCCCACATTTGGCCACCTTGGCCGTTTTTTCTTGAGAGGGAGTAAAGGCAGTAGACAAGGGAATATAATGACTCCCACAGTAAAGAAGGGAATGATCAGAGATAAAAATAATGCATTCCAATCCCATCATGCCACAGGGCTTAGGAGTACCCCTTTCTTTCCTTCCCTCAAACCAGGGAAGGCTGTGGCTCTCACACCTCTCAGCTTTCCATATTTCTTTCAGGTTTTCCATATTCCTACTCATAGAGACTGTTGGTAACTCCCCTTCCCCCAGATAATGTGGTCCTTCTTCTAGGCCTGGCCTTGGCTCATCCATTTAAGATAATATCTTGTCTTTCTCTCATTTGCTGCCATTACTGACCGTGCTCTGGTCTCATCTCAAATTTCATTCCCTCTGTCTGCTACCAGGCTAATTTTGCTTAGGAAAAAAAAAGTATCCAAGCTAATAAGAATATTGGTATAGTGGTTGTAACAGAGAAATCCAAACTAATAGTGGCTTAAACAAGATAGAAGTTTATTTCTTTTTCATGTAAAAATCTGGGTAGACCATTCAAGGCAGGTATGATGGCTCCAAAATCATCAGGGATTCACGCCCCTTCTATCTTGTTTCTCTTCCACCTTTAAGTCATTGCTTCCAATTTGTGTACAAGATGTTAGCTTAGCTCCCAGTACAATGCCAGCATTCTAGTCAACGGGATAGGGTAAAGTGCAAGGCGAGGGCAGATCTCTACTCTATAAGGGAACAACCTGGAAGTTGAACAGACTACTTCTATTCACATTCTATTGTCCAGAACGGAATCATTTGTCACACCTAGCTGCAAAGGAGGCTGAGTAATGTATTCTGGGTGGTCATGTGCCATTGCTATCACTGTGAAAGAGAGGGAGAATGGATTTAGGGGGACAACTAGCAGTCATAGCCACAGCATCTTATTAGTAGAATATTTATACAACAATAATTGTAGTCATGCAAAAATCAGTGTCAGTTTGCAGCTGAGTTCCACATCCTCCTGTTCAAGTCCCTATAGAGGGAATGCAAAGTGAAAGTGTCAGATGGTATTGGTATGCTTCTGACTTGTTCTATTTCCTACCACGGGGGCTATGTATGCTCCTGATGTCCAGTAGAGGAATCATATTTGGAAGAATAAGATTAAACACACCTTGGGATAAAAGATATATAAATATATACCAACGTTAGAGATGCTTGATCTCAGTTCCTTTAAGATTTTGCAGCAGTTTGGGTTTCAGAGACAGAAACTGCTGAGTCACAGTGAAGATGACAGAGGCTATCTTGAGCACAAATCTCTCTCTTTTTTCCCCCCTGGAAAAATAAGTGGGTGGGAGCTTAATTAGTGAACACTGAGTTGGAGTGAGTCATGATCAGTTAAAAACCTTTTCTTCTCCTTGGGCCACACCCACCTAATATTCAGACTGATGTCGGCATGAGCACAGTACTCCAAGGAAAATGTCTGGGAAGTCCCCTCCTTCTCTCCCCAATTGCTCAACTTCCTTACAACAACCAGAAAGCGACTTCCTTCTTCTTCCTCCTTTCCCTCCATCCCATCTTCCATTTCTTCCAGCTGTTTGCTTTACTGGAGAGCACTAGAGTTGGGGTTGGTGTTTGAAACAGTGGAGATAAGTTGTTAGATGGCAGAAATAAAGTCCCAAGACAGTTCTCTGTATTAATAATATCATTAGGAACAAATATCATATGCCCCACTAATATACCCAAGGCTCTTGTTTAGCAGTAGATGGTGGTTATGCAAAGAAGGAGTCATCTGCTTTACTTGAAGGTGATTCTTGAGCTGAGTTTCAAAAAATAAGTAGATATTCATCAGGCAAAGAATCATTTCAGGGAAACTGAGCAAGGTGAGAAAAACCCTAGAAACTCGATAGAGTTTTCTGTGCTTGGGACATAATGTGTGTCAGATAAGTCTGTAGATGTGAGTGTGGGTCACATAACAGAGGGTCTTATGTGACACATTGAGGAGTTGAAATTTTATCCCATAAGTTATGGAGAATCATTGAGAGTTTTAAGCAAGGGAGTAAGCCATGTAGATATTTGGGGAAGAACTAGAAAAGAGAAAGGGTAAAAACTTTGAAGTTGGAGTGTCTGTGGCCTGTTCATGGACAAGCAAGGAGGTCAGTTTGGCTGGAATACAGTACATGAGGAGGCAACCACTAGGTGATGAAGTCAGAGAGGTAGGCAGGGACCAGATCATGTAGGGCTTTAGGGACCATGGTAAGAACATTGAATTTTTTTTAAATTTTTATTTTTGGAGTTTCAAAAGGAAAATTTTATTTATTTCATAATTTTATATAAAGCCAATCATGTTTGGGGATCCCCCAGAACGACAATGACAACAAATTATAATAATGCATTTTCCAGCCTATGCACAATATTATAATCGATGTAGAATGAAAATCTACTCTTAGACCTTTCTAAATAAAGATCAGATTTGGCCCACAAACTAAATCTAGACCTTTAGCTTACAGGACCCGTGCATGACAGCTGGCATTCTATCATGTCGCTGTTTTGCTTGTCCTGTATACAGACTTTCAACAAGACTTCCCTCTTGCAATGGAAGAAAATAAGGCAGCCTTTCAAATAAGCATGATGAGTCAGCATAATGCAAAGAGAACTAGAGCACAGTAACCCAGGTTCAACTCTGTGACTTTAGGCAAGACCCTTATGTTCTCTGTGCCTCAGTTTCCCTAATGATCTTTATTTGGAGGGATTTTATTTTAAGCCTGTTGAGAATGGATATGACATGATATGACTTAAATGTGAAAAGATCACTCTGGTTACTGTGTGCAGAATACACTGTGTGTGTGTGGTGGGGAGTGGGGGGCAAGAACAGAGGCAAGAGACCAGTTAGGAGACTACTGTAGAAGTCTAGGCAAGAGCTGATGGTGTTTTGAACAGAGGTGTAGTGGTGGAGGTGGTGAGAAGTGGTCAGATTATGCATATCTATCTTTCTATCTAAATTTACACACAGTAAAATTAGCTTTTTGTGGTGTACAGTTCTGTGGGTTTTGACAAATTCATAGTCATGTATCTACCACCACAGTCATGATATAGAACAGCCCTTAAAATTACCTCATGCTGCTCATTTGCAGTCACACCCTACCCCACCTTCAACTGCTGGCAATCACTGATCTGATTTCTGTCCCTATAGCTTTGTCTTTTCCAGAATTTTGCATAAATGAAATCATATAGTATGTAGCTTTTTGGGTCTGATTTCTTATGCTTAGAAAAATTCATTTGACATTCATCCATGATGTTGTGTAAATCAATAGTCCATTCCTTTTTATTCCATTTTATGGATGTTCCACAGTTTGTTTATCCATTCACCAACTGAAGTACATTTGGGTTGTTTCTAGTTTTTGGTGATTATGAATAAAGCTGCTATAAACATTTGCATACAGGTTTTGTGTGAACATAAATTTTCATTTTTTTGTGTGTAAATATCTAGAAGTGCAATTGGTATATATAATAAGTGTATGTTTAATGTTTTGAGATATCACCACACTGGTTTCCACAGCAGCTATACCACTTTGCAGTCCTGCCAGCAATGTATGAGAGTTCCAGTTGCTCTGTATCCTTGTCAGCATTTGGTATTGTCAGAATTTTTTTATTTTCGCCATTTCTAGTGGGTATGGAATGGTATCTCCTTGTGGTTTTAATTTGCATTTCCGTAATGGCTAATGATGTTGAGTGAAGTAGAGGGTAAGAATTTACTGATGGAATGGATGTGAGAGAGAATGAGGAGTCAATGATAATTTCGAGGTCTTTGGCCTGAGCAAAATGACAATGAGTGAAACAGGTGGATAGAATTTAGAAATGGGGTTAATGTGGTATCATTTCAGTGGCTCAGGAAAACTCAGAAATAGTCATTAAGAAAGAGAAAATGGTGGTTGCTATCAGGCCAAGGAAAAGTGATATCACACTCCTACCCCTTTACCAGCAGGAACCACAAATGAGATTCATCCAGAGTAGATAGAACCAAAGATGACTAAAGAACTTTGGGTGGTGTGTGGGTGGAAATAAAAGGTGTCACCCTCAAGGAAAGACATGTCAGTCTGGGAAAAGCAGGCTCCTGTTAACATCTCAGAGATGTGATTCACTATGAAAGCTCGAAATCTGTTTTATAGCCTGGGTAGGCTGTGGCTGGGACAGAGTTGTTTTTACTGACACAAAGAACAGAGAGACGTTGATGGATTGGATAATGGAAACTGGAACCTGGGCATAATGGACCATGATGTAATCTTGAATAAGCAAATCTAAGGAAACAATGACATTGGTCCACACCAAGCAGAAACACTATACTCTGGGTTCCACCTGGTTTCTTAGAGGCACCCAGGATAATTATCCAGGTGTGAAGTTGTCAGTAGTCTCTGGCACAGATATAGGTGAGGGTCACTTAAGGAACAATAAAAAAGATTATCTGGGGGCCCCAACTCTGGTGCCATGGTGACAGGTTCCAATCAAAGAAGACACGGAAAGATCTTCCCATTATGTTTCTGGGATGCTTAGTTGCCCAGTTTTTAATTCTGCCTGGCTTCTTCATCAGTTCTCTCTCTCTTCAACTTTCTACCTTTATTTTTATGTATTATTCTTAACAATGAAAATACCTTTATTGTTTTTATTTTTGCTTTGTGGAAAATTCAAAGAATTTAGAAAATGTAAGGAAGAAAGTAAATGCTTTCTGGAATCTTTCACCACTCCAAGATCCTCACCATTAATGTTTGGGAGACCATCCTTTTATGTTTATGCATGCATATTTGCACACATAATTTTACTTAAATGAGATAATACCATAATGCTGTTTTTATCTTGATCATCTTTTAGAAAAAATGAGCTTTGTTTAATTTTTTTATTGACATTCCCAGCACCACTGACACCTCCAGGTAACCAACATAGATAACTTGGTGTTTCTTCTTCCAGACTTTTCTCCATGGTCTATAATCTTACACACACACACACACACACACACATTTAGAACTGTTTAACTAATGGGATCTTTGTAATGTACTTCTCTGCATCTTCCTTTTCTCGCTGTACATCATAGACTTGAATCATTCTTTTCAACGGTTGCCTAATATTCCATTGTCCAATTGACTGACATTAATTTTTTTTCCATTTTTCTTTTTGCCACTACAAGTATTGCTGCAGTAAATATCCCTGTATATATTCCACACTATACTGGAATTTGTTTATCATATTAGTGTTTTTGTTTCTATGTGAGAGTCTGAAGAGTGGGATTTCTGAGTTGAAAAGTATGTGTAATTATAATTTTAATAAATATTAGCAGGTTGTTTTCCAAAAATAGTAGCAATTCACATTTCCACCAACAAGATATGAAAGTATCATTTTTATTGTTCCCACCAACAGTAGGTATTATCATTCTTCTTTTTTATTTTTTCTTTGTCAATCTGTCAGGTGAAAAGTGAATTACTTTAATTTGCATTTTCTTGATTTTACTTAGCTTGAGCATCTTTTCATTTGTCTGACGTCCATGTGGATTTGCTTTTCTATGAATCGCTTGCTCATTTTTTCTTTTGGATTGTTTATCTTTTTCATATCAAAGTGAAGGAGCTCTTTATTTATTATAAATATTAAGCCTTGACTTACATTATATATTGCAAACATTTCTTCCATTGGTCATTTTTTCTTGACTTTAAAATTTTGTTATGTTACCAAGATAATTCATATACCTAGTTTATAAAATTAATAGTACTAAAAAGGGTATATAAAAAAATGGCACCTAGTCCCACTCCTGTAGCTTCCCATTTCCAGAGCAAATATTTCAGCTCTTTTGGCTGCTTCTTCTGCTCTTTTCTCTATATTTCCAAGTAACATGCTTATGCTGCTATTTTTTGATGTTTCAATTTTAGACTTACTATGGATGTTGAGAATTTACCTCTTTTACACACTGTCATTTCCCCTCTTTCTTCCCTCATCCTCCCAAAAGAGTTGTATCATAATTTTTGATTAAATGAACATTTAATGTTTATATTATTATGATTATGTATTTCATTAATTCTTAGACACTACTTTTCCTCCACATTTTATCATGTCTGAAATCAGAATACATTATACAGTAAGGATTGTTGTCAGCCAATTTGTTGTTTTGAAATACTTATTATGGCCTAGACATGTGTGAACATGATCATAACTGTTAATATTGTAGTTACTTCAACTGAATTATTTGAATCATGGTACTACACATGTTGAGTTTAGCTACTATTTAAGTGTCTTCAAAAATAATTCACTATGATTCAACATTGAAACAGAAATTTATTGTGTATGGAGAATGACATGAAAACAGAGCAGCAGAACACAAATGTGGTATTACTATTGAAGCAAATCCTCCAAATCAGAGGAAGGGCAGTAAATCTATATTTGTTAAAAAAAAATCAATCAAGTGCTTATGGGACCTCAGAAACAATGATACTCATAAACAGATGGAGTTGTGTTGTTTTATTACTGTGAACCATTCAAAAGTATTGCCTATTACATGCCAAACAACACAATGCAAGCAGAGGAAATTGCTAAATTTTTGGAGTAGATGAAGAAAATTTAAAAGCAATGAGAGATGTTGGTGTGATTGATTCATGCATTGCTTAGGACTGTCATTAATGTATTGAGTATCAATTTGCCAGAAACCCTTTTCTGACTTTGAAAAGAAGATGCTTAACTTTCAGTGACATATGATTCAACTGAGGAATAAAAACAAAACTATGAGCTTAGATCAAGGTTTCTTGATCTTGTCATTACTGACATTTTGGGCTGGATAATTATTTTTTGTGGGAGGTTGTCCTATGCACTGTAGGATGTTTAGCAGCATCCCTGGCTTCTGACCACTAAATGCCGGTTGCAACACCGCATCTCCCTCTTCCCCTCACGAGTTTTTTTTTTAATTTCTTTTTTTAAATTGTACTTTAGATGAAGGTTTACAGAACAAGTAGTTTCTCATTAAACAGTACACATATTGTTTTATGACATTGGTTAACAACCCCACGACGTGTCAACACTCTCCCTTCTCGACCTTGGGTTCCCTATTACCAGCTTTCCTGTCCCCTTCTGCCTTCTAGTCCTTGTCCTTGGACTGTTGTGCCCCATTAGTCTCGTTTTGTTTTATGGGTCTGTCTAACCTTTGGCTGAAGGGTGAACCTTTGGAGTGACTTCATTACTGAGCTGAAAGGGTGTCCGGGGGCCATACTCTCGGGGTTTCTCCAGTCTCTATCAGGCCAGTAAGTCTGGTCTCTTTTTGCGAGTTAGAATTTTGTTCTATGTTTTTCTCCAGCTCTGTCTGGGACCCTGTCAGAGTGGTCAGTGGTGGTAGCCGGGTACCATCTAGTTGTACTGGACTCAGTCTGGTGGAGGCATTGGTAGTTGTGGTCCATTAGTCCTTTGGACTAATATTTCTCTTGTATCTTGTTTTCTTCATTCTCCCTTGCTCCCGAAGGGGTGAGACCAGTGGAGAATCTTAGGTGGCTGCTCACAGGCTTTTAAGACCCCACATGCTACTCACCAAGGTAGAATGTAGAACATTTTCTTTATAAACTATGTTATGCTAATTGTTTATAAAAAGTCTTGAATTCTGGTAGTGTAATTCTTCCAATTTTGTCTTTCTTTAAGATCATTTTGGACATGTTGATATATAAAACACAGACTTCACTTTTTGATTACACACACATTCACACACATATGTAAAAAACCTGGTTGACATCTTAATTTGGATTGCGTTAAATATATAGAACAATTTGGAGGAGAATTGATATCTTTATAACAGTAAGTCTTGCTATTTATAAACATGGTACATCCCTTCATTTGTTTAGGTCTTCTGTATTTTCTCACAATAATATTTTGTAGTTCTCTGTGTAGGGGCATATTAGTCTTCTATTGTGTAAAAATACTACAAACTTAGAGGTTTGAAACAATACTCATTTACTATTTCACAGTTCTGAAGGTCAGAAGTCTGGGCATGGCATGACTAGGTTCTCAACTGAAGTTCTCACAAGGCTGAAATCGAGATGTTGGCCCCTTTAGAGTTTTCACTTTAGAGACTATAGAGAAGAATTCACTTCCAAGTTTATTCATATTGTTGACAGAATTCGGTACCTTGTGGTTATAGGACTGAGGTCTCTGTTTTATTGCTGACTATTAGCTGGGAATCACTTTCAGTTCCTAGAGGTCACTCTCAGGTCCTTACCCTATGACACCCTCCATCTTCAGAGTCGGCAATGGAGAATCTTCTCTTGCATTAATTTCCCTCATGCGTTGAATCTCTGACTTCTTCTGTCTTTGACCTTTAGGCCTAGATTCAGGGCTCATGTGATTAGGTCATGCCCAACTGGATAAGCTGTCTTTTGATTATCTCACAGTCAACTGATTAGTAACCTGCAAAATCCTTCTGGTTATGGAATGTGACAAAATCACAGTGGTGATATCCCATCATATTCACAGTACTCTCCCACAGTAAAACAAAAAACCCGTTGCTGTCAAGTCAATTTCAACTTATAGGGACCCTATAGGACAAAGTAGGACTGCCCCATAGAGTTTCCAAGGAGTGGTTGGTGGATTCGAACTGTCTACCTTTTGGTTAGCAGCTGAACTCTTAACCACTGTGCCACCAGGGTTCCCTCCCACACTAAAGGGGAGGAGATTATACAAGTTGCCTATACCAGGGGTAGACATCATGGAGGCAATCTTAGAATTCCGCCACTCGTCTGTACAGGAATTGACAGAATACCAACTGAGATGTTTCAGCAAATGGATGCAACACTGAAAGCGCTCACTTGTCTATGTCAAAAATTTGGAAGACAGCTACCTGGCCAACCAACTGGAAGAGATCCATATCTGTGCCCATTCCAAAGAAAGGTGATCCAACAGAATGCAGATATCATTAATATCACACCCAAGTAAAATTTTGCTGAAGATAATTCAAAAACGGTTGCACAGTACATCAGCAGGGAACTGCCAGAAATTCAAGCAGATTCAGAAGAGGACGTGTAATGAGGGATATCATTGCTGATGTCAGATGGATCTTAGTTGAAAGCAGAGAATACCAGAAAGATGTTTATCTATGTTTTATTGACTATGCAAAGGCATTCGACTGTGTGGATCATAACAAATTAAGAATAACATTGTGAAGAATGGGAATTCCAAAATACTTAATTGTGCTTATGTGGAACCTGTACAAGGAGGCAGTTGTTCAAACAGAACAAGGGGATACTGCATGGTTTAAAATCAGGAAGGTGTGTGTCAGCGTCGTATCCTTTCACCATACTTATTCAATCTGTATGAGGAGCAAATGATCCAAGAAGCTGGACTATATGAAGAAGAACGTGGCATCAGGATTGGAGGAAAACTCACTAACAACCTTCAATATGCAGATGACACAACTTTGCTTGCTGAAAGTGAAGAGGACTTGAAGCACTAACTGATGAAGATCAAAGACTACAGCCTTCAGTATGGATTGCACCTCAACATAAAGAAAACAAAAATCCCCACAACTGGACCAATAAGCAACATCATGATAAACGGAGAAGAGGTTGAAGTTGTCAAAGATTTCATTTTACTTGGATCCACAGTCAACACCCATGGAAGCAGCAGTCAAGAAATCAAATGACGTATTATATCGGGCAAATCCGCTGCAAAAGATCTCTTTCACATGTTCGAAAGCAAAGATGTCACTTTGAGGACTAAGGTGTGCCAGACCCAAGCTGTGGTATTTTCAATTGCTTCAGATGCATGCGAAAGCTGAACAATGAATAAGGAAGGCAGAAAAATAATTGATGCTTTTGAATTATGGTGTTGGTGAAGAATATTGAATATATTATAGACTTCCAGAAGAACGAACAAATCTGTCTTGGAAGAAGTACAGTCAGCATACTACTAAGAAGGGAGGATGGCGAGACTTCGCCTCATGTTTGCTTTAAGTATTTTTAAATAGATGCCCTCTATTAGACTAAGAAAGTTCCCTTCTCTTCCTGTTTAGTGAGAGTTTTAATTATGAAGTGTGTTTAATTTTATCAATTATTTTCCTGCATTATTGAGATCATATTACTTTTCTTTATTCTGTTAATGTAGTAAATTACATTGATTAATTTTGAAATGTCAAGCCAACGTTGCATTGTTGGAACAAGCCCCATTTGATGATGATGTATTAGTCTTTTTAAATATTGTAGGAGACAATTTCGTTAATGTTTTGGTTAGAAATTTTGCTGAGACAGATTGTCATGTAATTTGTATTTCCTATAGTTTTAGTGCCAGGTTTTGTTATCAAGGTTATGCTGACCTCATAAAACAAGTTAGTAAGTATTCTATTTTTTTCTATTCTCTGGAAGTATTTGTGTAATATTGGTGTTATTTCTTCCTTCAATATTTGAAGGAAATCATTGGTGAAGCTATTTGGATCTGGAGTTTTCTTTGTGATGTTTTAAATAATGGATTCAACTTCTGTAACAGATATAGTATCCATATTTTTTATTTCTTCTTGTGTCATATTTATTAAATTGTGTTTTTATGGAATTTGTCCATTTCATCTGAACTTATTAGCATGAACTTGTTCATGATATCTTCTTATTATATATGTAACGTGTTTTGTATCTGTAATGATGTCCTCTTTTTTATTCCTGATATTTTAATTAGTTGAAATTTGTTGAGAGTTGCCTCATGGCCCAAACTAGAGTCTATTTTGATAAAAGTTTCAGGTTGACTTGAAAAGAATGTTTATTCTGCAGTTGTTGATTGCAGTGTCCTGCATGTCAATTAAGCAAGTTTATTAATCCTGTTGTTCAACTTTTCTACATTCTTAATGATATTTTTATCATTAGGTACTGAAAGAGGTACTTTAAAATCTCCAAATATGATGGGATTTCTCTATTTTTCCTTTCAATTCTGCCATCTGTTGCTATCTATAGTTGAAGATGTGTTACTAGGCAAATGCAAATTTAGGATTATAGCTTCCTGTTGGATTGATCCTTTTATCATTATGAAATATACTTCTTTATAGCAAATAATATTTATTACCTTAAAGTATCCTATATTTAATTTTATTAGAACGGCACTAGTTTTTCTTTGATTAGTATTTTTCCTTCCTATTGTTATCTAACTTTCTGTGTTCTTGTATTTAAGGCATGTCTCTTATAAGTGATATATAGTTAATTTTTAAAAATCCAGTCTGATAAATTTGTTTTGAGCCCTGATGGCACAATAGTTAAGCGCTCAGCTGCTAACCAAAAGCGGCTCCATAGAAGAAAGACCTGATGATCTGCTTTCTTAAAGATTACAGCCAAGAAAACCCTACAGGGCAGTTTTACTTGGTCACATGGGGTTGCTATGAGTCAGAACTGACTAGATGGCACCCAACAACAACAACAAAAAGTTTGTGTTTTATTTGGAGTATTTAGTTCATTTACAGTTGTTGTAATAACTGATATAGTTGATTTTAAATCTATCAGTATCTATTTGTCCAATCTTTCCTTTGTTTCTTTTTTGCCTTCTTTTATATTATTCAAGTATTTCTTATTACTTCGTTTACTCCTTCTGCTACCTTATTATTTATATAGTTTACAAATTTTTTTTTAGTAGTTCCAATTCTGGCATGACAGCATGAAGAGCTCTTCAGACTAGCTCCCCAGTGAAACTGGTGAAAATTATTTAAAAAGCCAACCACTTAAAGTCTCAGGAGATGGCCTTATGGACATACATCAAATGAAAAAAACATTTATTCAAGAAAATCTACTAAAACTCGATACGAACTGTGAGAGTCTATGGTATTCTAACCAAGACCTGCAGCATCACACCCTCTGTCCAAGCTCAGTCAGACAGAAATTCCACTCCAGACTGGTAGGTCTCTCTCCATCCTCAGCTCCCAGTCAGAAGGCTAGCTTCCCAGGAGGGGCAGGATGTCAGCATTTATCATCCTGCCCCGAGCTACCTATTGCTGAGGCTAAGTTTTAGGCAAGTGGGGTCGAGATGTGGGGCTCCCTTCTTCTGCCAAGTCCCACTCATGGGACAGAAGCTCTACCTTGAGGCTGGTGCTGCTGAAAATGTTGGGGCCCCAATCGCCCTTGCCTCAGCTAGTGGGTCAGGGATTTCATGCTGAGAGGTGCAAGCTGATACCTCCACTATCCAATGAATGTTCAGCATCTAAAGCAGTGGTGTCACAGAGAGAAGCACGGTATTATTTCTGTACCCAACACCAGAGCTGTGGTGTAGAGATTTTGTCCAGGGAGAGAAGCTGACTGTAGAACCCATCCCACTCATTGCTGTTGAGTGGATTCCAACTCACAGCAACTCAATAGGACAGAGTAGAACTGCCCCATAGGGTTTCCAAGGCTGTAAATCTTTATGGAAGCAGACTGCCACATGTTTCTCCCACCGAGTGGCTGGTGGGTTCCAACTGGTGAACTTTTGGTTTGCAGCTGAGTGCTTTAACCACTGGGCCACCAGGGCTCCTTCTGCTGCAGAACAGAGAATGCTAAACACCTCCCCAAAGAACTGAATTCATTTGCAACAGATTATGTAGAAATCCAAGTCTAAGGACACTCTCAAAAACAGTGGAGGTTGTGGAGAAAGGCAATTTGGAAAAGATTTATAAATTCATTGGAGATATGAGCTAAACTGTAGGCTGGCTGGAAACCCTGGTGGCGTAGTGGTTAAGAGCTATGGCTGCTAACCAAAAGATCGGTAGTTTGAATCCACCAGGTGCTCCCTGGAAACCCTATGGGGCAGTTCTACTCAATGGCAATGGGTTTGGTTTTGGTTTTGGGTAGGCTGACTAGTTTGACAGAGTATAAGATAGACAGCTGGGAAGAGCCTATTTGGTATTAGAACAAATCTCAAACACAGACCTCTGGAACTGTCCCTTCAAAGGAGTCTGAATTTGGTTGGATTCATGCATGAAGCAGTTTTCATACCAGGGCATTACTGAGGCATTGCTGTAAATAACAGAGCAATCAGCCAGCAATTAGTAGAGTTTAACAGCTTAGTGTGGTCAAGGAAAGAGACACTCAAAGAAAGACCTGCCAAAACCACTGTCATCCCAGGGTGACTATGGGCATAAACAAGGCTGAGTCCCCTGAGGAGCATCATCAGAGGCTTCACACTTGGGTGGGAAGTGGGAATAGGCTTCACTAAAATAATTCAGAAGACATAAATAAATGGAAGGTCATTCCATGTTCATGGATTGGAAGACTATATTAAGATGTCAATATTACCCAGAGTGATCTATAGATTCAATGCAATCGTTATCAAGATTCCAACAGCCTTCTTTGCAGAAACCGACAAGCCAATTCTCAAATTTATATGGAATTACTAGGGACCCTGAATAGCCAAAGCAATCTTGAAAAAGAAGAAAAAAGTAGGATTCCTGATTTCAAAATATACTATAAAGCTACAGTAATCAAAACAGCCTGGTAGTGGTATAATGATAGACATAGAGACCAAGGGAATAGAATTGAGAGTCCAGAAATAAACCCATACATCTATGGCCAACTGATTTTCAACAAAGGTGCTAAGTCCATTCAATGAGGAAAGAACAATCTCTTCAATAAATTGTTCTGGGGCAACTGGATTTTCATATGCGAAAGAATGAACCTGGATCCATACCTCATACCATATATGAAAATTAACTGAAAATTGATCATCAATCTAAATGTAAGAACTAAAACTATAAAACTGTTAGAATAAAAGAGAAGGGTCATGCTCCAGAAACTAGTTTTCAACAATGGATTCTTAGATATTATACCAAAAGCATAAATAAAAAAGACAAAAGAGATAAATTGGACTTGATCAAAATCAAAAACTTTTCTTCTTCAAAGGATTATACAACAAAGTGAAGAGACAACCTACAGAATGGGAGAAAATATTTGGGAACTATGTATCTGATAAGGGATTAATATTCAGAATATATAAAGTACTACAACTCAACAACAAAAAGACAAACAACTCAATCAAAAAATGGATATAGGATTTAAGTAGACATTTTGTCAAAAAAAGATATACAAATGGCTAATACAAAACCAAAACCAAACCCGTTGCTGTGGAGTTGATTTCAACTCATAGCGACCCTAAAGGACATAGTAGAACTGCCCCATAGGGTTTCCAAGGCTGTAAATCTTTATGGAAACAGACTGCCACATCTTTTTCCCTCAGAGCGGCTGGTGGGTTCAAACCGCCAACCTTTTGGTTAGCAGCCAAGGGCTAAATCACTTTGCCGCCAGGGCTCCTATAAATGGCTAATAATAAAACAAAACCAAACCCGTTGCTGTCGAGTCGATTCCAATTCATAGCGACACTCTAGGCACATGAAAGGATACTCAATGTCATTAATCATTAGGGAAATGCAAATCAAAACCACAATGAGATTCCTCTTCACCCCCACTGAGATGGCTATTATAGGAAAATCAGTAAACAAGTGTTGGGGAGGATGTGGAGAAATTGGAAACCTCATCTATTGTTGGTAGGATTATAAAATGGTGCAGCTGCTGTGGAAAACAGTTTGGTGTTTCCTCAAAACGTTAAACATAAAATTATCATAATACCAAAAATCAAACCAAACCAAACCCACTGTTGAGTTGATTCTGAATCATAGCGACACTATAGGACAGAGTAGAACTGCCCCATAGGGTTTCCAAGGCTGTAATCTTTACAGAAGCAGACAGCTGCATCTTCCTCCTGTGGAACGGCTGGTAGGTTGGAATCCCTGACCTTTTGATTAGCAGCCGAGCACTTTAACCGCTGTGCCACCAGTGCTCCTTTAAAATTACTGTGTGACCCAGCAATCCCATTCCTAGGTATATACCCAAAAGACATGAAAACGAGGACTCAAACAGAGACGTGTACACCAATATTCATTGCAGCACTATTCACAATAGCCAAAAGGTGGAAACAATTCGTATGTTCATCAACAAATGAATGGATAAACAAAATGTACAATATACATCCAATAGAATATTATTCATCCATAAAGAGAAATGAAGTTCTGACACATGCTACGACATGGATAAACCTTGAAAAAGTTATGCTGAGTGTAATAAGTCAGACACAAAAGGACAAATATTGTATGACTCCACTTGCCAATGAAAATGCTATGGATCAAAACTGATCTGCAATCGATCATGGGGCTGGTGCAGGAGAGGGCAACATTTCATTTCACTGTGCATGGGATCACCATGAGTAGGGGGCTAACTTGACAGCAGTTAACCACAACATATAAAATATCTAGAATAGGCAAATGCATAGAAACCAAAGTGAATTAGTGGTTACCAGGGGCGGGATGGGAGGGGTGAAGAGGGAGTTATTGCTTAAAGAGCACTGAGTTCCTGTTAAGGGTGACCGAAAAATTTGGAAAACAGATAGTGGTGATGGTTGCACAATATGGTGAATGTAATTAATGTCATTGAGTTACACACATAAAAATAGTTGAAGTGGCAAATGTTTTGTTTTATATGTTTTACCACAATAATAATAAAAAAGTGACCATCTTCTCTTTCAAACCATCCACTGATTTTTTTCAAAGTGAAAAATCATGTTCCTTGGTTCCAGAAAGTCTTTTTTGAAGTGTGGTTGACCGTCACTAAGTGTTTCTTCTTTTCCTCCAAATTATTACCTGTGTCCTTCAGTAGTTCTGTTTCAGTATTGCAAATCCTCTCTGACAAGTTGTCTGCCCCTTGTAGAGATACCAGAATGAAGCCTCTCTGCTCATTGTCTTCTCAGATTAAAAGGCCAGGCTTTTACAACCCCCCTAGCAGGGAGGACTGACTCCTAAATTCAGTTCCCCCTCGGGTCCTCCCAGGACTGTTCCCTATTGCTGATGCTAACTTACTCTGGGGTGGTGTGAGTTCCTGGTGTTCCAGGAAGCAAAAGTATCTACAGGAACTGAGGAACTGAGGAGCTCTGGTTCTCACCTCCAGGGGCTCTTGTCACAGGGATTCCCCAAGCTCTAGTTACATCTGACCTGGTTGCACAGTGGTTAAGTGCTTGTCTGCTAACTGAAAGGTTGGTGGTTTGAACCCACCAGCCGCTCTGCAGAAGAAAGATGTGGCAGTCTGCTTCTGTAAAAGATTACAGCCTGAGAAACCCTATGGGACAGTTCTACTCTGCCCTACAGGGTCATTATGAGTTGGAATCAACTCGATGGCAACAGGTTTGGTTTGGCTTAGTTACATCTGAAGGGAAGCAAAGTTCTGTGCAGGTTCCTTCCTCAGTACTCTAAGGGATCAGTCCAGGTCTTCCTCATACTCTTTAGCTCTCACCTGCCTGCTGGGCCTTGTAGCTGCTTCTCTTCAGGAGAGGTAAGAGGTATTGGGTTGGTTTTGTGAGGCATTGGGCAGTGGGGATGCATGTTTTCTCTGCCAACTTCCCAGAATCCCTTTTAACCTTGTTTCCACCACTTTATGTAGGTGGTTCCCACAGACAATTAGGTCAAGGATATTGGTGCAGAGAAAACCATGTGAGCTGAGAATCTGAACAGTATTGATTACTGCTTATGTTAAGGCATTTAAAGGAGCCCTGGTGGCTCAGTTGTTAAGCACTCAGCTGCTAACTGGAAGGTCAGTGGTTCCAACAAACCAGCTCCTCCATGGGAGAAAGATGTGGCAGTCTGCTTCTATAAACACTTACAGCCTTGAAAACCTTGTGAGGCAGTTCTCCTCTGTCCTATAGGGTTGCTGTGAGTTGGAATCAACTCCATGGGAATGGATTTCGTTTGGTTTGGTTTGGAAGGCATTTAAAAATCAATCTGTCATCGTTCGCAAACAAGCTAAAATGTGCTTCAATGAAATTAAAATTTGGCTTAAACCTCTGAATATTATGACACTGGAAAACATGCTTTTATTTGGCTCTGTGTCCTCATGGAAGTAGAGTAAATAAAATTTCATAAAACTTAGCAGTGTTTCAGTATTAATTCCAGCACTTTCCAAACTGGCTTTAACAAGGAGGTTAATAACGGTGCCAAATAGGTGTATTTAACTCTTAAACAATGTTAAATAATTTTCTGTTTTGTTGCTATACTTTTCAATGCCATTTGTATCCTGATGTGTATTGTAAATCTCCGAGAAGGGTAAATGAGTGGTCACAGATATTCCACTGTTCATAGTTTGGGGAAATGTTGCTCCATTCCTGTGACCCAAGAAATAACAGCTCATTCTGTCAACCATCAGTAATAGCCCACTTGGCTGAGCTGTTCTGTTTTAGTTTGGATTCTCCCAGAAACAGATTCTATGGGTAGAAATGAGTGATAAAGTTTATTTGGGAAAGGACTACTGGGGACATAGTGAAGTGAGACAGGGAAGGGAAAAGAATTAATTAATACAGGTTGTGTTAATGTGGGTAATTGGAGATCAGGCCTGCTGGAGTCCTCTAGGAGATGGTATAGAATACTCTTCATGAAAGGTGAGGAAGTTGAGGAACTTATTAATCACCTCCCATGCATCTGTGTCTGAGGGTGGTTTGCAGAGAACAGTGAGTTCCAAGGGAACATGGGTGAGGTGCCAACAGTATCTGCTACATGTTGAAGAAGTGATTGCAATAGGTCACCCATGCCACATTTATACTGTATGTTTCTTGTCTTATTCCCTTTGTCCCGTGTACCTCTGCTTCTTGAAATTCTAACCACCTTTCACATTCTATGTCAAATCCTACTTTCCCCAGAAATTCTTCTTTGATCTCCCCAGCTATAAATGACACTACTCGTTCTGTTTACCATCTTAGCATTTGTTTTAAAATCTTTCTTGAAAATTTTGCTCTCTTGCAACTTCTTGCTATCGCGTTGTAGTTAATCTCAAGCCAATTATCTACTACCAAGATACCTTACTCTTGCAGGGAAGGACATATCTTATTCATTGTTCAGTACTTGCAGCACTTAACACAGTGGCTTGAGCAGGGCAGGAGCCCAATCAATGTTTGTTGAATGACTGAAGGTCTTCAAAGTCTAGAACAGAAACAGCTGTAGCACAGAATGATTTAAAGCATGCAGAATTTAGTTTTTACATCTACAAGTAAGAGGCTGGCTTGAACCGTTTATTTTTGGAACAGTCATTCTCATTTGTTGGATGAAGTTTGTATCTGGACAGCCAAACATTTAAATAAATGCCAGGAGGGGCTGGGAAATTTCACCATTCCATCTGGACTGCAAGACACGTGTATGGGTGGGTCTGTTCTGAAAGCTTAGAAGTAATTAAGTGTGTCCTTGGGAATTTTCTGGCTTTATTCAGACAGATGTTTTCTCTAACTAGTATTGACCTTTGTTTAGATAGATCTGAGGAGCCATGGTGGTACAGTGGTTAATAGCTTAGCTGCTAACCAAAAGGTCAGTGATTCAAACCCACCAGCTGCTCCTCAGGAGAAAGATGTGGCAGTCTGCTTCTGTAAAGATTACAGCCTTGGAAAGCCTATGGAGCAGTTCTACTCTGTCCTTTAGGGTTGCAATGAGTTGAATCGACTCGACAGCAGTGGGTTTGGGGTTTGTCTAAAAGTCAGGACAGTTCCATTTTACTTTTTTAATGAAATAAACTGTGTTTCTTCTGCATTCATAGTGAATATTTATAGTCATTGTATATTAAATGCTATTAATCAAGAGAAGTAATCTGAGTTAAGCTATTGCTCTGAATAAGTAAAAAATGGGGACATAATTGGAAATGGCTTCCCCTCTCCTATTTTTATACTGTTCTACTTAATATTTGACAGATGGAGTATGAATAGTTGGAATTCAAGTTGGAATTCTTTATGGGGTTTTAAATTGTTATTAATTAGTTGTGAAATAATTTTAATTATTTAAAAATTCCATTATGACAGTGCTTCAAATATGTGTCACATATTGGCAAATTATTACAGACCATCATTTTGTAAGTCATTTTACTTATTTATGTTGATGAGAAGGAAAATAAGGTAAATACTTCATATATTTATAGGGAAGAGATTTGACAGGTTAAAGAAAAACTGTTTACCTCAAAATGGGCTATAAAAATCCTGAAATGTTCAGGTTTTTACCAGCAGTGCCAAGAAGTTACTCAAAATAAATAAATAAAAGGAAAAAATGGTGTGAAAGAAAGAGGACGATCAATTGAGTCTAAACTCCTTTTTCCAAACTCCTTCTTTTATTTTTCCCATTCTTTATCTTGGCTATTTCCACTTTTATTCCTACCCCAGAGGAAGGAGGTGACTGTCATGACTATCAAAAGTAGCCTTTTTTTATAACAGTTCTGAGAAGACTTGCTGAGGATGGATGATGTTATATATAAGGCACTGGGGAGTAGAGAGAGATTCATTCACTTGTTCATTCAGTCATCCAAATACTTGTCAAATGAATGAAGGAAAGATTAAGGAGCTACAGTTCTCAACTCCAAGGGATTTTATAATCTAGTAGGAGACATAATACATGTAGCCAAATGACTATTATAAATTATAGGCTATGTGAGTACTTGACAACAACTTAGGAAATGTTCAAAAAATATAAAAGAGGGAGAATCACTTCCAATTTGGGGGTGGTGGAATCTGGGAAGATATCTTTAAAGAAGGTAGCATTTGAGTCTTATCTTGAAGGATGGATAGAATTTTAAAAGGCAAGTAGGGAAACATTCACAGTAGATACATTCCTCACTTCCCTTTTTTAACTGTACCCTCCCCTGCACAGCCTATGTGTGTTAGAGAGAGCTGACTCCATTCCAAGCTCCAAAGGTTGCCTTGGTTGCCTTAAGCAGATAAGCACCCTCAGTTCCTCTGTCCACATCATTAGTTCAGGGGGGTGCTTATGACTTGAGCGGTCCAATTAAAGAGAATCCAGGACTCATATGAAATGCTGGGACAGAGGCATTCTCTCCATTTGGACCATGTGGTATGCAGATGTGAAGCCTGGAATTGTTGCAGCCACTTCGTCAACATGAGGGAAGTCAGACTCAGGATAAAGCTGACCCTGCAGAAGTCAGAGCAGAGATAGACACGTGGTCTTTGATGACACATTGAGTCGCTGAAGCAAACCAATCCTGTGCCTCTCCCTGACTCTCAACTTCTAGTTGCATGAGCAAATATAATCCTTTCATTTTTTTTTATTGTACTTCAGGTGAAAGCCTACAGAACAAATAGTATCTCATGAAACAGTAGTACACATATTGTTTTATGACATTGGTTAACAACCCCACAACATATCAACCCTCTAACTTCTCAACCTTTTTTTTTGGTGAAAATACGCATAGCCAAAGATACACCGTTTCAAAAATTTCTACATGCACAGTTCAGTGACATTGACTAC
>NW_004443982.1:12736401-12740534 GCF_000243295.1 Trichechus manatus latirostris | reverse complement strand
AGGCTTTTAAGACCCCAGACACTACTCACCAAGGTAGAATGTAGAGCATTGTCTTTATAAGCTGTGTCATCCCAATTGAGCTAGATGTTCCCCGAGACCATGGTCCCCAGAGCCCTCCGCCCAGCAATTCAGTCCCTCAGGGAGTTTGTAATCCTTTCATTTTTAAAAACCATTTGAGTTGTGATTTCTGTAATTTACACTGAACACATCTTAACTGATACATGATTCCTGACTGATATGGAAAAGTTTGACCACTCAGATGGCAGGTGATAATTTTGGAAAAATAAGTTACAGCCAGGTTCTCGAGGGTCTTTAATTTCTGGATAAAACATTTTCAGGGAGCAGAATTTACAGGTGGGAAGGGCCTAATGTTTTCTTTCTGACGCAGCCTAGAGCATATTAGGCCATTGGCCTGGTTTTCATACATGATGACAGTGTTTAAGGGGAGTTAGGGCTCAGAGAAGAAACAGAAAACAGGAAGACTAGGTAGAGGAAAGGTCAGGGCAATCATTGGGTCAGAAACATAGGTGAGGTTTCTGCACCAGAGACCTGGATTGGAGGTTGATCAAAAGCCAGACTTTGAAGTGTTTGGGGAGTAGAGCCACTACAGTGTTAGGGACTTGAGTTGAATAGCAAATGCCCTGATTAATTGCTTGGGCAAGGAAATTGATTCAGTCCAGAACAGTATTGGATTTGGCTAACAGAGGAAAATTATTTCCATGGCATATCCAGAATCCACTGCCTTTTGAACACGCTGGTTCTGGACAACTTGACCATTCAGTCTGGTTTTAACAGGGTATCCTTTCCCAACCCACTTCCCACCCCAATCTAGTGCTTAGTTCTTCAGTTTTACCTTCATAAATTTCTTCAGTCTGTTCACTTCTTTCTGTCACCACTGAAGCTGCTGCAGTTTCCCCTTCATCGCTTCTCAATCATATTACTGTGCTCCCCTCCTAATTGGTCTCCCTGGCACCGGTCTGGCCTCTTCCCATTCCAGAATAACCTTTCTAAAACAGAAATCTGATCATGACATTCCCCAGCCTTGTCTTTCATCACTCCTCAACCTCCATCTATGCCTCAGTCATACTCAACATGAAATGGCTTCTTAAATATAACAATGTTCTCTGCCTTTACACATGATGTTTCTTTGCCTATAACCATTGTGGCCCCTTCCCTCTGTCCCCAGTCCTTCACCAAAGTATGGATATTTGGGATCCCTCAATCCTCAACCCTCAGAGACTTCAGGAGATTTGGTACATTGGTCTCGTGCAGTGACTATATGGGTGAGCACTGGGTAGCAGAGTGACATCTAGCTTGAGTGAGATGTTTTAGGAAATGTGGCACAAGGCTGAGCCCTCTAATCTGGTTCCTGCTCCAATTGTGGTGAAGCTAACAGTCACTGAGGGCAGGGCACTGGAGGACAGGTTGGCCATTAAGCAAGGTCAGGATAACCAGAAGTCAGGGTCTTGGAGGGACAAGGTCTGTAGAGTGGTCTAAGGCCTTGGAGTAAGACTGGGAAGGCATAGAGTTGAAGGCCCTGGACTAATGCCTCCTCTGTCCCTGGTTTTGTCTTACCCAACTTGTCTGCACCACCCCCATCTTCCAAAGGTGGCTGATGTAAAATTATCTTAATGCTACTTAAGGGGAATGCTTTGCATTGTTTTTGAAACTCTTTATGTAATTTAATAACAAATACTTGTAGGTTTTGAGAAAGTTTACATTTTGAAAAACTTTTCTAGGAGTATTCATCTCTAAACTAATTTTGTTCTATATGTAGAGAAGGGCTAATTAATTAATTCATAAGAATGAGCTTTTAGAATAATGCCTCTCTTGCCTCATGCTGTGTGGAATTTTAACTAAGTACCAGATAAATTAGTTCTGCCTTTGTGGAGTTTTCCATAGCTAATGTTTTACAACTGTTCAAAAACATCATCAGTCATTGTAGGACAGCAGTTTTTGCAGTTGCATTATGAAGGAAGTTGCATGGTCTGGATTTTTCGTCTTCACCAATCTTAATGTTGTTACTGTTAAAATCTTATTAATAAAGATTAAATAAACCCATTTATAAAATAACTGTTTATTGAACATTTAGTATAAATAACACATTATGTTAAGCACTGGAGGGGATACAAGGATGTAAAAGAACCAGATCCAGCTCTCAAGAAGAGAATCTGGTAGGCAATATAATATACATAGAGAAAAAGTAAAAAAAAAAAAAGAAGAAAAGATGTAATACGTGCCATTAAAGAGGTATAAAGTGCGATTGTTATTCCACGGGGGCAATTGACGAAGAATAGTACCTTTGAGTGCATGTAAGAAGCAGAGATGAGGGAAAAGTGAAGGAATGTCTAAGCAGAGAAAATTCCATGAGTAAAAGCTCAACAATAAGAAAGTGTAGGGCCTGTTCAGGGGTGTGATGAAGGAGCATTTAAGAAATGTTGATTGGAGCAGATTATCTGTGGCTTTAAAAATATGCCAGTGCCAGATGCTTTTTTTGTGTTGGGGGGAATATTTGTTAAAATGGGATCTACAGATCTAATCTACAAGGTCCATGTCTTAGCTTTTAGATTATTTTACAACAGCAAAGGTTTATTTCTTGTTCACACTGCATCTCCATTGTGGCTCAGTTGTGGCTCTGCTTTACTCCAGGACTCAAGCTGTTGCACCAGCATCTATCTGGAACATTGCTGGTTGACAAGGCAGAAGAAGAGGAGAATATGGAAAGCCATACCCTGTCTTTTAAAGCTTTTTGTGAAAAGTGATGCATTTCATTGGCCAAATAAAGTTCATGAAACTTGAAAAAGTTTTATGCTTTCATTTAGATGATAATCTTAAAAAAGTTCAATATATTCTGGATTACCTGAACATTCATCGAACTGAGAACAGTCATGAGATTTCAGAGTCTGTATTGGCTTCAGTGGTTAGATGGCACCAAATAGTACCACTGAGTTTAGTAACACTCCCTAGGTAATCAGAGGCAGTTGGAGCAAGTAAATGATGCTGATGTCTTTGTCCCAGTTGAAGCCAAATAACATTACACCACTGTACAATGAAGATATCCCAGGGTTTTGAATACAGAAGTGAGAGGATTTAGTCATCACAGGTGCTTTGAAATACAGGTGTGCCAATAACAATAACAACAAACAAAGCTGTGCCATAGCAGTCAGTGGCATCCTCATGTTTTAGATGATAGTTTAAGCCAGTTAACATCTGTCACATCAAATTAATGTTGTTAATTTGACTTTTATTGGTTTGGCAGTTTTGTTTGTACTTAATTTGTAAATTTATTTTATTTTATGGTTGTATAAGACATCTAAACATAAATAGTTTACATTACTTTTATATTTGTCTATAATTAAAATTCTGATAACATAATTTAAGATTTTTCCCTTTAAAGGAGTATCTATACATTACTAAAATTTGAGAAATACTAAGGTAGACAGTGGGAAGGTAGGCTGTGCCTAAGGAAACTGGTCTGGCAACCGTACGTAGCGTTGACTAATAGATAAAAGACAAGGAGAACAGTGAGAATGTCATTTCTAGAATGCAGATCTGTAGCAGGAGGAGTTTATGGGAATGGAAAGGATGGCGCAGATGGGAGATATATTGGTAGTGGAGAATTAATCGACAGTTTGGGGAGCTACTTTGACGTACGGCGGCAAGAAGAGGAAGGAGTGCATGCTCTCAGAATTTTACTTTATGTAAAAGGAAGAATAACAGTACCATGAGCAGTAACTAGAGAAATAGAGAAGATATCAGTTGAGCAAAGACAAAGAGTTTGAATTTAGACATGATTTTACTCCATCAATAATAGTTTTCAAATAGGTTAATAAATTTAAAATACATGAAAGTAAGGAGAAAAAAATGTTTTTAGGGTTATAGATGCTAATAGAGTAGCTTACCTATAAACAGTCTTATTTTTACATCTTTAGCACCTAACTCACTACTTGGCACATAGTATGCATTCAATAAAATGTTAGATCAATTGAATGTATTGATGTGAATTAAATAGTACTACTTAAAAATATTAGTCACCTGAATTTCCACTTCTGACATTATGAATGAATAAGAGCTCTGAAGAAATCTGATGATTCAGAACAACTCTATTGTGCACGGGATCTACTGTTTTTTTT
>NW_004443982.1:12719864-12726841 GCF_000243295.1 Trichechus manatus latirostris | reverse complement strand
GGCTTAGTTTTTCGGATTTTTGCTGTGGAGGGACGGCGTGGTGCTTCTGCCTAGAGCGCCATTTTGCTGGAACCTGGGGTCTACTTTTTGATACATTACTTGCATTACAAGAGGAAAGGGATATCTTTAAGAGCCATCCCCAATAGACCATGAACCGGAGCTAACATGGAAGGGAGATGAGACTAGAGAAGTTGGCTTCTCTGTGGGGCAGATTTTCCCTGTGTGTAGATGGCATTAGTGTGGCATGGTTGCTGGGATACTGAGCCTTGGGCCAATGAGGAGTCAGGGAAGGTTATCTAGGGACTCCTGCACTGAGCTAAATCCTTCACAAGAGCTGAAATAATCTCTTGACTAATGAAAGAAGCAGAAGCACACACTTTTCAGAGGAAAGCTTCCCCAACTTTTGCCTATAGAACGCCCACTGATACATTGAAGCCAACAGCACACAATCAAAGATTATGAAACTCATAGTAAGGAAATTCACTGTGAGTGAAAGTCAACATAAACCATCAACAACAGATTTGGACATCTCCAAGAATGCAGATATTAAAATGATGAGATATTAAACATGGAATAGATGCGTATGAAATGTTTAAAAAAAAAGTACATAATAGCAAAACTAAGCATACAACAAAATATTATCAGGATTGACCAGATAGAAGTGGAAAAATATATAACTCAACAGATTAAACAGTGACCAAGCTGAAAAGAGAATTAAGGAACACAGTATAGGAAGACAAGACGATAGAAAACAGGAAAGAGAATAGAATGAGAAAGTGGTCTAACACGCATCTAGTCAAAGTGCCAGAAAGATAGAATAGAAAGGATGGTTGGAGAAAAGGCAATATTGAAGAAATAATGGATGAGAATTTTGCAGACTTGATGAAAAATATGAATTCACAGGCCCAGAAGCACAACATGCTCCAAACAGGATAAATAAAATCCAATTAGAATAACATCAGACTTTCAACAGCAACAATGGAAACCAGAAGATAGTAGAATAATATCTTCAAAGTGTACAAAGAAAATAATTATAAACCTAGAAATGTGTTACCAGAAGACTACATTCCAAAATTCAGAGTACAATAAAGACATTTGTAGATAACAAAACTTAAGAAAGTTTACCTCCAAGATATTTGCACTGAAAGAAATTCTAAAGGATGTTCTGCATGAAGTAGGTAAATTATCCCGTAAGGACAGTATAAGATGAAGAAGGAATGGTGAAAAAATCAAATCATATATATTATATAAATCCAAACTATCATTGTGTTCATAAAACAATAGTTATAATGTTATTTAATGTACTGACAACAGTATGTAAGTCAGAAAGGGGATAATCAACACTAAAGGGTTCTAAGTGTTCAGGAGGTAGGTTAAGATATCATTTATTATTCTACTTTGCTAAGTTAAATAGTAAAGGTAAAAATTTAAGGGCAATTACTAAAAGAATAAAAAATAAAGTAGATAAATTCCTTTAGAATAAAAAACTGAATAGGCTCAGTTAATCCTGAAAAGTATAAAAGAAAAAAAAAAAAGAAACAAAAAAAAACCAAACCACACAGAAATAAAAATGTAAGATATACAAACATGTTTACATATGTTAATAATTACAATAAACAGAAGAGTCACCAAAGAATGATAAAAAGCTCAATTGACCAGGGAGATATAAAAATTCTAAACTTGTGTACATTTAATAAAGTAGCCTCAAAATATATGATTCAAAATTGATAGAACTATAGGGGAAAATGGACAAAATTAGGATCATAGTGTGAGGTTTCAATATACATTTCTCAATGTATAAAAGATAGTAAAGACATAGAAGTTTTGAACAACACAACAGCATTGATCTAATGGGCATATATAGAACTCCACACTCAATAATTAAAGAATATATATTTTTCTCAAGGTCATGTGAAACATTTCTAACAATCGATCATATACTAGTCTCTCAAGCAAGTTTCAACACATTTCGAAGAACTGATATTGTATAGACCACATTCTCTTACCATAATGCAATTGATCTTATACTGACTATATTTGAAAAAGTATGCAGTCTGACAATGCCAAGTGCTGGAGAGGATAGGATTAATGGCAACTCATATATTGTTGGTGGATTGCAAATTGGTGTGACCATACTGGAAAAAATTTTGGCATTTATGTTGTAAAGTTAAACACATGCTTACCCTATGAGCTAGCAGTTCCTCCTATGTAAAAGGTAAATTAAATATTTCCTATGTGCTTTAGGGGATATACTACACATGAAAAAATAAAAACAACTCAAATGTTTATCCACAGAAGAATGGATTAAAGTGTGTTATAAGATAAAATGGAATATTATACAGAAGCAAAAATGAATGAACTATATCTCCAAGCACAATGGATTATTCTTGGAAGCATAATGTTAAATGACAGTAGGAAGTTCCAAAAGTTTATATGCAGGTAATACACAGCTTTTTAGTACTCAAAACAAGGAAAACTGAAGAGTGTAGTACTTAGGCACACATACATATTTGATAAAACTATAAAAAAGGAATAGAATGCTGATCACAAAATTCTGGATAGTAAATACTTCTGGTAGGGAGGCAGGATTTGATAGGGAAGAGTACATAAGTAGATGCAAGTTATTTACAATGTTATAATTCTTTGGTTGTGATTTTATTGATTTGTATTATGTTATTATGCTTTATCATTTATTTAAATGTTTTATTTTTTCTCTCCCATGTATAAAATATAAAGAAAACAAAACAATTAAATTAACCATTTATAAGCTGGAAATCATTTTTCCAAGTGAGCCAGTTTATCACAATTTTTATCTAGATTTCTTTCTTCAAGCTCTTTATTCATAATTCCTGTATCATATGCATTTTATTTTGGAAAAAGTTCCAAAGGAAATGTTTGATCATTTTTGCTTAGCAATTTATCCTCAAAAAATGTTAGTCACATGAAACTGCCAAAAGATTTAAGCGGCCTCCAATGAAATGTTTTTCACCCAGGTAAACTATTTTAGAATATGTCATCCTGAGATAATGACAGTGCATTTAGAAAAATCTGAATTCATTTACTTCCCATGAGTCTGACATGTTCTGTGAGATATTGGTTCAAGTGGCCAGGGAAAATTAAACAGATAAAAGAAAGTATGAGTTAAAGTATTACCTACACAGACCAAGTGATGGTGGTTTGTGAAGAAAGACCTTGTATATCCTCCCCCTTCTCCTTTTGGGTATAGCTGTCCTCTTCTCTCCAGTTTGGACATTCTGGAAAACGATTTTCCAAGAAGTACCTTCTCTTACGAAAATCAGTTGAGATGTTTCTGGGTTCTCCACTTCGACACCCAATGTGCTGATCTCTGCTGAAGAAAATCATATAACCTTGGGGACAATGTCACAGATAATTACTTTCTCTATCTTCAGCTTGTCTACAATGCCCACATAACAGCCATGTCAACTAGCATTGTTTGCCTCAGTCCGTTTACCCCAGCTCCTCCCCTTCACTTTCAATATATGAAACAGAAAACAGATACATGTTAGGCATGAAGACCCTCAGTTTTATACTACATCTCTGTAAATTTAGGACTTTTCTGTTCTTATCTTACTTTGGCTTTCTGTAGCATTTAATCCCACTGACCATGCCAGACAGGTAATTTAAATAAGTAAACTGAGCAAGTGTAACATAAGAGGGAGGGGGAGGGCTGGATGAACTGAGAGCTGATTTTTGCTTTGTGAAAATATAAACTGAGGTTTTTCGGGTTTTCAAAAGAAACTGGAGATATGGATGTTAACTAGCTACTGAAGCCCAGAAATATCTATTCCTTGCTACGTCCTCTTTCTTCCTCTTTCTGCTGTATTTTTAAGGAATCTGTTGCTGCTTCAACCACAACCAGACTGTAATGTCTCCTCCACCTCACCTGCTAGTCCCTTTTCTGGAACGGCAGGAGCAGTTTTCTGAGTTGGAAACCATAATGCATTTTCTTGTAGAAATAATGATTTTGTGCAGTTACACAGAGAGTACGGCCCTAAGTGCAATCCTTTTGGTACATTATGGGTTAAATAGACAGAAGGCTGTGGGTTTTGCTTAGGAATCTAAACAACCTTTTATAACATCACTTCTAAGGGAAAATGCACTCTGAGTGCCAAATAATTGACTTACAAACATAATTTTAAAAACACAACCAGTGCTTGAGTTGGAAACTGCCTGTTCTAGAAGCCGAGAATTTAGTTGTTTTTAAATAGTGGCTTTTCTCCTTTTTCCCGTCGATCAGCCATACTTCTCTTGCTTCTTGCATTTTAATACATTAATTAAAATAATTATCTCTGAAATTATACCATAACATCAGTATATCTATCCATCAATCTGTCAGTTTGAATAATATACTCATTTTTAGGGTGCTATTGACACAGTACCACCACGTATCTGTCAGTTTGTTCTACCGTGGTGCCTGTTGCTGTGATGCTGGAAGCTATGCCACCAATATTTCAAATACCAGCAGGGTCATCAGTGGGGGACAGGTTTCAGCGAAGCTTCCAGACTAAGACAGACTAGGAAGAAAGACCTGGAAATCTGTTTCTAAAAAAATTGGCCAATGAAAAGCAGTGGAACATTGTCTGATACAGTGCCAGAAGATGAGCCCCACCAGTTGGAAGATACTCAAAATACGACTAGGGAGGAGCTGCCTCCTCAAAGTAGAGTCTACCTTAATGATGTGGATGGAGTAAAGCTTTCAGGACCTTCATTTGCTGATGTGGCGTGAATCAAAACGAGAATGAATGCAAACATCCATTAATAATCAGAACATGGAATGTACAAAGTATGAATCTAGGAAAACTGGAAGTTGTCAAAAATGAAACAGAACACTTGAAGATAGATATTCTAGGCATTAGTGAGATGAAATGGAATAGTATTGGCCATTTTGAATCAGACAATCATATGGTCTACTATGCCTGAAACGACAAATTGAAGAGGAATGGGGTCACATTCATTGTCAAAAAGAACATTTCAAGATTTATCCTAAAGTACAACACTGTCAGTGATAAGACAATATCCATACGCCTACAAGGAAGACCAGTTAATCCGACTGTTATTCAAACTTACATGCTAACCACTAATGCCAAAGATGAAGGAATGGAAGATTTTTACCAACTTCTGCAGTCTACAATTGATCAAACATGCAATCAGTGTGCGTTAATAATTACTGGTGATTGGAATTTTTTTTATGGTTGTAGTTAAATGAAGTTTACATTTCAAGTTAGTCTCCCATACAAAATTTTATACATACATTGTTATGTGACCCTAATTGCTCACCCCATTCTCCAACAGCACACTCCTCCTTTCTGTCCCTGATTCCCCATGTCCAATCAACCAGCTCCTAACACTCTCTGCCTTCCCATCTCACCTCTGGACAGAAATTGCCCCTTTGGTCTCTTGTATCTACTTGACTAAGAGGCACACTCTTCACCAGTATCACTTTATGTCCCACAGTCCAGTCCAATCCTTGTCTGAAGATTTGGCCTCGGAAATTGTTTTAGTTCTGGGCTGATAGAGAATCTAGGGGCTGTGCTTTCTGGGGTACCTCCAGTCTCAGTCAGACTATTAAGTCTGTTCTTCTTACTAGAATTTGAGTTCTGCACCCCATCTTTCTGATGCTCCATCAGGGACTCTCTGTTGTGTTCCCTGTCAGGACGGTCATTGGTGGTAGCCGGGCACCATCTAGTTCTTCCGGTCTCAGGCTGATGAAGTCTCTGGTTTATGTGGCCCATTCTGTCTCTTCAGCTAACACTTTCCTTGTGTCTTTGGAGTTCTTCATTCTCCTTTACTCCAGGTGGTTGGGACCAACTGATGCATCTTAGATGGCGGCTTGCAAGCTTTTAAGACCCCAGACACCACTCACCAAAGTAAGATGCAGAACATTTTCTTAATTAGCTTTGTTATGCCAATTGACCTAGATGTCCCCTGAAACCATGGTTCCCAGACCCCTACCCTACTACTCTGTCTCTCAAAGTATTTTATTGTATTCAGGAAACTTCTTAGCTTTGGTTTAGTCCAATTGAGCTGACTTCCCCTGTAGTGTGTGCTGTCCTTCCTCTTGCCTAAGATGATTCTTATCTACTATCTAGTTAGTGAGTAACCCTCATCCTCCCTCCCCACCCCCGTATCCTTCAAAGAATGTTTTCTTCTGCGTTTAAACCTTTTCTTGAGTTCTTATAATAGTGGTCTTATACAGTATTTGTCCTTCTGTGACTGACTAAATTCACTCAGCATAAGTTCGAGCTTCCTCCATGTTATGTTTCATGGCTTCGTCGTTGTTCTTTATCGTTGCGTAGTATTCCATTGTGTGGCTATACCATAATTTGTTTATCCATTCGTCCGTTGATGGGCACCTAGGTTGCTTCCATAAGTTTGCTATTGTGAACAGTGCTGCAATGAACATGGGTGTGCATATATCTATTCGTGTGACGGCTCTTATTTCTCTAGGATATATTGAAGGAACGGGATAGCTGGATCCTATGGTACTTCTATTTCTAGCTTTTCAAGGAAGTGCCAAATCGATTTCCAAAGTGGTTGTACCATTTTACATTCCCACCAACAGCATATAAGTGTTCCAGTCCCTCCACAACCTCTCCAGCATTTATTATTTTGTGTTTTTTGGATTAAGGCTAGCCTTGTTGGGGTGAGATGATAGCTCATTGTAGTTTTGATCTGCATTTCTCTAATGGCTAATGATCGTGAACATTTCTTCATGTGTCTGTTAGCTGCCTGAATATCTTCTTTGGTGAAATGCCTGTTCATATCCTTTACCCATTTTTTAATTGTGTTATTTGTCTTTTTGTTGTTGAGGTTTTGCAGTATCTTGTAGATTTTAGAGATTAGACACTGATCAGATTTGTTGTAACCAAAAATTTTTTCCCAGTCTGTAGGTTGTCTTTTTACTCTTTTGGTGAAGTCTTTTGATGAGCATAAGTGTTTGATTTTTAGGAGCTCCC
>NW_004443982.1:12679190-12717146 GCF_000243295.1 Trichechus manatus latirostris | reverse complement strand
TTTTTTTTTTTATCTTTTTCATGGTTGTTGATTTTGTGTTTGCTTAGTCTTTATATTTTTCTACTTTTCTACTTTGATTTGTAGAATTGTTAGATTCCTTTGTGGTTACCTTAATATTTACCCCTATTTTTCTAAGTTTCTACCAGTCTTTTATTTCTTTACATTGCCTTGTCTTCCCCTCCATATGAAAAATCAATGTCTCCATTTTTTAAGTCCCTCTTTCTTGTTTTAATGTTGTCCTTTTTTACATATTGATATCTGTTTCCCTATTTTCAATGTTTTACGTTTGATGTACTTTCGACTTCCGTATCTGAGTCAATATCTGATTGCTCTGTCCTGTGTTCTAGTCTTGTGTTGTTATCTGATGTTATTGATTATCTAACCGTAGGACTCCCTTTAGTATTTCTTGTAATTTTGGTTTGGTTTTTGCAAATTCCCTAAACGTCTGTTTATCTGCAAATGCCCTAATTTTGCCATCATATTTGAGAGACATTTTTGCTGGATATATAACTCTCGGCTGGCAGTTGTTTTCCTTCAAGGCTTTATATATGTCATCCCATTGCCTTCTTGCCTGCATGGTTTCTGCTGAGTAGTCCGAGCTTATTCTAATTGACTCTCCTTTGTAGATGACTGTTCTTTTATCCCTAGCCGCTCTTGAAATTATCTCTTTATCTTTGGTTTTGGTAAGTTTGATTGTAATATGCCTTGGTGACTTTCTTTTGGGATCTACATTATGTGGGGTTCGATGAGAATCTTGGATAGATATCTTCTCATATTTCATGATATCAGGGAAGTTTTCTGTCAACAAATGTTCGACAATTTTCTCTGTATTTTCTGTTATCCCCCCCTGTTCTGGTACTCCAATCACTTGTAGGTTATTTCTCTTGATAAAGTCCCACATAACTCTTAGAGTTTCTTCATTCTTTTTAATTCTTTTAACTAATTTCATCTCAAATTATTTGGCATCAAGTGCTTTATCTTCAATGTCACTAATTCTAACTTCTACTGCCTCAATTCTGCTCCTATGACTTTCTATTGAGTTGTCTAATTCTGAAATTTTGTTGTTAATCTTCTGGATTTCTGATTTCTGTCTCTCAATGGATTTTGCAGCATGTTAAATCTGTCATTATGTGCTTGAATAACTTTCTAAAGTTCCGCTACTACTCTTTCTGTGTGTTCTTTTGTTGAACTTCCTTTCTAATTTCTAGAAGAGTTCTGTATATTAATCTTTTGTATTCTGACTCTGGTAATTCCAAGAAATTCTCTTCCTTTCCAGAGAATTTATGGATTCTTTATTTTGGGAGCTTGCCAAAGCCATCATGGACTGCCTCTTTATGTGATTTGATATTGACCGTTGTCTCTGAGCCAGCAATAAGTTATTATAATTTTATTTTATATTTGTTTAGTGAGTCCTAGCTTCTTGTTTTGTTTTGTTTTGCTATGCCCCAATAGGCTGCTCATGTGCACTAGTTTGATTATTGGCACCTTTGAAGCTTTAATGTCCTGTCACCAGGTAGTTAGTTCTGTAACTAAGTATGTGCACACAGGAGTCCATTAAATTTTACTGTTTGGGTTCAGCTCAGGTGTCCAGGCAGTCGGTCACCAAGTGTGTGGTGCAGGCTCTCACCTACAGTCTCAGAGAGGCATGGGTGATTGGTGTAGGCACAGGTATTTGGCTGCAGTAGGGGGTCTCATGCCAAGTAAGGCAGGGGGCTGATTGCTGCCCCTGAGTGTCTGAAAGGAAAGCGTGTCCCTATTCCCTAGAGAGAGTAGGCAGGTGAGTCTTGCGGCCTGACTATGAGCCCCTTACTCTGTTGGCTGTAAAGACTCAGGGGCACCACTTATTCTTGGAACCCTGTAGCAGGTGACTAGGTGACATAGGTGGAGCCACCAGTCCTCAAGTCCCTGCTGCGGACCTGTAAAAGTGCCTGCTTAAAGGGCAGGGCTGTGTCACTGGTCACAAATCTGCAACTTCATAGTTGAAACAGTTGAAGATGGGTCCACACAAGTTTATACAGGGGTGGAAGGCTCTCAAAGTCTGCGGACCCCTTATGCCTGTGCCTAGCAAAGGAACTGTGCTGACCCTGATTTCCCGGCTTAGGGGAGCCAGTAGCTTGTTTGTTCCCTCTCCAAGGCCAGGAGAATGGGTCAGGGCACCTTTTGGGATCTACTTCCTGCTCAGCAGACTCAGACTTCGGAAGGCTGGACTGGTGCAGAGCCGGGATGGAGGAGGTAAAAGGGAGAGAGGTTTTTCCCAAATGGGCTTTTTTTTTTTTAAATCCCCGTGAAAGGCCACACACATGTACTTATCTTTAGCCACTTGGAAACTGCTTTTCACTTGTTCGGAGTGTCCAAGCAGAATCTCTGCTGCCGGATCTCTCTCGATGTGGAAACTGCCTCCCGAGTGCATGCATGGAGCTGTTTTCTGGCTTCTCTGCACACCCAGAGCCCTTCAGGGCCGAAGAGCTGCAGTCCCGCGACCAGTCTGGCACTCCTAGCTTCTTCCGAACCATCTCCCTCTCCCCCTGCCACTCAGTCCAATTCCTCAACTTTGGCTTGTGCAGGGCTCCTAGATTTTGGTATACAATCAAATCACTTGTTTTTCCATGTCTTTGTTGTAAGAGGGATATAGGAAGCCGTCTGACTACTCCGCCATCTTGGCCCTGCCTCCCTAGACATTTCTTATGTCATTATTTTTGGAAAACATCATTTTCATGGCAATAAAACCATACACAGTGTATATTGTATCTATAGATATATCTTAATTTATTTAGACATTCCCCAGTGGTCTGAATAGTTTGGGTTTTGTATGCTTTTAGTGTTATAAGTAGTGTTATGATGACCATTTTTTAATATAAATAATTGTGTATCTTTGATTATTTATTTAGAATAGATTTATAGATGCTCCCATTCCCTTTAAATGCAAAAATTTATTATTACATATTTTTGATTATTTGCATTTTCAACAAGATCTGCATCTTTCTGAAGAACAACCAGTTAATAAGAGTGGAAACACTGTTTGTATCTTTTATCTGGTTACCCCCAAGTTGGGAAGGAATACCAGTGAAATAAAAAACAAGTTTTACCAAGATGTTTATAGCACTGTTTATTCATAACAGTGAATCATAGAAAACTACCCAAATATGCCAAACTAGACATATCAACTCATGAGCACAATACATAGATGGAAATAATGATGTGAATAAGTTGCTACTTGGAAATATGTATACAAAATAATGTTAAGTGAAAAAAGGACAAGGAATAGGATGCATATGCTGGTTACAACTAAGTAAAAAAAATATTGCTGCATGTTGATAGAAATTGGAAGGGAATTTAGAACAATATCAATATTAGAGATTTAAGCTTACAGGAGGCTTTTCTGAAAGCTTGTTTAGATACTGTGCCATTTTGCCTTTTAAACTCACTTCCTCAAGTTACCTCAGGTAAAAAGGAATTTATTGTTTGGATACTCATGTATTAGAAATAAAAAGTGGAAAGACAGCAGCAATTGAAGTGGTGCTAGGAACAAATATCTCTCTTTCTTTCTCAATTCTGTTCATATCTGTGCATCATCTTGGCTTCACACAAAGATCTGCTGTGACTTAACCTGAATTTCCTTTGTATTAGTTTCCTTGGGCTGCTGTAACAAAGTACCACAAACTGGGTGGATTAAAACAACAGAAATTTATTGTCTCACAGTTCTGGAGGCTAGAAGTCTGAAATCAAGCTGCCCACAAGGCCCTGCTCTCTCTGAAAGCTCTAGGGGGAGAATCCTTCCTTGCTTCTTCCTGGCTTCTAGTGGTTCCTGGTAACCCTTGGCGTTCTTTGCCTTGTAGATGCATCACTCCAGTCTCTGCCTCCATCTTCACATGACTGTCTTCTCTCCATGTGCCTGTGTCTCTGTGTTGCCTCTCCTTTATAAGGACAACAGCATATTGGATTAGGACCTACCCTGTTCTAGTATGACCTCATGTTAACTCCTAACATCTTCAAATACTTTATTTCCAAACAAGGTCACATTCACAGGTACTAGGGGTTAGGATTTAAATATATCTTTTTTGGGGACACAATTCAATCCATAAGCCCTTCTTTTGGCTTCTGTTTCCAGTAATTGTGTCAGACACTCAGGGCTCCCCAAGTCACCTTTTGGAATGAGGCACTCTGATTTTCTTGGGGGAATTTTGGTTTGAAAACTGGGGATCTTGGAGGTACTGACCAAATTGAGGTCCTCTGCATGGTCCTGCCCAACTCATTATACCAGTAAATAGTATGGTATATGGATATTTGACACACCTCCCTGTGGAAACACAGACCATGTGGTTCCCCCATAAGTTAAGGCAGGCATATTGATGTTAAGCCTATGAAAGTGTGTGTGTGTGTGTGTGTGTGTGTGTGTTTGTGTGTGTGTGCATATTTGTGTTTTAAGTAAGTGAGTCTTTAGGTGTTTTAGGATCAGGTAATACTGGGAAGATGTTTGGAGTGAGGCCTTCCTTTGGGCCATCAAATCACTCTGGTTGACTCCTTATTCCACCATAAAATCATTTCTTCCCTAAATTCTATCAGGGTTTTAATAACAGGCATACTACCTAATCAAGTCCTCTTTGGGACAAGATGTTAAGTGGGAGACAGGAGGAAAAACCTGGGACAAAGATATTCAGTCAAGAGTTTAGCTCCCAGATTTTATCTGTGCAAAGAAACTAGCTTTCCTGCAAGTAAAATTCATGTTTTATGGCTTGTGATCCCTTATAACTAAACCAAGTGTCCCTGAACATGTTCCTACATTTTCAAAAATACCCAGGAGTGTGGAAAAGATCTGTGTTTCCGTCTTATGGCTGTACTGTCTTGTGGCTTCAAAGCTGTCTTGAGTGTCAAGGGCCTGGTCGATAAGGGGAAAGAGAAAGCACAGAGGATCATGCACACTTAACCACCTTAACTTGGAAGTGATAAGCATCAGTTCCACTTGCATTCCATTGGCAAGAATTAAGCACATAATCCCACCTAGATGCAGGATGGGGGGTGTTGCTGGGAAATGTAGTCCATCTACACAGCCAGCTACTCTCAAGCACCAACTCTATACCATAGAAGGGATGCATGCATTTTTATTGGTCAGCTAACTGTCTCTGTTACACTCTCCTAACTTGATTTCTAGCCCCTTCTATTTTCTTAATTAAACCTTGCCTACATATTGATAATGAATTAAGCAACTGTAATCATATTAGTTAATTGCTAAAAAAAAAAATCTATGGCTCCCCATTGTCTACCAAATTAAGTACCAACTTCTCGCCCTGGTATTCAACCTCTCAAAGAACATGATCCCATCTGCTTTTTGGTCTCATCTTCCAGTACTTCCCTACCTTTTGCAAATGTTTCAGCCAAAATTGACCATTTGCAGTTCTTCAAACACCAGGTATTTGTTTCATCCTATGTCACCTTCTGGTGCACCATCCACCTCACCTCTCAAAGATGGTATACATTTTAAATAAATCCAGCATGTTTTTCTTATTTTGTATGCCTGAGTCCACTCATGAGGGCTGCCACTAAATTCTAAACTGTCAGTGGCAAAAATTATGTCCCTGTTGAACATTAGAGCACTTGGCATCAGCAGGAGGCTCAGCTGGCCAGCTTGAGGAACCGAGTACTTTCATTGACATGTTACAATTAACACCCATGGAAGCAACTACTTACACACATTCCACTGTGCATAACTACTAGTTTAGAGTGTTGCCATGAAGTCATTTCCTAGGGTATAGTGCCTACCATCTAGAGGTCAGAATTTTACCTTCTTTATAAAGCAAAATTTAGGCCATTTCCTGATGAGTACAAAGACTCATGAAAATAAGAATAAACAAACAAACATCAACAAAAAACTGAAGCAAGAGGCCATATACAGAATGCAAAAGACAATGAGGAGAGCAGTGAAATGAAACAGCAGAAAATTATGTGAGGACTTGTGGAACGATCTCTCTGAATTTATTAACCTAAGGTTCCTAGTGCCAAAAAGCTAATCTAGCTGTTGACACTTAGTTACTTTCATGTCTAGTAATCAAATTTACTGTGTTTTCCCAGAGGTTTCTGGTTTTAAATATTCTGTGGCACTGCCTCCAGGCATACAAACAAACCCATCAGTCACCATTTCCTTCAACTGGAATGGCTTCCCTTTGAGTATCTCAGTCTTTCTCCTAAAGATGCAGAAGTTACCTCTGCCAGCTGTCTTTTCAACATTCACTCTACTGCACCCTGAATCCTGAACTTGGCAAGTTCACAGGACCTACTCATTTTTATAATAGGTGGGCTCCCTACATTAGAACCATGCCTAATATGGAGTTGTTAGTTGGTAATTAATGTTAAAAATGAATATATAAAAATTATATTTTAGTTTTCAAGATATGAAGAACCAGAACTGATATCCAGCATCTCTAAACTAAATTATTATTATTATTTTATTGTACTTTAGATGAAGGTTTATAGAACAAATAGCTTCTCATTGAACAGTTAGTGCACATATTGTTTTATGACAATGGTTAACAACCCCACGACATGTCAACACTGTCCCTTCTCAACCTCAAGCTGGTTCCCTATTACCAGCTTTCCTGTCCCCTCCTGCCTTCTAGTCCTTGTCCCTGGATTGATGTGCCCCATTAGTCTCGTTTTGTTTTATGGGGCTGTCTAATCTTTGGCTGAACGGTGAACCTTGGGAGTGACTTCATTACTGAGCTAAAAGGGTGTCTGCGGGCCATACTCTTGGAGTTTCTCCAGTATCTGTCAGGCCAGTAAGTCTGGTCTTTTTACGTGAGTTAGAATTTTGTTCTACATTTTTCTCCAGCTCTGTCTAGGACCCTCTGTTGTGATCCTGTCAGAGCAGTCAGTGGTGGTAGCCGGGCACCATCTAGGTGTACTGGACTCAGTCTGGTGGAGGCCGTGATAGTTGTGGTCCTCTAAACTAAATTATTAAGTGAAAAAAATGTTTTAACAGTGTCCCTTCCCCATCTATCCTATAAACCATCCATCCATCCACCCATCTATCCATCCATCCATCCATCCATCCATCCATCCATCCATCCATCCATCCATCTAATATTTTCTCTGTGCTTACTCTGTGTAACTATTATACCAGGTACTCCTGCTAAAGCCCTTCAATAAAGGAAACAGGAATTTTCCCACTCAGCATTTACTCTAACCATTTTCTTTTTCCAGACTTCTGGATATGCTTTGAGCTGTTCTGTTTTGCTTTTAAGTTTGATGGGTACTTTGAAGTTTATATTAATGGATACCCAAGAGAGGAAAGAATAAGGGGGTTAGAGAGAAATTGCTAAGTAAATGATTGGGCAAAAAGCAAAGAGTTCTGTTTCCATTTACGCATTCCAAAATCGTTTGTTGAGTTCCTACCATTGGTAATGCAAAATGGTAGACCTTTTGAGAAAAATAATGATGAATGAAACAGGATCTTGTACTTAATGAGCTTGTTTTGTATCAGATAGTAAAAGATGGACACAAGTAATTAACTCAAGGTAGCCTATAATGAACACCAAAGGAACAGTAAAAAAGGGGATTAGGCATTTAGAGGTAAGAAAGATCACCCCTGGCTGGAAGTAACCAAGTAAGTCTTCTAGGATGGAGAATCTTTTGACCTTAGGACTTGGAGAAAGGTAGGATTTCAAGAGGGAAAGAGAAAATATTCCAAGCGAAGGGTAGCATGAGCAAAGGTATGGAGGCAGAAAGTAAAAGTATATTTAGGAAATATTTAAATATTTCCAAATCTTTTTGAAAAATGATTGTGTTGTTTTTTCTCCATATTACCCCAACCTATCCCCCATTTTATTTTATTTTTTGCTCTGGTCTGCTCTGCTCTTCTAGGTAGGCTGATCACTGGGACTTTCTCCCTGAAGTTCCAATGGTAAGCACCAACAAGAAACTGGATGGAGAGGATAGAGAGCTTAGAGTATTTCTTCCCCATCTTTCCTTGCTTTGCCTCCCCAAGCTCAGTTCCCATCAGACAGCCACTGTTCCATGGCTCCAGTTCTCATAAGGCTCTGGTAATATTATTTCTTCCCTTTGGGCCTAGGGGTGCTAACAACTTCCCATTGTTGCTGGTCTTTGGGTGCCTCAATATCCCTTGTTAGTTCTCTTGACATTACCCACACATCTGTAAATAGTCCCTTCGTTATGTCTCTTCCTTTGAATCATCTTGGTAAATTCTGTTTCCTGCTGAAACTGTGACATAACCATAAATGATAAGCTAAGACTTGATACATCACCTTATCTATGGCATCTTAAATCTTGAGCACCATATTTCTGAGCATCCTTAAATCCTGAGCATTCTGACATCCATATTTCTGTCAAAAGAGTTCCCATTCTCAAAGTCAACCTGGAGTCTTCCTGAACTCTTCCTTTTCCTTCATATTTCACATTGAATGACTTTCCAACTCTTCCAGAGTCACCTTTACGTTGCCTCTTGCACTTTTCTTCTTCTTTTCATTTCCGCCACCATTGCCCTAGTTCAGGTCTGCATTATGTTTGATCTATGACAATGCAAAAGCTTCCTAATCAACTTTTTTGCTTTTAGTACTTTCCCTCTCATACTCCCCTGTACCATCACTAGACTAACATCTTTTACTGAGTTACTTTCATGATGAAAAACCTGCAATATCCTTAAAAACAAACAAAATGCCCCAAATCTACTAGGCAGTAGAGAAGGAGTGACGTATAAACTTCCCAGTTTGGCGGTGAAAGCCCCTACCAACTTTTCCCAGCTCATCTCTCAGTCTTCTCATTCTTCTATCTAATTGTCCTAACTGGACTCTTTGTAGTTTTTTGAAATGCCTCATACATGCTCCTACTTTAAAATCTTTCCTAATGTGGTCCCCTTTCCCTTAATGCCCTTTCCTTAACCCTACCTGTCAAAATCTTAATCATCCTCAGAAGTCTTGTGCAAATGATGGAGATCTTAAAGTTTGTTTTTAAAATTTCCCCCAACTCCACATTATCCTCCTCTTTGAACACTGATAATTTAAAAAAAACTTATGCATATGTGTGTGTATACTTTTCTCAAAGTAGTTGTTAAACACAAAAATTAATTTAAGGACAATCAATTTTTTACCTACAACTGAGGACTATCTTGTTCATTATTGGATCTCAGAGAACACCTAGAATAATGTTATGCACAATTAGGTTTGCAATCAATGTTTGTTGGCTTGAATAGGCAATGTTCGGTCATTTAAGGTCTGTGAGGAAGGGAGCACATAGTCAGGGAAGAAGGAAAAGATAATAGAGCACAACTAGGAAGCTATCGTTATAACTGAGAGATAAAATAACATTTGAACCTTAATCAGGGTGGAGGCAGTGGGAATAGAAAGGAGGGGTGGATATGAATGTCTAAACAAAGAACAAATTATAGGTGAAGGAGGAGACGGGACTAGAAATAACACCAAGAACTGGAGTCTGAGTGACTGGGAGAATGGTGGTATCCTGAACAAAAATAAGAACTTGGAGAAGGGGATGATTTGGGCAGAGGGGTAGACACAGGTAGGAGACGAGGAGTTCAGTGTTTTAGGTACTGAGTTAAAGGTGCTGGTGGAACCAGGAGGAGGGGCATGACAAGTGTCTGGAAACATGACATTGCAGCTTTGGAGGGCCACCAGCTTGGAGGTGATGGTTGAAACCATGGAAGAGATTTCCAAGAAGAAATCTAATGGAGCCAGGGAAGAGGGCTGGATAATATATCCTGGTGAATGCCCATATGCACAGAGCTTTGCTACATAAAACATGTTTTTTGTGAAAAGATTTACTGACAGATCCCATCTGGCACTTAGCTGTCTGTTGTATTACAGCTGTTGTGATGACTGCGCTGGTTGTGAGTTTTCTCTTCTTTACCTAGTTCTTAAACTAGAGGGCAGGTAGCTATTTCCAAAGCCTTCCAATCTTGCCTTTCAGAAGGCACCAGATAAAGCAGTTACTTTTTAACCAGAGAGCATGACCAAATGTACAAAAACTAGAGATAATGAACTGAATTCTTCTGCATATCAGAGCTAAGTGTACTTTGAACTTGGAGTGGAGAGCAAGGAGAAATACACAACTGGATGGGAAGTACTTAACTGGGATGGGAGATAGAGAAACTAGTCTTTGGGGATTCTATGTGAGGTAGGAGCCAGCCCAGATACTGTCAGCTTTTTTGAGACACCTGGGAAAGCCTCCTAAACAAACTCAAGAAATATTTATTAAGCATCTATTATACTGCATGTACTACGTACAATCAGCTTTTTCACATTTAATTTCCCCCCAAATCCCGCGAAACGTATTTTCTTCATTTTCAGAAGAGTGTTTGCTGGACATTATTTAGATAGTGAACCTTGAGCCACCTCTGCTGGCACCACTGCCAAGGGGACAGGATGCTGCTCTCACTGCTCCCACCAAAAGGTAGGTTCCACTGTACCAGAGGAGACCTGGTGGTGCAGTGGTTAAGAGCCTGGCTGCTAACCAAAAGGTCGGCAGTTCGAATCCAGCAGTCGCTCCTTGGAAACCCTATGGGGCAGTTTTACTCTGTCCTATGGGGTTGCTATGAGTTAGAATCGACTCCATGGTAATGGGCTTGGTTTGGTTTTGGTGCTATACCAGAGTTCTCAACTGCTGGCTCCATTCTAGGAGGGACCTCCCATTGGCTGAGCCTGGGCCACGTGCCTGTGCTTTAGCTGCCGGGGTTGGGCTTTGAAGCTTTTTGTAGCTGCTTTCTCCAAGACTCACACAACAGGAAATAGCCTCCCCTATCCCTCCATGGCAAAAGGGATCCGATGCTGGGCAACTTCCAAACCATCAGTAAAAATCTACTACAATGAGGAAAACAAGTTTACATGTCCAAGGACACATAGCTAGTAAGTTCTGGAGTCAAACTCAAACCAGGGACTTCAGAGTCTGTGTTTAATCTTTCCTTTGTACTATAGCTGTTTTGCAGCAATGATTTGAATGAAGACAGAGGAATAGTTTCCCTCCATTTTCCAAAACAGCCTACAATAACAAAAAAAAAACTTCTTTCTGGGCACTTTTTTGTACCAGATACTGCGCTAGGTGCGTTAACATACATTGTTTAATCTTTACAAAAGTTTTTGAAGATAGATATTATTGGGAGGAATTAGTAGCCCCATTTTACAGATTAAGAAAACAGGCTTATAGATGTTATGTGAATTGGTCAAAGATTGTATATAAATAAGGAGTGCTGTCTATCTGAATACAAAGTTAGAGCTACAACATCATGGTGCAATCAGAGGCTGGAGCCGGTTAAGGATTTGAACCTTATTTATCTTTGCTTTTTCTCCTACCTCCAGCCCTTAATTCAGTGGCTTGCACATAGCAAGGTCTCCATCAGTGTTTGTTGAAAGAACACGAGATTATATTTGAGCTAAGTGGAGAGGATAGGGAAGAAAACTTTAAAGAGTGATGGTGAGGATTAATAGGGATGAGCTTGGGAGTGGAGTGAGAGGAAATCATGTAATGAAGTAGAATTGCCTGTTACTAGATTTAAGAAAGAAAAATAAATAAATAAATAAATAAAGGCAAATAGGTTAAGAGTAAGACACATTTTGAATGTTTAAACTCTGGGGGTACCACCTAGGAGTACGAAAGCCCAGTTCTCTTGCCTCATTGTTGTTGTTAGGTGCCGTCGAGTTGCTTCCGACTCATAGTGACCCTGTGTACAACAGAACAAAACTCTGCCAGGTCCTGCACCATCCTCACAGTCATTGCTATGTTTCAGCCCATTGTTGCAGCGACCGTGTCAATTCATCTCTTTGAGGGTTTTCCTCTTTTTCGCTGACCCTCTACTTTACCGAGCATGATGATGAAGATCAAAGACTACAGCCTTCAGTATGGATTAAACCTCAACATAAAGAAAATCAAAATTCTCACAGCTGGGCCAATAATCAACATCATAATAAATGGAGAAAATATTGAAGTTGTCTCTAGCTTTAAAAAAAAAACCCAACCAAAAACCAAACCTGTTGCCATTGCGTAGATTCTGATTCATAGTTAGCCCCATAGGGTTTCCAAGGAGTGGCTGATGGATTCAAACTGCCCACCTTTTGGTTAGCAGCCGAGCTCTTAACCACTGTGCCACCAGTGTCTCTTGCCTTAGGTGGGTACAATTCTGAGGTGGAACTTACACTCCAGTTTTCTTCTGCAGGGTCAGAATGAAGCTACCCTCAGAAGGACTTCGTCAGAAATCACTCCTTTGCTTAGCTTCCTCCGCTTCTCTGTCTTGCGTCCTCCACTCCCTTACTTGTCTCCCTGCAGAGCATGTCTTAATAAATCACTCGAACATGAATGCTCAATTTAGGAGTCTGTTTCTGAGGAACCCAATCTAAGTCTGGGGTTATTGTAGAACAATATACCTGGTACTGTCAGAAGTGGTATCTCACTGTGGTTTTGATTTGCATTTCCTGATGGCTAATGATGAGCAAGCATCTTTTCATGTGCTTTTTGGCCATTTGTATATCTTCTTTGGAGAACTGTCTATTCAGATACTTTGCCCATCTTTAAACATTGTGTTAACATTGAGTCGTAAAAATTGTGTATTGAGTTCTTTATATATTCTAGATATAACTCCTTTATCAGATATATGATTTGTAAATATTTTCTTCTATTCTGTCAGTTGTCTTTTCACTTTCTTGAGTGTCCTGTGAAGCATTGGAGTTTTTAATATTGGTGAAGTCTAGTTTGTGTATTTTTAAACTTTGTTGCTCATGTCCATTGCCAAATACGAGGTCATGAAGATTTACTCCTGTGCTTTCTTCTAAGAGTATTATACTTAGCACTTACATTTAGATTTGATCTATTTTGAGTTAATTTTTGTATATAGTGTGAGGCAAGGGTACAGTTTCATTCTTTATATGTGGCTATCTAATTGACCCAACACCATTTGTTGAAAAGATTATTTTGCTATTGAATGGTCTTGGCACCTTTGTTGAAAATTTGTTGACCACAGACACATGAGTTTAAATCTGGACTATTCTATTGATCTATATGTCAGTACCACACTATCTTGATTACTGTTGCTTTGTAGTAAGTTTTGAAATTTTGTTCTTTTTCAACATTGTTTTGGCTATTCTGGGACCCTTACAATTCATATGAATTTTAGGATCGGCTTGTCAATTTTTACAAAGAAGCGAGCTGAGAATCTGATAAGGATGGTATTGAATCTGTAGATCAATTTGGGAAGTATTATTGTCCTCACAATATTGTATTCCGATCCTTGAACATGAAATGTTTTTCCATTTAAAGTTTTGATCTTCTTTAGTGTCTTTCAACAATGCTTTCTAAATTTCAGAGTATAAATTTTGTACTTCTTTTGTTAAGTTTTTTCTTACGTATTGTATTGTTTTTGATGCTATTGTGAATGGAATTGTTTTCTTAATTAATTTTTGGATTGTTCATTGCAAGTATATAAAATATTATTGATTTTTGTATATTACTCTTGTGTCCTGCAACCTTGCTGAACTTGTTTATTACTTCTTATAGTTTTTTAGTGGATTCCTTAAGATTTTATATATACAAAACTATGTCATCTGCAAATAGAGATAGTTTTACTTCTTTCCAATCTGGATGTCTTTTATTTCTTTTTCTTGCCAAATTGCCCTACCCAGAACTCCAGTACAATGTTGAATAGAACTGACAAGAGTGGACATCCTTGTCTTATTCCTGGTCTTAGGGGAAAAGCATCTACTCTTTCACCATTAAGTATGTTGTTGTTATTGTTGTGTGCTGTTGAGTTGATTCCCACTCACAGACCTGCCCCAGAAGGTTTCCCAGGCTGTAATCTTTATGGGAGAAGATTGCCAGGTCTTTTCTCCCTCAGAGTGGCTGATGGGTTTGAACCTCTGACCTTTTGGTTAGCAGCTAAGCGCTTTAACCATGGGCCACCAGGGCTCCTTAAGTATGATGCTAGCTGTAGGTTTTTCAAAGATGCTTTTTATCAGAGTGAGGTGGTTGCCATCTATTCCTAGTTTGTTGAGTGTTTTTATCATGAAAGGGTGTTGAATTTTGTCAAAGGATTTTTCTGTAACTACTGAAATGATCATGTGATTTTTGTTTCTTATTCTACTGATATAATATTTAAAAAAAAAAGTTGCTGTCGAGTCGATTCCGACTCATAGCGACCATACAGGACAGAGTAGAACTGCCCCATACGGTTTCCAAGGAGTGCCTGGTGGATTCGAACTGCTGACCTTTTAGTTAGTAGCTGTAGCTCTTAACCACTATGCCACCAGGGTTTCCAATATAATATAATACATTAATTGAATTTCAGATGTTTAACCAATCTTACATTGCTGGAATAAATCTCACTTTGTCATGTTGTATAATTCTTCTTATATGTTGTTGGATTTGGTTGTTGGGGATTTTGTGTGTGTCCATCTTCATAAGAGATATTGGTTTGTAGTTTGCTTTTTTTGAGATGTCTTCGGTTTTGGTATCAGGCCTCATAGTATGAGTTGGTAAGTGTTCCCTCCTCTTCTATTTTTAGAAAGAGTTTTTGAAGAATTGGTATTAATCTTCAAATGTTTGTTAGAATTCACCAGTGAAAGCATTTGGGCCTGGGCTTTTCTTCATGGGTAGTTTTTGATTACTAATTCATTCTCTTTATTTGTTATAGGTCCATTCAAATTGCCTATTTCTTCTTGAGTCAGTTTCTCTCTGGGGAACTAGTCAACCCACAGTTCAGCCTGTATCTCTGATGACTCTATCAATCTCCTTCCCATTGGTAACTTCCACTATTTTTGAGAGCACCCTTGTCTTGAACTTCTTTACACTCTGTTGCAAAAGAAGTCAGTTCATTTGCAGAGAGATTTAGAGCTCTCTTTTCTATGGTCTGCTTCTACCCTTGGGCAAAATCTCTGAGCCAAAGCTCTGGTACTGAGGATAGAGACAATGGCTCACTTCTCTCTGAGTGAAAAAGTGGGGGTTGATGGGGTGACTTTTTGTGGTCAAACTGTCATTATGGTCCTTATTGAGGGAGGGCTGCCACTGCAGACAATTATGAGAGCTATAGATATTAATTGAAGAACTTATTTCCCATTTTAATGGGATATAAAGGATAAGAAAGACCACAAAATGGCAGTCTGAAACAAAGTTGAATTTGTTTGCTTTCCTGGTAACGCTCAAATACTAGCTCACCAAGACATTCTTAGCAGAAATAAAAGGCTAGATATAGAGTGAAAAAGGAGAAAGTACATCAAATGAAGCAAGATTCTGAATGCGGATCTTTAATTGGCTTATAAAGCAGATTGCAAACTCTTCTGTGTGAGTGGTCCCTTTTAAATTTTACATCACTAAGTGCCAGAAAGCCTAGTTTGAAACAAGTACAATATAGGTTGTGTTAAATTCCAGTGGGCCTGGGTTTATTCAATGTGCATGCTCATGTGCACAGGCAAGAAGTTCAACAAATTGTTTTTTGTAACAGGGAAAAATTTAATATATTAACATTAAAGAAAATTGAAGCCAAGAAAACATCCATAATCTTATAACCTTACTCCCCATACAATGCTTATTTTGGGATACTGCTTTTAAGTCTTTGTCCAATGAACACATATTTAACAACAATAAACATAAAGTAGATATTGTTTTGTATATTTTGTTTTCTGACCTGACAATGTCCTAAAGTATTTTTCCATGTTACCACATGGTCTTTATCATTAGGATTTCAATGGCTAAATAATATTCTCTCAAGTCAATCTACCATCATTTATTTAGTCATGTCTCCCATTTTTGAACATTTGGGTGTTTCCAATGACCTGTTTTTATAATTAGGGCAGCGTCTCTGTTTATTCAAAGATTTTCTCTTGTGTTGAATAATTTCTTTAAGATCACTTCCCAAAAAGTGAGCATCTTATGTCAAAGGAAAATAACATCTTCTGACTTTTAATATGAGGGGGCAAATTTCTTTCCAGTTTCCAATAAGCATCCCCCTCACCTCCACCCCACCTTAGAACAGTAGATGAGTACCAGTTTTATTCCAACTTTACCAGCACGTACATAATGTTCTTGCCATTAAAAATTTTTTTTTAAAATTGTGCTTTAGGTGAAAGTTTACAGCACAAATTAGTTTCTCATTCAGAAATTTATGCACAAATTGTTTTGTGACATTGGTTGCAATCACCACAATGTGTCAGCACTTTCCCCCTTTCCACCCAGGGTTCTCCTTGTCCATTTGCCCAGTTTTCCTGTCCCTTCCTGCCTTCCCATCTTTGCTTTTGGGCAGGTGTTGCCCATTTGGTCTCATATATTTGCTTGAACTAAGAAGCACATTCTTATTGTTTGTTTTATAGGCCTGTCTAATCTTTGACTGAAAGGTGAACTTTGGAAGTGGCTTCAGTTCTGAGTTAGCAGGGTGTCTAGGGGCCATAGTTTCGAGGGTTTCTCTAGTCTCTGTCAGACCAGTAAGTCTGATCTTTTTTTGTGAATTTGAATTTTGTTCTACATTTTTCTCCCACTCTGTCCAGAACCCTCTATTGTGATCCCTTTCAGAAGATTGGCCATTAAAATTTCTTGTTAATTTAATAACATAAAATGGATAGCCCAAGATTACTTTAAATTTCATTTTCTCATACTTTTATTTCCTGATATTAATTACCTATTTGTGTCCTTTGCTCATTTGGCACATTTGATTTTGAACAGAAATAACATAGTGTCCATTTCTTAACCCATCCCAATCAAAACTTAATGAAAAGAAATGCTCTTTTGTTCTTTACCTTCTGCATGGGGTAGAATGCCCTAAACAACAGTGTTCCTCTTGAATTTTCTTTGATTTGCAACCAATTGCAGCCAATCAATCTCTTTGGACTATCTCCCTTTTTGTGTCTCTACCCAGCACCAAAGGAGTCCTGGCGGTCCTAGGTTAAGTGCTAGGCTGGCGATTCAAACCTACCAGCCACACAATGGGAGAAAAGACCTGGTAATCTGCTTCTGTAAAGATCACAGCCTAGGAACCCTATGGGGCAGTTCTACTCTGTTATATAAGACCACTATGAGTCAGAATTGACTCGACAGCACACAACAACCAACTAGCACACTTCTCTACCCTGATGTTGAAACCATCAGCCTCCTTTCTGCCATAGAAAAGATATGTATCAGTGATTATCCACAAGTAATTTCCCCAAGCATTTTCACTTTTCCCTATTTTTGTTTCAGTGGAGATTGATTATCTGGTATTTACCCTGTAAGAGGAATGAATGTGTGCAAAATCTTGTACATTCAACCCTGTTTTGCAATTTAATATAAATATCATTATTCTACCTTTCCTAGGGCCTGTCCCAAAGTCAATAAAGGACCAGATAGTAAATATTTTAGGTTTTGCAGGCCACATAAGGTCTCTGTTGCATATTCTTTTTCTACTTCTCCTTTTTTAAAAACAACTTTTTTATTGTGCTTTAGGTGAAAGTTTACAGCTCAAGTTAATTTCTCATACAAAAATTTATACACATATTGTTTTGTGACATTAGTTGCAATTCCCACAATGTGACAGCACACTCCCCCTTTCCACTCCGGGTTCTCTATGTCCGTTCAACCAGTTCCTGTCCCTGCTTTCCTTCTCATCCTGCCTCCAGACAGGAGACACCCATTTGGTCTGATTAAACTAAGAAGCACACTCCTCCCGTATATTATTTTTTGTTTTATAGTCCTGTCTAATCTTTGTCTGAAGAGGGGGCTTCAGGAATGGTTTCAGTTCTCGGTTAACAGAGCCTCTGGGGGCCATAGTTTCAGGGGTTCCTCCAGTCTCTGTCAGACCATTAAGTCTGGTCTTTTTACATGAATTTGAGTTTTCCTTCTCACTTTTCTCCTGCTCCGTCCAGGACTCTCTGCTGTGTTTCCCGTCAGGGCCTTCATTGGTGGTAGCCGGGCACCAACTAGTTCTTCTGGTCTCAGGCTGGTGAAGTCTCTGGTTTATGTGGTCCTTCAGTCTCTCAGACTAATATTTTCTTTGTGTCTTTGGTATTCTTCATTTTCCTTTGCTCCAAGTGAGGTGGGACCAATTAATGCATCTTAGATGACTGCTCACCGGCTTTTAAGACCCCAGATGTCACTCACCAAAGTGGGATACAGAACATTAAAAAAAAACTCTTTAGAAATGTAAAAACCATTCTTAGCTCTAGGCCTTATAAAAACAGGCTGTGGTCAGATTTGGCATGTAGGCTTGTAGTTTGCCACACCTGAGCTAGAAAAATTCGGATTAAGATTTTATTTTTTCTTTGTGAGGTAAGTGATGCATGAATAGGATTAGTTGGCTAGTTTTTTTCTTTTTAAACAATAACAAATATACTTCTGGCTGTGAGAATGGGTCCAGCTAGATGGTTAGTATCTTTTATTTCAACACAGTCATTTTTGAGTACTGTATTTTTACACAAATAACACTCGTGTTATACATATTTGGCTAGCCCTGCAACCCCCTCTCACATTATTTTTATAGGCATGCTATATGCATATGTGTGGGCACGTTATTTGCAAAAAATACGGTAGTATTGTCTTAAAAAAGAAAACAAAACAAAGCTGCCAGAAAATACTTGAGGCTTTGGTTTATTTTCCAAACCTCTGCAAGAAAGCCTTTAGATAAGAACCAAAATGATTATATTTCCTGATGATACTTTGGGAAAATCAGTGGTGACGACTGTAAGAATGTGTTGAGTTGAGTTAAAAGATGGGCACAGAAGAGGCTTCATACTAATACAGTATACAGTTAATTCTCATTATTCATGGTAGTTATCTTTTATAAAGTCCCCAGGGAGACTGAATTAGCATATGCCAAACCAACCTTGTTCTACCTCATCTGGGAACATGCCCATCAGGTAACTCAAATTTTTCAAAAGTGTGTATGCATGTCTGCAAATGACTGCAAAAGTACCTTATATATTGATTTTAGGATTACAAATAATTTGTAGTGAGTAAGCAAATTGGCAAGTATGGAATCCATGAATAATGAGGATCGACTTTTTTTTGCTTAGATTTGTATCACTGGAATGCTACATAATTGTGCTTTACATTGACCCAAAGGACTTATTACACAACTATGCAGATGACGATCAATTGTGGCACTACAGTTTTACCTTATATTTTCTATAGGCCACCAAATGAAGTGTCTCCATTAATTTTTCTTTTATAATACTTTATTTGAATTCTTCTAAGGAATTTCTTACTTACCCACCAGCTCTATCCTGACACAACACAGATAGAATCCGGAAAGTTGCCCACCCCCCACTCCCCCCCAAAACATGCTTCCGATGCAGTCAAAACAGATATTAGGAAGTTCACTACTAACGCCTTTGGTCCCTGACTTAAGATCTGTTTATAGTTATTCTGTAATCAGTTGTAAGAAGTTTTAATTTCATTTCTAAGCCCACACAAAGTTTGTAAAAGAAAATTAGAATAAAAGAGAAGAACTGAGGCCAGGAAGAGACATTGGACAAGAGCTGCCTTGGCTCAGGGGACAAGAATTAAAAAATATAAAAAGAAGATTCAAGCATAAATTAGCACAGTAGGAGGCAAACGAGCCTACAGGTTTTGAAAGAACCTGAAGGCATCACTCATTGGTACCTCCTGGTAATGACTAAGTCAGTAAGAATTGTTTCCTTGTTTAAGAAGGAAAGAATGTAACAACACATTTTGGACAGGACAGTTTAGGAAAAGCAAGTCTGATTGCTTAGAGGGACAAACCCTTAGCTTCCCAGAGAGGTTCTGGCCCATCTCTAGGGTCTTTTCTTTCTGGAAGCAGAGCTCCAGGCCCAGGATACCAGAATTTCTGATGTCTCTGCTCCTCTCCTCTCTTCTCCTCACCCCTGTCTGAAGAAATCTTGCTCTAGTCTGGCTCCTGAAATCTTTCTTCCTTCATTTTTCCCCATTATTTTGTCCTGTAGTCCAGATTCTCTCTTTTCTTCTAGGTCCTAGGGGCTTAAGCTTTTGGAAACAGAGGCCAAAAAAAAAAAAAAAAAAAAAACATGTAGACCATTACAGCCTTCAACCAAGTACTCTTCCTATTCCACCTCCAGGCAAGGAACTTAAAGTTGACTCTGGGCTTGAACGGGATGTAGGGGGTTGGGGGACAGGAGACGGGACAAACCCAGGAAACGAAGAACACAGACATTGTTTCCCAGACTCTTCCCAATAAGCTTCTGAGGTAGATACTGTCATCATCCCCGTTTTCTAGAAAGGAAAACTGAGACTCAGAGAGTGTAAGTTGCTCAAGGTCAAACAGCAAGTAAGTGGAGGAGGTGGTAGAGCCAGGATTCAAACTCAGTTTTGTCTGTTCCTATGCCTATAGTGCCTTCTGTGCATCTTCTGAAGGAAGAGAGGAGTTTCCTAACTGATATGATAAACTTTGAAGAAGTTAATTTGGCAGCAGAAATCAAATTATCTCTACAAAATATGACAGGCACTAAACCTGGGGCATATAAATGACTTTCCTGAGAAATGAGGTTTGGCAACTGGAGCCAATCACAGGAAAAAGCAATGTCAAAACACTCAGACCACGTGGCCCAAATGGTTGGGCCTTGTTGGGACATTAGATAACAGGGTAGATGCACAAAGGATATTCCCTAATTGGTCGAGTCCAGGGGCAGTATTGAATTTTATTTTCTAGAGAAAATGATAAGCAGCCTGCGTAATTAGAAACTAACTGCCTCACTGTGAATTACACAAACAGCTCATCTATAAGAAGGAAAACATTAAGCGAAAATGTAAAAAAACCTCGTCAGCCATGTTTTTACCTAATCTGAGTCTCGGTGGTTGAATTTTGCACAAAGCTCTTGTCTTAATTTCCTATGTCAGTGGTGTTCTCCACGTGGAAGAGATTGGTCTGGATCCCAGATTCAAGAGCTGGAAGCTTCACCCTGTTGAAAAGTTTAGGCTGGCAGCATTTAGCGGGCCAAAGTTTCATCAATGGCAACACTTCTCAGCCATATGTCAATAAATAGATGCTATAATAGGAAACAAATGCAGAAAGTGAATCATCAGCTTTCTGTCTCCTTAGGAAAGTTGCATTAGTCATACAATGAAGGAAAATTTCACTCCTTCTCTACACTTACGTATAAATTCTTCTCACTCTGGATTTCCAAGGCTACTGCAAGCTCAGTTGGAAGCAACAGGTAACTTGGGTGAAGAGTACTCAGTGGGATAGAAGAATTGACTACCACAGACAAGGACAGCATGAAACAGAAAACAAACTATTACACAGCTGGTAGATGGACTCAAAGGCCAACCTTTCTCAAAGTCTGGATTTCAGAATGCCTTCTAGGATGAATTAATCATACAAACAACCAGCTGGGAAACTAAATAAGCTTTTTCATAGTTTCCATTTTTGCAGCTGGGGAAAAACATGTAAAATGAAGGTGAGTTTGGTCTGGGAGCCTAATGTTAATTAAAACAGGGCCTTCAAGGATTGAAACCCATTATACAATACCTATTTTAGAGAAGGGATGATTATCCCCACTACTTTTCCATTAAAAATCTCAATTTGGAAATAATGAATAGTGCCTCATGGTGGATTCCCACAACCTTAATTCAGTGGCCACTTCCATTGAGCTCCCGTACCAAATATTATTGAAATTACTGACTCCAGCCAATCTGCAAGTGGTAAATATTTTGCAGTCTTAGATTTGGCTAATATGTTCTGTTCAATGCCTATTTCAACAGTCAGCCACAGTTTACTTTCACCTTGGAAGGGACAAAATATACATTTACCCAGCTACTCATGGGGTATCTCAACAGCCCTGTCCTCACACAAAATCTTTGCAAGCAAGGTCTTAAACACATCCAACTTTCTTTAGGAATGTGACTATGATGTCACACTGATGACATCCTCCTCTGAGAAGATTCATTTGACACACTTATTTAGGACATACAAACACTCACAAAGGAGTTCACAGAAAGGGGATGAGCCATTGCCCTACCACTTTGGTTAAATTCCTGAAAATTAGTTGGTAAGCTGTGGGCCAGTCCATACTTGACACTATTAAGAAACAACTATTGACCCTCTCAGCACTCCAATGTTAAAACAAGCCCAACATCTTTTAGGGATTTTTGGGTTTTGGAAGCAACGTATTCCTCATTTACAAATTTTACTTAAGCCCATTCACTGTGTTGCTTGCAAATTGACCCACCTTGAATGGGTTTCCTACAACAAAAGGCTCTAGTATCTGTCCAAATTGCAATACAACAGGCACTCCCATTAGTGCCTCCCAAAAACTCACTGTAAAGTCTTTAGCGACCTCCTCTGAAGCCTCCTGGAGTCTCTGGACTACATGATGGTCATAAATTGCCAATGACTTCTGGTGCAAGAAACTGCCCTTTTCACACCATTAGAGTAAAAAGTACTGTCCGCATACTGGGTGGGCTGTTTTCCAGATGGAGGCTCTTATAGGCCCTGAGCCTGTACCTTCTGTAACTAACAGATCATTATGACTTGGGTGATGGAAGCAGCACCCTGGAAGTTCAGCACAGCACAGAGGCCTCCTTGGCACAGGATGGAGACAAACCTGGAATATCCCAACTTCAGGAGGGGATGGCTTCCCCTATCCTCAGTCCCTTTCCAGATGCCATGGTGCTGGAGAGGGTCACTCCTCTCCCAGACCCCTTGGAGAGCCTCTTAGGATCAACCAAATGAACAGCAATGAGTTTGTACAGTTTACATATGGCATTGGCACCATAACACATGATGGAGCTTGAGGGAGAGCTGTTGCTTTTCATCCCTTAACCAGATCATCCCTGATGATGAGGCCTGTCTTAGTCATCTAGTGCAGCTACAACAGACATACCACAAGTAGATGACTTTAACAAAGAGAAATTTATTTATTTGCAGTAAAGTAGACTAAAAGTCCAAATTCAGGGCGTCAGCTCCAGGGGAAGGCTTTTTCTCTCCGTTGTCCTTCTTCTCTTCGGTGTTCCCCTGGACTAGGAGCTTCTCCGCCCAGGGACTCTGGGTGCAAAAGACATGCTCTGCTCTTGGCACTGCTTTCTTGGTGGTATGAGGTCCCCCGTCTCTCTGCTCACTTCTCTCTTTTATATCTCAGGAGATTGCCTTAGGACACAGTCCAGTCTTGTAGACTGAGTCCTGCCTTACTAACACAGCTGCCACCCATCCTCCCTCATTAACATCATAGACGCAGGATTTACAACATATAGGAAAATCACACAATACCAAGAATCATGGCGCAGCCCAATTGATACACACATTTTTTGGGGGACATAATTCAATCCATGACAGGGCCCAAGGGTTAGCACAATTGGCCAAACCTCAGGCACTCATCTTAGCACTAGATGCCCTGGCCAAAAATCAGCCCCGGCCAAAAATCAGCCCCATTTACACACTTTTACGTATTCATGGGCCACTGCCAATGGCCTGGCTGTCTGGTCCAGCTAATGGCAGCAACAACCATTCCTTGTCCAAGGCTGCTCCTTTTAGAGTAAAGAACTCTGGGAATTTCTTTTCTCACAGAAAACTGAAGTATATATCAAGGTCATACATATTTCTGTGCTTACTAAAGCCACTATACAAGACCTCACCAAGACATTCCTTATCCCCTTTGGAGTTTCAGACATTACTGATAGTGATTAAGGCACTCATTTTACTTCTCAAAATACAAAACCCTGAGTTCTTGAACAAGGGTTCGATAGAACTTTCACTTCCCTTGAATTCTTCAGGCCACAGGACTCAGAACACTGTAATGGCTTACTTTAAAAAGTTCGTTCAGTTAAATGAAACATGGTACACTTTAGTCTTCAAACATCAGGGATGAATTACAATAGAATCCAACTCAATTTTTGATGTGTGAGTGCTGATGGCTTTCAAGCTCACTACTTTGGCTTCACCTTCTACTACACATGTAGTAGAAGAAAACCTGGGTGCTCCCTCCTTTGGCGCTGGTAGGAAGATCAAACCATTCAAGCCCTGGTCAATGCGTGGGAACCCTAACTCCAGTCCTGTCCCCTAACCATCAATTAAACTCTAAACCAGTCGTCCCTTCCTGCTCTCTCAAGCCATTTTCAGACCTCCTTGGGAGCCTATACTGTTCTTTCCAGAAAGCCTCATCATGTGAATAATAAATCTTTTGAAATGCTCTTGATGTATGTATGATATCATCATCTTGATATTCAAACCAAATTTTGGGTAGGGGGTCCATCCTCTTCTGAAGGGTGATCAAAACATGTGTAATGGATTCAACATAGAAATTTGTTTCTTGCTCACGTAACATTCCAGTTGGGTATTTCTCATCAATGGATGAGTTTTCTCCATATAGTGGGTAATTCAGGGACTCAGGCTCCTTCTGTCTTGTGATTCCACTATTCCTTAGGACTTTGTCTTCATTATCTGCGTCTAGCTGTGAAAAGTGAAAGAGATCATGGAGAAGGTATTCTTGTTTATTAAAAACCTTGGTCCAGAATGACATTCTTTACTTCTGTTCACATTCTGTGTGTAACAACTAGTCATATGAAGACTCCTAGATAATAGAGTTTCTGGGAACTGTAGTTCCGTGTGTCTTACTGACAAGTCTATATGATTAAAGAGAGCAAGAATTTTAGTGGACAGCTAACCTTAGGGGCACAACCCATATTCAGATATTGAGAATCTGAACGGAATGTGGCTGTACTTTGGCACAGGAGAGAATGTGCATATGACAGCCTATTTGCCAGACTATGAAACAACCATTTTTTTAGGGTGGATTTGTTGGGAATAGGTGTTTCAGGTATTTTGGTAGCTTAATCTTTGCTTTCTCTTGAGTCCTGCCTTCTTGCTGCTTCTACCTTCCTTTCATCTTTTATTTTTTCCGTCCACATTTATGAACAAAGCCAAAAGTAGCAGGGAATGATGGTGTGGGGAAAGAAGGGGCATGGATAAATTGTGCTTGGTCATATTAACAGGGATGTGGAGTGAGGAGAGGGGGACCAATCCATTCTCCTATTTCCCTGTTCTAAACCCTAAGCCAAATCTCAGTGAGTTCTATATATGAAAGCTTTGCTTGCTGTTTGTGAGGTCTTGAGATTCTCGAATACTTTAATTCCAAGTGATTTGGCTTGGGAATAGTGAGGACAAATGTGCTTTTTATTGAGAAAAGAACCCAAAGAAATATTTATTTCTATTTGACTCTCTCATATCAACTCACCAAGCTCCTACCCTCCTCCTACCACTTCTCTATTTTATCTCCCCAGATCTTAAACAAACAAACAAACAAACAAAACTATGACTATCTAAGGGACTTGCTGAGGGCACCGAGATTATCCTTCTGTTACGGAGTTTTTTGGCTGTACAAATAATCACTTCTACTGTGTTCATGCTTATGTACTGTATTTTAACACGGTTCCATGAATCAAAATTTCAATAACAAGCTAATAAAATAATATTGAGCTGGGGTTGAATGAGGGGAGTCAGAGCCACAGGTCTTTCATGCTCTCCCTTGGCATGTAGATTTAACATCACATCTGATTTGAATCCATAGAGTAGTAGCTAAGCCCACCACGTGCTGTTTTCATTTAAGAAAAAAAAAAGCTTCCTCAGTCACATCCTTCCAGATCCTTCTCTTTCACTTTAATGCCCTTTAAATGATTGAAAATCAGATTTTCCCACTGACTGTGCCTTTTGTTCCAAACGATAAATGATAATTTCTACCTCCTCCCCTCTCTGTCTGGTTCTGAACGGTGTTCAAAATAAGCCAGCTCTTTGTGCTGACTTTTTGCTGCTGTCAGGGGATTTATGTAGGATGTGAGCTGAGCTATGGCAACTGCAGTGATTGGATAACGGCTCCTTCAGAGCTGCATGATTAGCACAAACCATGGTGGGGCTTTTTTTGGTTCTTCCCCAAATAGCTGCAGTTCTTGTTTGGGGATTTAAAATGCTCATGTATTTCCAAGTAAGGATAGGAATGCAAAAATTCCTGGCAAGTTGTGATTTGGTGAATGAACCTTACATCATTACACTGAATGTGTGACTTTGGGCAAAACTTTTAACCTTTCTGAGCCTCAATTTATTTGTCTGTAAAATGAGGGAGATTGGTACTCCATGAAATTTAAGGTCCCTTCTATATATGAAATCCCATGTTCTATATTTGGGACAGGAGACATTGGTGGTTCAGTGGTAGAATTCTTGCCATCTATGCAGGAGACCTGGGTTTGATTCCTGGCCACTGCATCTCATGTGCAGCCGCCAACTGTTTGTCTGTCAGTGGAGTCTTGCATGTTGCTATAATGCTGAACAGGTTTCAGTGAAGCTTCCAGACTAAGCCAAACTAGGAAGAAAGGTCTGGCAATCTACTTCTGAGAATCAACCAGTGAAAACCCTACGGATCACAACAGTCTGATCCTCTGATCCGCAACTGACATCACACTGGTCCATTACATTGATGACGTTATACTGATTGTACCTAGTAAGGAAGAAGTATCAATGACTCTATACTTATTGGTAAGACGTTTGCGTGCTAACCAAAACCCACTGATGTTGAGTAGACTCCAACTCTAGCAACCCTATAGGACAGAGTAGAACGGCCCCATGGGGTTTCCAAGGCTGTAAATCTTTACAGAAGCAGACTGCCACATCCTTTTTCCCACAAAATGGCTGGTGTGTTCTAACTGCTGACCTTTCGATTAGCAGTAGAGCGCTTTAGCCACTGTGCTACCAGGGCTTCTATTTGTATGCTAGAGGGTGGGAAATTAACCTGACAAAATTCAGGTGCTTCCCACCTCAGTGAAGTTTCTTGGGGTCCAGTGGTGTGGGGCATGTTGAGATATTCCTTCTAACCAAAAAAACAAAACAAAACAAACAAACAAAAAAAGCAAACCTGTTGCTGTGGAGTTGCTTCGGACTCATAGTGACCCTATAGGACAGAGTAGAACTGCCCGTAGGGTTTCCAAGGAGTGGCTGGCGGATTTGAACTGCTGACCTTTTGGTTAGCAGCCATAGCTCTTAACCACTATGCCACCAGGGTTTCCATTCCTTCTAAAGTGAAAGATAAATCATTGCATCTGGCTCCTCCTACAACTAAAATGGAGGCACAACACCTGGTGGGTCTCTCTGGATTTTGGAGGCAACATATCCGTCGTTTGGATGTGCTACTCCGGCCTATTTATCAAGTGATTCAAAAAGCTGCTAGTTTTGAGTGGGGCTCAGAACAAGAGAAGGCTCTGCAACAGGTTCAAACTGCCGTGCAAGCCACTCTTCCACTTGGGCCATATGATCCAATGGTGCTTGAAGTGTCAGTCGCAGATAGAGATGCTGTCTGGAGTCTTTGGCAGACCCCTATTGGTGAATCACAGCACAGACCCTTAGGATTTTGGAGCAAAGCCCCTACATCTCCTTTTGAGAAACAGCTTTTGGCTTGTTACTGGGCCTTAGTAGAGACAGAATGCTTAATTATGGGCCATCAAGTCACCACGAAGCCTGAGCTGCCCATCATGAACTGGGTGTTGTCTGACCCACAGAGTCATAAAGTTAGATGTGCACAGCGGCACTTCATCATTAAATGTAAATGATATATACAAGATCTGGCTTGAGCAAGACCTGAAGGCACAAGTAAGTTGCATGAGGACCATGCCCATGGTCTCCACTTCTGTCACATTACCTGCCCTCTCCCAGTCTGTACCTATGGCCTTATGGGGAGTTCCTTATGATCAACTGACTGAGGAAGAGAAAACTTGTGCCTGGTTTATAGATGGTTCTGTGCAATATGCAGGTACCACTTGAAAGTGGACAGCAGCAGCACTGCAGCCCCTTTCTGGGAGACCCTGAAGGACAGTGGTGAAGGAAAATCCTCCCAAAGGGCAGAACTTCAAGCAGTGCACCTGGTTGTTCACTTTGCTTGGAAGGAGAAATGGCCAGATGTGCGACTGTATACTGATTCACGGGCTGTGGCCAATGGTTTGGCTGGATGGTCAGGGACTTGGAAGGAACACGACTGGATAATTGGAGACAAGGAGGTATGGGGAAGAGGTATGTGGATAGACCTCTCTGAATGGGCCGACAAAGTGAAGATATTTGTGTCTCATGTGAAAGCTCACCGAAGGGTGACCTCAGCAGAGGAGGATTTTAACAATCAAGTGGATAGGATGACATGTTCTCTGGAAATCAGTCATCCTCTTTCCTGAGCCATTACCACCATTGCCCAATGAGTTCATGAGGAAAGTGGCCATGGTGGCAAGGATGGACGTTATGCATGGGCTCAGCAACATGGACTTCCACTCACCAAGGCCAACTTTTCTACATTCACTGCTGAGTGCCCAATCTGCCAGCAACAGAGATCAACATTGAATCCCTGTTATTGTGCCATTCCTCGGTGATCAGCCAGTAACTTGGTGGTAGGTTGATTATATTGGACAGCTTCCATCATGGAAAGAGCAGAGTTTTGTTCTCACTGGGATAGATGCTTACTCTGGATAAGGATTTGCGTTCCCTGCACACAATGTTTCTGCCAAAACTACCATCTGTGGACTTACAGAATGCCTCATCCACTGTCATGGTCTCTCACACAGCATTGCCTCAGATCAAGGGACTCACTTCATAGCAAATGAAGTGTGGCAATGGGCCCATGCTCATGAAATTTACTGGTCTTACCATGTTCCCTATCATCCTGAAGCAGCGGGCTTGATAGAACAATGGAATGGCCTTCTAAAGACGCAATTATAGTCCCAGTTAGGTGGCAATGTTTTGCAAGGTTGGGGCAATGTTTTCCAGGAGGCTGTATATGCTCTAAACCAGCGTCCAACATATGGTTCTCTTTCTCCCACAGCCAGAATTCATGGGTCCAGGAATCAAGGAGTGGAAATGGGAGTGGCACCACTCACTAATACCCCTAGTGATCCACTCCCCAAATTTTGCTTCCTGTTCCCGCAACTCTATGCAATATGGGTCTAGAGGTCTTAGTTCCAAAGGGAGGAATGCTCCCACCTAGAGTCAGAACACTGATTCCATTGAACTGGAAGTTAAGAATGGCACCTTGCCACTTTGGATTCCTCATGTCTCTGGATCAACAGGCAAAGAATAGAATTACCATATTGACTGGTGTGATCGATCCCGATTCCCAAGAAGAAATCAGATTGATAACACATAATGTAGATAAAGAAGAGTATGAGAGTATGCCTGAAATGTAGATCCTTTAGGGCTTCTCTTAGTACTACCATGCCCTGTGATTAAAGTCAACAGAACACTACAGCAGCTCAGTTCCAACATGACTACTAACGGTCCAGACCCTTCAGGAATGAAGGTTTGGGTCACCCCACCAGGCAAAAAACCACAACCAACTGAGGTGCTTGCTGAGGGTAAAGGGAATACGGAATGGGTGGTGGAAAAAGTTAGTTCTGAATACCAGTTATGACCACATGACCAGTTGCAGAAACGAGGAATGTAATTGTAATGAGTATTTCTTCCTTGTTTTATTATATGGGCCTGCGTGTGTGTGTGTGTGTGTGTGTGTGTGTAAATAATGTTTTTGTTTCTTCCTTCCCTTATCTCATTGCTTATAAAATTCTGTGAAGACGGTGGTGTAAACAAACCATTGTTCCTATCCTCCCCTACAAATACAACAAGAAATACAACAAGGAAATAGTGCTTGGTTTGAGGGACTCTTAATAGGGGAGCAGAGGAAAGCAGCAGGGAACTGCAGACAGGCAAGAAGCAAGGAATCTACCATGAGTTGCATAACATCAGAAAATTGCTTCTCCCACCGTCCCTGACCCTCTCCCCAGCCATGGGAGCCATTGGTTGCTGTGAACTGGGGAAGTGGCCCCAGAAAAAGAGCCTGTTTCCCTAACCACCACACCCTTGCCTATACAAAGAGACAGGATCCCAAGCTTCTGCTCTAAAATCAACAAGGCAGACCTTCCCGGGGGTCTGTGATCATTAAGATTGTGTCAACTTGGCTAGGCCATGATTCTAAGTGTTTGGCAGTTATGATGTAGTTTGGCAGTTGTATGATGCTGTGATCACTTGCATGATGAGATTTGATATAATGTGATCACCTCCATGATGGCATCTGTTATGAGTAGCCAATCAGTTGAAAGGGCGTTTCCTTGGGGGGTGTGGCCTGCATGGAACATAAGCGGACTTTCTGGCAAGGATCATGGCTTTTGCTCACTCTGGATCCTGCAGCTGACTCCTGTTCATCTGACCTCCAGTTCTTGGGACTTGAGCTAGCAACTTACCTGCTATCTTGCCTGCCATTCTTGGAATTCTTTGATCTTCACAGCCTGTGATCAAGAGCCCTGCTGTCTGACCTGCCTATCTTGGGTTCACCAGACCTTGTGACTACATGAATCAGGAGAGGCCTCTATCCTGACCCATGGACATGGGACATTCCAGCCTCTACAACCTTATGAGCCATTTCCTTGGTATAAATCTCTCTATGTATACTTATACACTTTACTGGTTTTGCTTCTCTAGAGATCCCAGCTAAGACAGCATCCATCTGGAGTGTGCCAGCACCTACCCCACCCAGAGATTGTTGGCTGCAAGCCTACTGTGAATTGCTACAGAAGGCCTCCTGCAGTGGAGTCTGCCTTCATAATCAACATTCTAACTGCCTCCCTGCACACCCTATAGCTCAGGCCTTTGAAACCAGCAGGACAGACCTCCCAGGATTCAGCTTTGGTCTACATTCTCCCCCTTCCTATTGGTGCTGAGGGTTGCTAAGGCTGCTGTGTACTAGGAAGTAGGCATCTTGAGTGGAGGATACACCCACAGCCAACATACTACAGGGAGGGCTCTGATAGCAACAAGGCAGACCTCCCTGGAGGTCCATTTGGAGCATGATAGCCCCTCCCCCCAGACACTGTCACCTGCAAGCCTGCTGTGAATTGTTACAGAAGGGCCTTGCAGTGGAGTCTGCTCCCGTAGTCAGCATTCTACCTGCTTCCCTGCGCACCTCATAGCTCTGGTCTCTGAAACCAAAAGGACAAACCTCCCTGGCAGTCAATTAGGGTTAGTCTGCCACCACTTCCAGTTGGTGCTGAGGACTGCTGATTGAGGCTGCTGTGTGCTAGGAAGCAGGAGTCCTGAGTGGAGGCTGCACTCATAGCCAACAATCTAGCAGGGGGACTCTGATAGCAACAAGGCAGACCTCCATGGGGATCTGACCAGAACATGAAACCCCCTATGCCACCTGGTGATTGTTGGTTTCCAGGCTGTTGCAAACTGCTTCAGAAGGTGCCCATAGTGGAGTCTGCTCCCATAGTTAGCACTCTACCTGCCTCCCTTTGCATCCCATAGCTCAGGCCTCTGAAACCAACAGGACAGACCTCCCTGGGGATCAGTTTGGGTCTATCTGATCCCCCTTACAGTCAGTGCTGAGGACTGCTGACTGAGGCTGCTGTGTCTTAGGAAGCAAGCAACTTGAGTGGAGGATACATCCACAGCCAACATATTATGGGGCAGGCTCTGATAGCAACAAGGCAGACCTCCCGTTTGGAGTGTGACTACTCCTCCCCCAACTGGTAACTGTTGGTAGCTGGACAGATATGAACTCCTACAGAAGGTTCCCTATAGTGGAGTCAGGAGGTGGGTCACCTAAGTGGAGACTGTTCCCTGAACCACCACAGGGCCACTGGGGCTCTGAAACTAACAAAACATCTTTTAGAGGTCTTTCTGGGGAGTGCAAGCCCCTCCTCCTCCTGAAACAGAGGAAAATCTGGCTGTGCTTCCCCTGAATGCCAGCTGAGATATAAGCAGCCCTCACAGAGCAAGGAAAGAAACCTTGGGCAAAAACAGGGCAACATCCAGTCCTGAAGGGGGCTCACTGGGTGTGGGTCTTCTGACTAAAAACGTGATTGCAGAAACAGAGAAGGGAATAATAACCAGAGAGAGGGGACTGTGCCCCCTGGTGGACTGATTGATTTAGTACAGGATATCTCACCTGAATGGTGGTCCCACTGGTGGAAAGACTGACCACAGCATATTCTCTGGTGTGTTTGGGAGAGATTACAAGTTGAAAAATGAGATCTGGAACTTTCAAATCCCAATTAAACCAGGGAGGGAGAAGGAGCTATCACAGACAGGGAGAGGAAACGGTAAGCAAAGGCCAAAGGCTCTGCCCACCTAAGAAGAATTTCTTACAGAAAGTAGTGTGGACAAAAACACCAAATACTGAGGAAAATTGAGAACATTAACACCTTTGAAAATTCCAGTGCTCCAACCAAAAATCACAAGATGCACAAAGAACAGAGAAACAATGGCCCATCCAAATGAACATGAAAAAGGGAGTGAAAGCGCATCTAGGGCTGACCAAATAATGAAAAAAAAAATACAACATTAAACATAATTAGAGAACTAAGGGCAAACATAGAAAAAGAGCTAAAAGAAATAAGGAAAACAATGCAAGAACCAAATGAGGATCTAAAAAAAGAGATACTGAAACCAAAAGGGACAATAACTGAAACAAGAAACACAATAGAAGGACTTACCAACAGATTTAATCAGGCAGAAGAAGGAATCGGTGAACTAGAGGATAAGATAGTTAAAATTACAGATGCTGAAGAATAACAAGAACGAAGGCTCAAAAAGGCTGAGCACAGTTGAATGGAATTATGGGACAACAACAAGAGACCTAATATACACAGCATGGAAATTCCAGGAGGAGATGAGAGAAAAAAAGGGACAGAAAGAATGTTTGAAGAAATAATGATATAAAATTTCCTCAATGTAACAAAAGATGTGAGTCTACAAATCCAAGAAACTCAAAGAACCTCAAGTAAGATAAACCCAAAGAGATTTATACCAGGACACATCATAGTAAGGCTCTCAAAAATTAAAGATAAAGAGAAAATTCTGAAAGAAGTGAGAAAGAAGCCAACAGTCACATACAAAAGATCCTCAGCAAGATTAAGTGCCAATTTTTCCTCAGAAACATTGGAGACCAGAAGGCAATGGAATGATTATTTAAAGAGCTGTAAGAAAAAAACTGTCAACCAAGAATACTATACCCAGTGAAACTATCCTTCAAGAATGAGGATGAAATTAAAACATTCCCAGACAAACAGAAGCTGAGAGAATTCATATCTACCAGACTGGCCCTATAAAAACTATTAATAGGAGCTCTGTAGATGGAAGGGAAAAGTAATTCAAAACTATACATAAAAAGAAAGATCCCTAATAAAGGGAAATGCATGGACAAGTATAAGGGCTAGTAATAAGGTATTCATGCTTGATAATTCTAAATGTTTTTAAATAAGAAATATATAAAAGGCAAGGATAAAATTATGTTACATGGCAAATGAAATATAAACACATAATTAGTGATAATAACAAAAGGGGGGAGGAGAGGAATGGTATAGATACAGAATTTCTTGTATGTTGCTGAAGTTAAGTTGGTACCAACTTACCCTAGAATGTTATAACTACAAGCTCTTAAATGTAATAGTCATGGTAACCACTAAGAAAATATATGAAAAACAAACATAAAAGAAAATGAAAAGGGAACCAAAGAGGCTCAATACAATAAACCAACAAAATACAAAAGCAAGCAGTACTAAAGGACAAAGACAAAGAAGGCTTAAGACATACAAAAAACAAATAATAAAATGGCATAAGTAAGTCATTCCTTATCAGTAATTAAAGTGAATGTAAATGGACTGAACACTTCAATCAAAAGGCAGAGAGTGGCAGAATGGATAAAAAAAAATGACCCAAATATATGCTGTTTACAGAGACACACTTTAAACCCAAGGACACAAATATATTGAAAGTGAAAGGATAGAAAATATATATTATGCAAATTATTACCAAAAAAAGAGCTGAGGTGGCAATCTTAATATCAGACAAAGTAGACCTTAAGACAGAATCTGTCAGAAGAGATGAAGATCGACAATATATAGAGATAAAAGGGTAAATTAATCAAGAAGATTTAACAATCATAAATATATATGCACCCAACATTGGGGTACCTAAATATATAAAGCACACACTGATAGAATTGAAGAGAGAGATAGATAATACTACAGTAGTAGTTGCAGACTTCAATACATCACTTTCAATATTGGACAGAATATCTAGAAAGAAGATCAATAAGGAAACAGAGGACCTGAATGACACTATAAACCAACTAGACTTAACAGATATATACAGAACACTACACTCTGAAACAGCACAATGTACATTCTACTCCAGTGCACATGGAACATTCTCCAGGATAGATCATATTTAGGTCACAAAGCAAGTCTTGATGAATGTAAAAAGACTGAAATCACATAAAGTATGTTCTCTGACCACAGTGGAGTGAAGCCAGACATCAATAACTGAAAAAACTTGGAATATACACAAACATATGGAAATTAAACAACACACTATTAAACTACCAATGGGTCAAAGAAGAAATAAAAAGAGAAATCAATTTCTTAGAGTAAAATGAAAATAAAAGCACAACATACCAAAACTTATGGGATGCAGTGAAGGCAGTACTCAGAGGGAAACTTATAGCAATAAATGCCTACACAAAAAAGGAAAAAAAAAGATCTCAAATTAACAGCCTAACTGGACAACTCCAGGAACTAGAAAGAGAAGATCAAACTAAGCCTCAACCTACCAGAAGAAAGGAAATAACAAAGATCAGGGCAGAAATAAATAAAAATGAAAACAGAAAAATAATAGAATCAATAAAACCAGAAGTTGGTTCTTTGACAAGATCAATTAAATTGACAAACCTTTAGCTAGACTGGCAAAGAAGAGAAAAGATGCAAATAACGAAAATAAAAAATGAGAGAGGCGACAATACAACCAATCTGACAGAAATAAAGAAAACTATGACAACTCTTATGAACAACTGTGCAGCAACAAACTGGATAACTTAGAGGAAATGGACAAATTTTTAGAAGCACACAACTTACCCAAACTGACTCAAGAGGAAATAGAAAGTCTCAACAGATTCATAAGAGATAGAATCAGTGATAAAAAATTTCCCAACAAAAAAAAAAGTCCTGGATCAGACGGCTTCACTGGGGAATTCTACCAAACATTTAGAGAAAGACTGACACCAATACTGTTTAAACTCTTCCAAAAGATAGAGAAGGAAGGAATACACCCTATTTCATTCTATGAAGCAAATATAACCCTTCCAGCAGGAGACAGAACAACCAGTAACCAGTGATATACACTTTCCCACCCCCCATCCTTCTTCACCCCTACTCAGCCTCCTCTGCTTCCTGCAGCCACAGTCTCTTGGCCGGGAAGAACCAGCTTCACCCTGGTGTCGCTTGGATTCCACCCACCCACATTGGCCAGCTCCCTGAGATTGCCTTTTGTTGGCTGCTGGTGTTGCTTTTTCCTGCTTCTTTAGATTTCTTCCTAACCATTCACCACCTCCCCCTTCTTTCTCTCAAATACCTGCCTCCGTGTGCCATCTTTGCTTCTTCCTTAAAGGCTGCAAAACACTGTTCGACTGTAAAACTGCTTCCTGGCCTGTGCTACCACGCTGGTGGGACCCCCGGGATTTTTTTGTTTTTTTGTTTGTTTGCTCTGATTTGTTCTGTTTGGATCTGTTTGTTTGTTTTCTTTTTCTTTTCTCGGCTTGGGAGCCACTTCTAGCCGGGCAGTACTGTGTGGCTTGGAAGCTACTCCCTTTCTTTTCCTTTGTTCTATTGATGTGGTGTATAACATCAATCGATTTTCTAATATTGAACCATCCCTGCATTCCTGGAATAAATCCCACTTGGTCATAGTGTATGACTCTTTTAATATATTTTTGGATTCTATTCATTAGTATTTTGTAGAGGATTTTTGCATCTATGTTCATAAGAGAAATTGTCCTGCGGTATTCTTTTTTGTGTGTTGTCTTTGTCTGGTTTGAGTATCAGGGTTATTCTCATATATGCCCTGAATCATACTGAGGAATTTCCCTTCTATTCCAATCTTCTTTATGGTTTTCATCAAGACAGGGTGTTGGATCTTGCCAAATACTTTTTCTGCATTGATAGAGATGATCAGGAAATCCCTGGGGGCATTTCTTTCTTCTTGTTTCTTTTTTCCGTTTTTGGTTTCTCTTTGTTTCTTTCTTCTGTTTTCTTCTCTCTCTTATTCCCTTTTTGTCTTTATTCATTTCCAGTTTCTAGATTTATTCATTTTTTCTTTTACTCTTTTTCTTTTTTTTCATTTTTGTTTTTCCCCATTTCTCAGTCTCTCATCTCTCCACTCCAATAGCAAGCTCCCTTAGCACTCTTTTTTGATTGTGTGTATGTTTTTGGCTCCTGTTCCTCTCTCCTCTTTCTCATCTTTCCCATACCCATTTTAGCTCCACACATCACAATCTACCCCCTCTTTCCTGCCTACCTGTACTGTGCGCTGAACATCACATTCCCAAACAGCGCAGGCACGACCTACTGGAACCTGCCCTGCACTGATTCCCGGTCCGCACTCTCAGCCCTGGTACATGCCACAAACAACCCAACCGAGTAGCTCCCCTTCAGCTGGACCTGCCCTCCTGTACCATACCTGAGTGACTGACCCTGCTGAGTGGAGAAGGAGGTGAAAAGTATCATGCCCACAGACAAGCAAACAGCAAAGAATGCACAACCCACCTACTCATACATAACCAAATAAAAAAAAGCAGGATGAAACAAACAAATCTGCAGTCAATAAACGAGGAAAATAACAACTGAATGCCCCGAAGACAGCAGACAATATCAAAACATTTACAAAAACAGGACAGGATGGTTCCAGTAGGCATCCAAAATAAAACACCAGATTACTTTCCAGTAGAAGAAAAGGCACTAGACCTAACTGATAGGGAATTCAAATCTTTAATATTCAGAAATATCCAAGAGTTGAAGCAAAAAGCAGACAAAAAGGAAAAAAACAGACAAATTCATGGAAAAGGCAGACAAATTCATGGAAAATACAGACAAAAAAATGTAAGAATTCACAAAAATAATACAAGAACAAAATGCTAAGATAAATTCACAACTAGAAATCATACAAAAACAACAATTTGAAATCCAAAAGATAGACAGCAAGATTTCAGAAATGGGCAATGTCATAGAAGGGCTGAGGAGCAGGTTTGAAATGGTGGAAGATAGGATCAGCAAAATTGAAGCCAAACACGTGGATACAGCTCTGAGGAAAAATCAGAAAAAAGAATGAAGAAAAATGAAGAAAGCCTGAGAATTATGTGGGATACAATCAAAAGCAAAAATCTTCGAGTGATCAGAGTTCCAGAACAGGGGGAGAAAACAGAAGACACTGAGAGGATCATTGAAGAATTGCTGACAGAAAACTTCCCCAGTATCACGAAAGATGTAAAGCTGACCATCCAAGAAGCTCAATGAACCCCATATAGGATAGACCCCAAAGGAAAATCATGAAGGCATATCATAATCACACTTGCTAAAAACAAAGACAAACAAAGAATCCTGAGAGCAGTTTGAGAAAAACGAAAAGTCACCTACAGAGGAGAAACAATAAGACTAAGCTTGGATTATTCAGCAGAAACTTAGCAGACAAGAAGGCAATGGGATGACATATATAAAACCTTGAAAGAAAAAAATTGCCAGCCAAGAATAATATATCCTGCAAAATTTTTATTCAAATATGATGGTGAAATTAGGACATTTCCAGATAAACAGAAATTCAGGGACTATGTAAAACCCAAACCAAACTTACAAGACTTATTAAAGGGAGTCTTTCGATCTGAGAACAAGCAACATCAGACCACAGGCTGAATATAGGACACAAGATTGTACTTGCCAGATACCAACCTAGGAAATGAACTCTTAAGGACTACCCAAAACCAAAAGAATTACAACAGGGAATCAGAGAGGTTAATCTGTAAATGACAAAAGCATCAGAACAATAAAAGGGGGAATAAACGGTGTAGGTGGAGAACCTACTAATGGAGAGGAAGTCAAGCGATACCAAGTAATAATAGACTGGTTCAAATCTAGGAAGATAAAGGTAAATTCCAAGGTAACCACAAAGAAAGTTAACAAACCTACTCATCAAAATAAAGAAGAAAAACATAAAGTCTCAGT
>NW_004443982.1:12671166-12676716 GCF_000243295.1 Trichechus manatus latirostris | reverse complement strand
ACATGATTTGGACACCTTATCAGGAGGCATGAGTCCCTGGAGAAGGACATCATGCTTGGTAAAGTAGAGGGTCAGCAAAAAAGAGGAAGACCTTCAATGAGATGGATTGACACAGTGGCTGCAACAATGGGCTCAAGCATAACAACAATTGTGGATATGGTGCAGGACGGGGCAGTGTTTCGTTTTGTTGTACATAGGGTCCTATAAGTTGGAATCTACCTGACTGCCCCTAACAACAACAATACAGCTACAGTAATCAAAACAGCCAGTACTAGTATAACAATAGATACATAGACCAATGGACTAGAATTGAGAGTCAAGAAATAAACCCACACATCTATGGTCAACTGATTTTTGACAAGGGAGCTAAGTCCATTCAATGGGACAAGAAGAGTCTCTTCAATAAATGGTCCTGGGAAAATTGCGTTTCCACATGCAGAAAAATGAAACAGGATCCCTGCTTCACACCATGTACAAAAACAAATTCAAAATGGATTAAGGACCTAAACGTGCAAACTGTTGTTATTAGGTGCCATCAAGTTGGTTTGGACTCATAGCAATCCTATGTACAACAGAATGAAACATGGCCCAATCTTATGTCATCCTCATAATCTTTGCTAAGTTTGAGTCCATTGTTAAAGTCACTGTGTCACTTCATCTCGTTGAAGGTCTTCCTTTTTTTCACTGTCCCTCCACCTTACCAAGCATGATGTCCTTCTCCAGGAACTGGTCCCACTTGTTAACAAGTCCAAAGTATGTGAGACGAAGTCTCACCATCCTGGCTTCCAAGGATCACTCTGGCTGTACTTCTTCCAAGACAGACTTGTTCATTCTTCTGGCAGTCCATGGTATATTCAATATTCTTCGCCAATACCATAATAAGTCAAAGCATTAGTTCTTATTTGGTCTTCCTTGTTCATTGTCTGGCTTTCCCACGCATATGCGGTGATTGATAATGTCATAGTTTGGGTCAGGAACATCTTAGTCTTCAAAGTGACATTTTTATTTTACAACACTTTAAAGAGGTCTTTTGCAGCAGATTTTCCCAATGCAATATGTTGTGTGATTTCTTGACTGCTGCTTCCATGGGCATTGATTTTGTGGATCGAAGTAAAATGAAATTCTTGACAACTTCAATCTTTTCTCTGTTTATCATGATGTTGGTTTTTGGTCCAATTGTGAGGATTTTTGTTTTGTTTATGTTGAGGTGTAATCCATACTTCGGCTGTAGTCATTGATCTTCATCAGTAAGTGCTTCAAGTCCTCTTGGCTTTTAGCAAGCAAGGTTGTGTCATTTGCATATTGCAGGTTGTTATTGAGTCTTCCTCCATTCCTGATGCTGCATTCTTCTTCATATAGTCCAGCTTCTTGGATTATTTGCTCAGCATACAGATTGAATAAGTATGGTAAAAGGATACAACCCTGACACACAACTTTCCTGACTTTAAACCATGCGGTATCCCCTTGTTCTGTTCGAAGGACTGCCTCTTGTTCTATGTACAAGTTATTCATGAGCACAATTAAGTGTTCTGGAATTCCCATTCTTCACAATGTTATCCATAATTTGTTATGATCCACACAGTCGAATGCCTTTGCAATAGTCAATAAAAACACAAACTTTCTAGTATTCTCTGCTTTCAGTCAAGATCCATCTGACATCAGCAATATTTCTTGTTTCGTGTTCTCTTCTGAATCCGACTTGAATTTCTTGCAGTTCCCCGTCAATGTACTGCTGCAACCATTTTTGAATGATCTTTAGCAAAATTTTACTTGTGTGTGATATTGATGATATTGTTAAATAATTTCCGCATTCTGTTGGATCACCTTTATCTGGAATGGTCACAAATATTGATCTCTTCCTGTTGTTTGCCCAGGTAGCTGTCTCCCAGATTTCTTGGCATAGACTAGTGAGTACTTCCAGTGCTGCATCCATTTGTTGAAACTCCTCAATTGGTATTCCGTCAATTCCTGGAGCATTGTTTTTCCTCCAGTGCCTTCAGTGTAGCTTGGACTTCTTCCTTCAGTACCATTGGTTCATGATCATATGCTACCTCCTGAAATGGTTGAAAGTCAGCCAATTCTTTTTGGCACAATGACTCTGTTTATTTTAGCTCTAGTGGACTTGTTTAAATTTTCTTCAGCTTCAATTTGAACTTGCGTAGGTGCAATTGATGGTCTTTTGCTCAGTGGGCCCCTGGCCTTGTTCAGACTGATGATATTGAGGTTTTCCATTGTCTCTTTCCACAGATGTAGTCAATTTGATTCCTGTGTTTTCTATCTGGTGAGGTCCACGGGTATAGCTGCTGTTTTTGTTGTTGAAAAAAAGTTATTTGCAATGAAGAAGTTATTGGTCTTGCAAAATCCTATCGTGCGATCTACCGTGTGGTTTCTATCACCAAGGCCATATTTTCCAACTGCAGATCCTTATTTGTTTCCAACTTTCACATTCCAATCACCAGTAATTATTAATGCACACTGATTGCATGTTTGATCAATTTCAGACTGCAGAAGTTGGTAAAAATCTTCAGTTTCTTCTTCTTTGGCATTGGTGGTTGCTGCGTAAATTTGAATAATAGTCGTATTAACTGGTATTTCTTGTAGGCATATGGATATTATCCTATCACTGACAGTGTTGTACTAGATCTTGAAATGTTCTTTTTGACGATGAATGTGATGCCATTCTTCTTCAATTTGTCATTCCTGGCATAGTAGACCATATGATTGTCTGATTCAAAATGGACAATATCAGTCCATTTCAGCTCACTAGTGCCTAAGATATCTATCTTCAAGCGTTCCGTTTCCTTTTTGACAACTTCCAATTTTCCTAGATTCTTACTTCATACATTCCATGTTCCAATTATTAATGCATGTGTGCAGCTGTTTCTTGTCATTTTGAGTCATGCCACATTAGCAAATGAAGGTCCCGAAAGCTTTACTCCATCTATGTCATTAAGGTAGATTCTACTTTGGGGAGGCAGCTCTTCCCCAGTTGTATTTTGAGTGCCTTCCAACCTGAGGGGCTCATCTTCTGGTACTATATCTGACAATGTTCTGTTGCTATTCTTAAGGGTTTCACTTGCTAATTTTTTCAGAATTAGACTGACTGGTCCTTCTTCCTAGTCTGTGTTAGTCTGGACTCTACTGAGACCTGCCCACCATGGGAGATCTTGTTGGTATTTGAAATACTGGTGGCATAGCTTCCAGCATCACAGCACCACGCAAGCCACCACAGTATGACAAACTGACAGATGTGTGGTGGAAATGTGCAAACTAAAACCATAAAATTCTTAGAAGAGCAAGCAGGGGCAATGCTGTCAGGCCTAGCTTTCAATAATGGATTATCTAATATAATAACAAAAGCACAAACAGCAAAAGATAAAATATATAAATGGGATCTCATAAAAATTAAAAACTTTTGTTCATCAAAAGACTTTACCAAAAAAGTGAAAAGGGAAGCTACCATGGGAGAATAGCTTCAGAAACCATTTATCTGACAAGAATCTAATAACCAAAATATATATAAAACTTCGACAACTTAACAACAAAAAGACATATAACCCAATCATTAAGTGAGCAAAGGACTTGAATAGACATTTCACCAAGGAGCACATTCAAATGACCAACAAACACATGAAAAGATGCCCATCGTCATTAGCCGTCAGAGAGATGCAAATCAAAACCACAGTGAGATACCACTACACTCCCTCTAGGATAGCTAAGATAAAAACAACAACAACGACAAAAACCAACAAATGTTGGCAAGGATGTGGGGAAATTGGAACCCTTACCCATTGCTGGTAGGAATGCAAAATGGTGTAGCCACTGTAGAAAAAAGTGTGTCGGTTTCTCAAAAAAACTAAAAATAGAATTACCATATGACCCAGCAATTCCACTCCTAGGTATATACCCAAAAGTCTTGAAAGCAGAGACTCAAAAAGAAACTTGTACACCAACGTTCACTGCAGCACTGTTCACAATAGCCAAAAGGTGGAAACAACCTAAATGTCAACAGATGAATGGATAAACAAAATGAATACTACTCAGCCAGTGGGAGAAATGGTCTTTATACATGCTATAGTATAGATGGAACTTGAAGACATTATGCTGAAAGAGATAAGTCAATCACAAAAGGACAAATATTGTATGACCTTACTTATGTAAAAAGACAAGAAAAGGCAAATACATAGAGACTGAAGTTTATTAGCGGTTACCAGGGGCAGGAGGGAGGGGGGAAAGCAGGGTTAATGGTGATGGAAAAATCACACTGATTAAGAGTCGGGTTGCACAGTCAATTATTGTAATTGCTGTCAATAAGTTGTACACCTGTAAAAAGTTGAATTGGCAAAAGTTGTGTGATAGATATATTTACAACAACAGCAACAAAATAGAGTAGCTGCTGAGGCTGCTTATGTACAACCAAACACCTCATGGGATATGGTTCTTTGGTTTGGAGGTTAAGGGTCATGGTTTAATGGGACTTCCCAGTTAATTGGGCTAATAATGTATTTAGTGCTTCTGTTCTATCTCCTAGTTCATTGTGTACTTCCTGGGGTCTTAAAAGCTTGCAAACAGCCATCCAAGGCACAACAATTGGTCTCTATTCACCTGTAACAACAGAGGAAGTAGGAGTGTCAGGAATAGGAGGAGAATATGGAATGTGTGGCTAACTGCCTCCTCTTTTGCCATGGGACCAGAAGAACTGGATGGTAACTGGCTACCGTTACTTCACATTTTGAGAAAAGATTCTATAGAAGAATCCCGATCAACAGGGGGAAAATGTAGAACAGAATTTAAAATTTTCAAGGACTCTAGACTTTCTGGAGCCATGGAGGGTGGATGAACTATTGCACTGAGATAATCTTTGAACCTTGAACCAAAAATATCCCCTGAAGTCTTTTTAAAACCGAACAATAGTTTAGCTTAACTAGTAAAAAGGTCTGCCTTGAGCATTATGCTCTTTTAAGAACTATCTGTGTGGGATCAAGTTGACAACAGTCAGTCAAAAGATTGGATGGGGGAGGCCTGGCGACTCGACTCGGCGACCGTGGGTGGACAGAGCCTAGCTGGAACCTGCGTGGGTCCAGGAGGGGGCGGGTGCTGAGGGCGCCCGGTTGGAACTTTCTGCCGCCTCCTGCTGCAGCTTTGAGCCATGCGGCTAGGGTTGGCATCGTTCCCCTCGCAGAGGAGAAGGTGGACGCTGAAAGTGGCCGCAGCACTTTTCTCGAAACCACGTGCTGTAAGTGACGCCACATTTTTTCTTAGTAGCAGACTGATGGATTGCCCGAATCTCAACTAACGCTATTGAAGCTGTAAAATCAAATCTAAAACAAATCTATATTCGTGAAGAGTGATTGCATAAAAACCATAGTATGCCAAGAAGGAAAAAAAGATCCAATTGAAATGTTTTGCTCTGGATTGCTGGTAAAAGTCTGTGCCCCAATGGTTTGATATTCAAAGTTGGCTTTTAGAACACTAGTAAGAAAATACAATTGTGATCTGTGTTATACACCAATGATAGTTGCTGCTGATTTTGTCAGATCTCTAAAAGCC
>NW_004443982.1:12666237-12670463 GCF_000243295.1 Trichechus manatus latirostris | reverse complement strand
AGATAACTTCAAGGCAGGAAAAAAGAATATTTAATGCTTTGTCAAGCACATCAGCAGTATTAGATTACCTTACAAACCATTATGGCATTTGACCCACTTTTAAATTATTTTAATAGATACTTCATTTTATACTTACAATGAAACCACATAATCTTGATTATTTTAAATCAATGGCTCTCAAACTTTAGTATAAAAACAGTCCCTGGAGAACATTTATGAAAATCAGTCCTAGACCCCATTTGCACCACCCAGAGATTCCAGAGACTCTACACCTCAGGTAGATCTGGTGTGGACCCAGGAATTTATAAGTTTAAAGAAGACTTCAGTTCAAAAATCCTGGTCATCCTGGGTCCAAACATTGACAAACACTGCTCTGAATCCTATTATGGATAGAAAAAAAGGGGAAATTTTCATAAAGAAATCATGTTTCTAACCTTTCAAATAAAACATTTTAACTAAAACCTTTTAACATTGAGAAAATATAACTCATATGGTATCTATAAATTAACAAGAAGTATATTTTTAATGAAAAGTACAGAGAAGTGGTAGAACAAATGCCAACATCTATATAAAATGGAAAGGAACAGAAATTTTGTATAGGATTGCAATCAAGGCTTAGATTAAAAATTCAAACTGGAAAATCGAACCGGTGCTTCCTAACTGAATTGCAAACCTCAAGATGTTTGTTTTAAATTATAATGTAACAGAATTTAATTAGAGAAGGTGCTTTCTATCATTTAAAACTAAGATTCCATGAAACTCTTAAAATGACATTAAATTTTTATATTTCAAGCTTTCCAGATTATTAAAAGAGTGAGAGCTTGATAAATATAACCATATCTGAAATGCTAAGGTTAATTGCAGTCCCCACATTTTAAGTAAGAAAGTTTGGTAGATAATCCAGAGATGATTATATACTTGAAATAATATTTCCTGGAGAATAGTAACCAGGTTTTACTTTTAATATAAAAACTTAATTTTAAAACCCTGCTTTTAGTGATGTTATTTTTGTGCCTCCCAGCAATTGTTAATAATTTTAACTTTAAAGTTCCACGATTTGGAAATGTTACTAATAGAATTTTGTTATTAGTGAATGTGCCATTATAAGAATTAAGAATCCCCAGTCGAAATAAAACAATTCCATAATTAATATATATTTTTATATTACCAACATGAAAACTGTTATAAGACAACTATCTAAAACTGCTTAATTCAAGAGTTGGGATATTAAATGAATCAATCTTAACATAAGCACTGTGCTGCCCTAGTTTTTCTTAAGCACATTCACAGGGCTTTCGCTTTTCAGTTGATGCATTTTTAAAAATAAACTGGATTTTTCATTTAATATGAATACTATATACACAAATAAGAAGCTACGGACAAAGCTTAGTCATTTTTATGTTTGCAAATTACTGCTAATTATACTAAACTTGTGAGCATAGCAGCATCATTAGAGTAAGGTGCACAGTGTTTTGAAGGAACCAGTGTGGAAGGGCAACAAGTTCTAACGTGTTTGATTTTTTTTGAAAATTCTGTATGATTATATTCAAAGTCCTCTTTTTCTTTCTTATGTATGTAATCAAATATATTTGTGATAAAATGAAAAAAAAAGATTGGATGGGAACCTTAGGGGGCAGTGAGTTTATGTTTATGTAGGCGGGACAACTCAGAAAAGGAGGGTGAGAATGGTTGCACAACTAGGAGAATGTAATCAATGTCACTAAATTGTATATGTAGAAACTGTTCAATCGGTATATGTTTTGCTGTGTATATTCTCAACAACAACAAAACAAATAAAATTTAAAGAAAAAATAAGATGTAAATGAAAAGTGTGTTTTTGATTGTACTCATGTTAGTTGTATTATGTTAGGTGCAATTATGACTTTATAATTGTCTTTAGAGATTACGTATGGTTTAAGGAGATGTGTAGAGGTGCCAAGTTGACAAGGGGTGGACTGCGATGTTATGTGTTAACTTTGCTAGGCTATGATTCTCAGTGGTTTGGCAGACATTGGACTGATTGCTATTCCATAATGTAATATAATGTAATTACCTCCATGATGATATAATGTAATCAGCTCCATAATGCGATCTGCTATGAGCAGCCAATCAGTTGAAAAGGGAGTTTCCTTGGGGGTGTGGCCTGCCTCCAGTATAGAAATGGGTGTTCAAACAAGGCTTTCTCACCCTGGATCCACCTTCTGACTCATCATCATCTGACATCCGGTTCTTTGGATGTGAGCCAGCAGCCTGCCACCTGACCTGCAGATTTTGGAATTCACCAGCTTTCACAGCCCTGTGACCCAGCAGCCTGCCATCTGACATGTGGATTTTGGGTTCATCAGCCCCTACAATTACATGAGTCAGGAGAAGCTTCCAGCCTGATGCCTGACCCACAGACTTTGGGACTTGACAGCCTCCACAACTGCATGAGCCATTTCCTTGAATTAAATCTCTCTCTCTCTCTCTCTGTGTGTGTGTGTGTGTGTGTGTGTATACGTTTCGCTGGTTTTGCTCCTCTAAGACAGCCTAAGACAGTTCCCAAGTTCCCATCCCAACTCCACTCCTTGCTACTAGCTGTGTGACTTGGCTGAGGCTGGAGTGGGAGGGCTTGGCTTGTGGAAAGTGGGACAGGCTGAAATCCAGGTATGAATTACCTGGAGTACAGGTAACAACTTACTAGCCTTGTGACCTTTCTAAGAAACAGTACTGTTTCTGAAAAATGGTTATTATAATAGTTCCCATTTCTTAGGGATTTAATGTATGTACTTAGCCCATTGCCTGATACATCATAAGTGCGTAACAAATGTTAGTGGTGTGCTGTGGATTAAAACATGTCTCCCAAAAAATATGTATTGAGGGAGGCAGGGCCAAGATGGCAAAGTAGTCCTTCTGGTAGACCATCTTACAACAAACACCAGAAAATACAAGTGAATCAATTATATATGACAATCTAGGAGCCCTGAACATCTAAGGCAGAGTTGAGGAACCAGACTGAGTGGCAGGGGGAGGGAGAGACAGTTCGAAAGCAGCGAGGAGTAGCCAGACCTGACCTGGCGAGAGCCTGAGCCCTTCAGGCCTGAGCAGCTCATGGGCGAGAGGTGAGGTAGGCAAGCAGCGGTGCTCGGGAGGCATGTTTTTCACACTGGGAGAGACCCAGTGCCAGTCTACTCAGCCAGCCAGAACCAGTGAGAAGCAGCCCTGGATCAGTGAAAGATAAGTACTTGTGTACGGCCTACAGCTCAGAACAAAAACACCCCCTAAAGGGAAAACCTCTCTCTTATTTACCTCCCTGCTCCCTGCTCTGCACTGGGTCCTGGACGGACATCAGCAATTGCCAAGTCCCCTGAGGGGGAAGTAGGATCTGTCACATGCCCAGAGCCATTCTCCTGGCCTTAGAGAGTGAACAAACTAACAAACTGGGGGGAAAAATAAACTGCTGGCTCCCCTAAGCCAGGAACCCAGGGTAGGCACAGATCCTTTGCCTAGGCACAGGCATAAGGGATCCATGGACTTTGAGTGCCTTTACCCCTGCAGAGACATGTGTGGGCCCATTTCAACAGTGTAAGCCTTCATTACCGTAGTACAAAAGGGTATATACCTGAAGTCTAACTTCAACAGTTTCAGCTGTGAAGTGGCAGGTTTGTTACATTTGACACTGCTCTGCCCATTAAACAGGGTCTTCACCTACCCACATCAGGGGTCTGAGAACTGGTGGCTCCACCCATGCCACCTAGCCACCTGTGAAAAGGACCCAAGAATAAGAGGTGCCCCCAGGCCTTACAGCCAACAGCATTAAGTGCTCATAGTCTGGCTGCAAAACCCGCCCACCTACGCACGCTAGGGAACAGGGACACGCCTTCCTCCTGGACACTCAGGGGCAGCCGTCAGCCTCCTGCCTTACTCAGAGTGTGTCCCCCTGCTACAGCCAGATGCCTGTGCCTACACCAATCACCTATGCCTGTCTAGGACTGTAGGTGAGAGCCTACACCACACACTTGGTGGCTATCTACTTGGGAACCTGAGCTGAATCCATACAGGAGGAGTGGGTGGACTCCTGAGCTCACATACCTGGTAACAGATCTAACCACCTGGTGACAAGACATTAGAGCTTCAAAGGTGCCAATAATCAAACTAGCTCATACTAGCAGCCTATTTGGGCCTATCAAAACAAAACAAGAAGATAGGACACAGAAAGCAAAAATAAAATAAATAAATATGATAAC
>NW_004443982.1:12664527-12665837 GCF_000243295.1 Trichechus manatus latirostris | reverse complement strand
ATGTGGGATTCTATCAAGAGGAATAACCTACGAGTGATTGGAATACCAGAATGGGTGGGATAACAGAAAATACAGAGAGAATTGTTGAAGATTTATTGGCAGAAAACTTCCCTGATATCGTGAAAGATGACAAGATATCAATCCAAGATGATCATCGAAGCCCACATAAGGTAGATCCCAAAAGAAAGTCACCAAGACATATTCTAATCAAACTTGCCAAAACGAAAGATAAAGAGAGAATTTTAAGAGAGTCTAGGGATAAACGAAAAGTCATCTACAAAGGAGAGTTGGTAATAATAAGCTCGGACTACTCAGCAGAAAGCATGCAGGACAAGAAGGCAATGGGATGACATATATAAAGCCTTGAAGGAAAAAAATTGCCAGCCAAGAATTATATAGCCAGCAAAACTCTCTCTCAAATATGATGGCGAAATTATGGCATTTCCAGATAAATAGAGGTTTAGGGAATTTGCAAAAACCAAACCAAAATTACAAGAAATTCTAAAGGGAATCCTCTTGTTAGAAAATCAGTAACCATCAGATAACAACCCAAGACTAGAACACAGGACAGAGCAACCATATATCAACCCAGATAGGGAAGTCACAAAAATAAATCAAAGCTAAAACACTGAAAATAGGGAAACAGAGATGTCAATAAGTAAAAGATGACAACATTAAAACAAAAACGAGGGACTAAAAAATATTATCATAGATCCTTCATATGGAGACAAAGTCAAGGCAATATAAAGAAATAAAAGACTGGTATAACCTTAGAAAAATAGGGGTAAATATTAAGGTAACCACAAAGGAAACTAACAATCCTACAAGTCAAAATTAAAAACTAGAAAAATATAAAGACTCAGCAAACACAAAATCAACAAGAATGAAAAAGAAGAAAAGAAAATACATAGAGAAAAATGACTCAGCACAGAAAATTAAGGGGAACAAAGAAACTGTGAACAACAAACAAAAAAAGATATCAAAATGACAGCCCTAAATTCATACCTATCAATAATTACGCTGAATGTAAATAGACTAAATGCACCAATAAAGAGACAGTGAGTGGTAGATTGGATTAAAAAAACACGATCTGTCTATATGCTGCCTACAAGAGCCACACCTTAGACTTAAAGACACAAACAAACTAAAACTCAAAGGATGGAAAAAAATATATCAAGCAAACCACACTCAAAAAAGAGCAGGAGTGGCAATATTAATCTCTGACAATATAGACTTTAAAGTAAAATCCACCACAAAGGATAAGGAAGGACACTATATAATGATTAAAGGGTCAATACACCAGGAGGATA
>NW_004443982.1:12655624-12664427 GCF_000243295.1 Trichechus manatus latirostris | reverse complement strand
CTAAAAATCAAACACTTATGCTCATCAAAATACTTCACCAAAAGAGTAAAAAGACAACCTACAGACTGGGAAAAAATTTTTGGTTACGATAAATCTGATGAGCGTCTAATCTCTAAAATCTACAAGATACTGCAAAACCTGAATAACAAAAAGACAAATAACCCAATTAAAAAATGGGCAATGGATATAAACAGGCACTTCGCCAAAGAAGATATTCCGGTGGCTAACAGATACATGAAGAAATGTTCACGATCATTAGCCATTAGAGAATGCAGATCAAAACTACAATGAGCTATCATGTCACCCCAACAAGGCTAACATTAATCCAAAAAACACAAAATAATAAATGCTGGAGAGGTTGTGGAGAGACTGGAATACTTATACACCATTGGTGGGAATGTAAAATGTTACAACCACTTTGGAAATCGATTTGGTGCTTCCTTAAAAAGCTAGAAATAGAAGTAGCATATGATCCAGCTATCCTGCTCCTTGGAATATATCCTAGAGAAGTAAGAGCTGTCACACGAATAGATATATGCACACCCATGTTCACTGCAGCAGTGTTCACAATAGCAAAAAGATGGAAACAACCTAGGTGCCCATCAACGGACGAATGGATAATCAAATTATGGTATATCCACAAATGGAATACTACGCAACAATAAAGAACAACAATGAAGCCATGAAACATAACATGGAGGAAGCTGGAGGTCATTATGCTGAGTGAATTTAGTCAGTCACAGAAGGACAAATATTGTATAAGACCACTATTATAAGAACTCAAGAAAAGGTTTAAACACAGAAGACAACATTCTTTGATGATTATGAGGGTCGGGAGGGAGGGTGAGGGTTATTTACTAACTAGATAGCAGATAAGAATTATTTTAGGTGAAGGGAAGGACAGCACACACTACAGGGGAAGTCAGCACAATTGGACTAAACAAAAGCTAATAAGCTTCCTGAATACAGTCAAACACTTTGAAGGACAGAGTAGCAGGGGTAGGGGTCCGGGGACCATGCATTCAGGGGACATCTAGGTCAATTGGCATAACAAAGCTTATTAAGAAACTGTTCTGCATCCTACTTTGGTGATTGGCATCTGGGGTCTTAAAAGCTTGCAAGCGGCCATCTAAGATGCGTCAATTGTTCACAGCCACTTGGAGTATGGGAGAATGAAGAACACCAAAGACACAAGGAAAGTATTAGCCCTTGAAAGGGCCACATAAACCAGAGACTTCATCAACCTGAGACCAGAAGAACTAGATGGTGCCCGGCTACCACCAATGACCGTCCTGACAGGGAACACAACAGAGAGTCCCTGATGGAGCAGCAGAAAGATGGGGTGCAGAACTCAAATTCTAGTAAAAAGACCAGACTTAATGGTCTGACTGAGACTGGAGGAACCCAAGAAAGGATGGCCCCTGGATTCTCTATCAGCCCAGAACTAAAACAATTTCCGAGGCCAACTCTTCAGGCAGGGATTGGACTGGACTGTGGGACATAAGGTGATACTCATGAGGAGTGTGCCTCTTAGCTCAAGTAGATACAAGAGACTAAATGGGCAGCTTCTGTCCAGAGGTGAGAAGGGAAGGCAGAGAAGGTTAGGAGCTGGTTGAATGGACATGGGGAATCAGTGGTGGAAAGGAGGAGTGTGCTGTCACAGTATGGGGCGAGCAATTAGAGTTACATAACAATGTATGTATAAATTTTTGTATGGGAGACTAACTTGAAATGTAAACTTCATGTAAACTACAACAATAAAAAAAAAAAAGGAAAAGAAGTATGTATTGAAGTCCTGGGCCCTATACCTATGGATTTGATTCTGTTTGAAAACAGGGTTTTTCTTTGTTATGTTAATGATGCCATACCAGTGTAGAGTGGGTCCTAAACCTAATCACTTCAGAGTTATAAAAAGAGTAGAATAGACACAGAGACACACACTGGCGGAAGACAGATACAAAGGAATGCCAAGGAACTCCAAGGAATGTCAAGGAACTCCTGGAACTACTGACAAGGAAGAACTTTCCGCTGGAGCTGATGTCCTAATTTGGAACTCTATCCTTTAAAACTGAGAAAATACACTCCTTTTTAAAGTCACCCACTTATAGTGTATTTGGTTACAGCAGCACTAGGTAACTAAGACATGGTATTAATCATTACTATTTTTACGGTAGAAGCCTTATTAGCAGCCTCAGCCCTAGTATGCAATGAAGCCTAGAATAAAACATTGCTGCCAAAAACCTTTTCTCTGTTGTGCCGGTGTTCGTTCTGGGTGCCTTTGTGACCATGAAACTTTAGCTTACTCTTGCCTTTCACTGCTTGCTCTGGTTTCAGTGAATTAATTGGCTTTTATTTCTCTACCTTAGAACTTCTCTCACTTGGCTAGGTGTGTGGGTGGGGGTTGAGGTGGAGAATGGATGAATTGCTTCAACCTCATGCCACCTCCCACCTGACTGAGAATCACCCACCATGCCCTGTGCACAGTATCTGTGCCTCTGAGATGTTGAGGATTGTCTTTCCCACCTCCAACCCAGCTCTAGTTCTGCCAGTTGGGCCTTGTCCATTGAAGGTTTATCTTCCTCAGGTGTCCTTCTGCCTGGCCCTGGCTTCTTTCTCTCCTCCCTATCCCATGTTGTTGAATGTGACAGATGGTATTTTTCAGGGACGGCCACAACAAAAGCTCCCATCCTACAGACTCTTATACAATGAGACTTGCCATTCCCAACCAGGAGGTGGAGTCAAATTGCTTTACCACTGAATGTAGGCTGGCCTTAGTGACTTGCTCAGAATTAATAGAATGTGGCAGAAACGATGCTGGGTGACTTCTGAGCCAGGTTAGGCAGCACCCTACAGCTTTTGCCTTGGTGTCTCGGAATACTAGCTCACTAGGTGCTCCTTCTCAGGGCACTCCCCCTCAGAGCTCAGTCACCATGCTGTGAGAAAAGCAAGCCAGAGGGAAAGGCCATGGGTAGGTGTTCCAGTCAACAGTGTCAACTGAGTCTGTCCCTCAGCCATCTCAGTACAGGCATCAGATAGGTGAATGAGGAAGAAGATCCTCCAGCACTGGCTGTTTGAGTCACTCTCAGCTGTTCGAGCAGCCCAGACATGATGGAGCAGAGACGTTCCCACCATACCCTCCGAATACCTAACCCATGTAATCCATATGTATAATAAAATGCCTATTCTTTTATGTCACCTCACTTTCCCTCATCCAAAGCCAGTGAGTTCAGGTGTGTCAACCCTGTAGCTGTCAGCAGGATCCTTTCCATTTGCTCTGACTTAATTCAGGTCTTCATTATCTTACGCCTGAATCCGTGCCACAGCTTCACACCGGCTCTTCTTATTCCCAGGTGCTTACTCTCCAAATCAGTCTCCTCATCATGACCAGGGTCGTTTTACTAGAAAAGAAACCCAGTTCCATCAATTTGAGTGTGCCATAGCCTCCCCATTTTCTTCAGATTAAAGTTCATATTATCTAAGTTGGTGAACAAGGCCCTTTATAATCTGGTTCCAACCCAACTTTCCGGCCTCATCTGCCTGTCACTTTCTTACTAGGATCCTATATCCTTGTCCCAAAACATCTCACCATTCCCTAAATACGCTGTGTTCTTTCACACTTGGCAACTTTGCACTTGCTGTTTCCTCTGTTTGGAAGAGTTTTCCCCCATTTTTCCCTTTCCTTTCTTTTCTTCTCATCTCTTCTCTTTCCTTCTTTCCCTTCTCCCCTCCTTCCTCCCTCCTTCCTTTCTTCCATCCTTCCTTCCCTCCCTCCTTCTTTCCTTCCCTTCCCTCCCTCCTTCCCACCTTCTTTCCTTCCTTCCTTTCTTCCAGGTTAATGCGTAAGTCTTAGTTATCTATTGTTGTGTAACAGACCACTCCAAAACTAAACTGGCTGAAAACAACAAGCTAATTATTTCTCACAAACCTGTGGGTTAACTGGATGGTCTCATCTGGGTTCTCTCATGTGGGGCTGGAGGGTCTACAATGGCTTTGCTCACATATCTGGGGTTTTGGTGCTGGCTCTCAGTGCTTGCTCTCATCATTTCAGTGATCTATCCCAGGCTTCCTTACCTGATGGCAGGAGTATTCCCAGAGACCAAAGGTGGAAGCTGCAAGGTCACTTGAGGTCTAGGCTCTGGAACTTACCCAGTGTCACTTCCACCACATTCTATTAGTCAAAGCAAGACACAAGGCAGCCCAGGTTAAAGGGGTGAGGAAATAGACTCCACCTCTTAATGGGCAGAGCTGCAAAATCTTGTGGTAGTATTTATCACCTACATATCCTTCAAGGTCAATTTCATCTGCAAACATTCCCTATTGATGAATTCATCCTTTAATTCAGTCATCCATTCTTCTATTTACTCAGAAAATATATCAGGCACATTCTATAAGCCAGGAACTGGACATTGAGAATATAGAGAAAATTTCCCATGACTTCACCACATATTGTCTGTGCTTCTGTTATAATATTTATCTCATTATGTTGTAGTTGTTTGTTTACACGTTTAATGCGCCTAGTAGACTGTGGGAGCGCTGATGGCGAAGCGGTTAAGAGCTTGGCTGCTAACCAAAAGGTCAGCAGTTCAAATCCACCAGCTGATCCTTGGAAACCCTATGGGGCAGTTCTACTCTGTCCTATAGAGTCGCTATTAGTTGGAATCGACTCGAAGGCAACGGGTTTAGTAGACTGTGAGGTCCTTGAGGGGAGAAATGGTGTCTCATCTCACTTTTGGTAGGAGTGACAAAGTGTTATTTTAAAGCTACGAATAACTTTTTTGACTTGTTTCCTATTGTTCCTGGAGGGGTGACAGATTCGTGTGTGGGAAAAGACGGCTTTTTTTTTTTTAATTTAGGGAAATACACTTTGATGAACCTTTTGTCTTTGTAACGCCTGAGCTCTCACACATTTTATAAGAGAGTTAAGGGCAGAGGAAAAATGCCAAACTGAACATGCCTCTCTGCCTAACAACTTCTCTAATAGTGCTTGCTATGTTACAAAGAAAATGAAAACCCCTGAAGTGAGCCTTGCGGGAAGACTAGACAGGTTCCTCCAAAATAATAGTGATCAATGCTCTTTGTTCTTTGAATGTCATAATCACATTTCCTTTAGTGAAATGTTGTTAAATAAGATGACCCAACGATTAGACTTCATAGGAATTTTTTCTTTCATATCCTGGGAAAAAGGAGAGGGAATGTTTTTATTATTTCCGTAGCTTACACAACCAGGTAGGTACTTATTTTGAGTGATTGAACGGAGATTTGTTAGTTTTTGTGTTTTTCTTTTTTTATATAAGTGAAAACAAATTACTCTTAAGTTTAATAAAATCAGAAGCTAAGTTTTTGTTTTGCATTTTGCTTTTTATTCTGGCTTCCCAGATAGTGCAAATGGTTAACGTGCTCGGCTGCTAATTGAAAGGTTGGAGGTTCAAGTCCAACCCAGAGGCAGCTTGTAAGAAAGACCTGGTGCTCTACTTTAAAAAATCAGCCATTGAAAACCCTATAGAGCACAGTTTTACTCTGACACAGATAGGGTCTCCATGAGTAGTAATAGACTTCATGGCAACTGGTTTTCTCTTTTTTTCATGTCAATTTTTTTTCTGCTTATAGAAGAAATACATGACAATGTAGAAGAAAATTCAAACTCATAATTAAGACCCAACTTACTGGTCTGATAGAGACTGGTGGAATCCCCGAGACTATGGCCCTTAGACACCCTGCAAACTTGGAACTGAAATCACTCCCAGAGATCATGTTATAGCCATACGGTAGACAAATCTATAAAATGAACAATAACACCAGTGAGGAATGTACACCTCAAAGCAATCAACTATACGAGACCTAAAGGGTCCCAAAAGCAAAGTTCAGAAGGCCGGTAGGGGCAGGAAAGCTGGGTGAATGGACACAGGGAACCCAGGGAGGAAGGAGAGATAGTGCTGACACATTCAGGGATTTGTAACCAATGTCACGAAACAAGCTGTGTATAAATTGTTGAATGGGAAACTAATTTGCCCTATAAACTTTCACCTAAACAATTAAATTACAAAAAGGAAAAAAAAATATAATTCAGGAAGGACAACATAACCTATAGAAGGAACTGTAATGGACATAATGAACATTTATCAGAAGAGAAACAGAGAGTTGATATGGTTCCACTTCCCAGCAGATGTAGTGAGCATAGTGAACATGGGTGTAAGAAAACTTCTGCATTTCCTTTTCATCCTTTCTTTAGCCTTTTTTCTGTGTTAATCATCAAATAGCACTGAAAAGGAAAAAAAAAAAGAAATACATTACTCGTTTTGCCTTGTTCACAAATATACACACATATATATATCTATATACCCATTTACACATGTACATATATTACAACCTGGTTCAAATAGCATAAATATTTATAGATTTTTTTCTTTTTAACAGAAGTGGGATCCTAGTGTGTAAAAAGTGGATATACATATATTTTCACTTAACTTATTATGAGCACTTTCCCATCTCATTAAATACTCTTGGAGGAAAGAATTTCCAATGATGTAGCATAATTGATTTAAACATTCTCCCACTGTTGACTAGTTGTTACCTACTGTAAATAATATTCCAAAGTATTTTCATGTACATAAAGTTTTGTGTTTATCACCATTTCCTTGGGATACATTTCCTAATGGTTAATTACTGGGTCAAAGGGCATAAACACATACAAGCTTCTTGCTCTATAGCACCACATTACCCTTTAAAAATGTTGTAACAATCTACAATCTTTCAAGCAGTGTAGTAGAGTCAATTTCTATGTACTTTCTTCTACTATATTGATAATTTCATTAAAAATCACTTTGCTAAACTGATAGTGAAAATGGCATGCTGTTGTTTTTAATTTGCCCTTTTTTGGCGTATTGATGTAGCTTCTCTTTTGATAAACTGTGGGCTTCATCTTTAGATCCTTATAACTAGAGATGCACAGTGCATTTGTCTCCTTGGATTCTGGGAGTTCGTTTTACCATTTCTTAAGCTCTGAACTTGACTCTTTTTCATTGGAAGTGAAGTCCAGACACAAGATAGCTCCACAGCAACCTCTTTGAGTTCCCCAAGGGGAACCCACTCACACAAAGCAGTGGCAAACAGTGTCAAATTCACTGAAGATTTTCCAGGGGAGACAGAGGAGAGAGTTGACATTGCATACCTCACAGCAAATGACTTGAAATCTTTGGAAGTTTGGCTTATCTCCGTACACCTCTTTCTCCTCTCTCTGTTGCTCCACTCTCCAAAGTCTTCTTTTTAGCTCTTCCTGCATGTGACATTCAATCTCACCAAGTTCTCCCCAGTCCTCGAATGTCCCTTTATTGTCTCAGCCAGTTAGTGACCCTAATTTGGTAATTAGCCATACACTTTGAGGGTCTCACCCCACTCAGTACTCCTCCCAGGGATTTATCAACATATTTTTCCTCTAGAGGGGAGTGATTCTTAGGTAGGAGTTGCTAAGAGAAGAAAATTTTCTCCACATTGTTTCAGAAGTTCTATGTAAAATTATTGGTAGAATGAAAAATGATGTATTTCTTAGGTCAAATTCCTAATCTGTGTACAGGAGTTTTCTTGGTGGTGGAGAGTGCCCTCAGGATCAGCGTTTGTAAGGGAATGAAGGAAGCAGGGTTGGGTAGAGGGGGGAGTTGAGCTGTGATGCAGTCACGACTGAGGCCTCAGCTGACCCTGTGGGGAACTGGGAAACTGGCATCATCCTTCAGAGTTGTCCCAAATAGAGGCAAGGGAGCCAGACTTTTGTACCCACCCCCTGCCCCATGGAGCAGTCCTTGGATATGGCTGCTCCCAGGGAGTGGAGATAACTTTGGACAAGGCAGTTCCCTTCTACCAAGGGCAATTCCTGGAGAGGGACTCAGTTGTGAACCTTCAGTAACCAACACTCTTGCCAACTGGGGAAATGAGTGTCTTGGCTCTGAAGAGGCACCACAGCATCTACCACATATGCCAAATAATGTTTTCTCAGGGACCCTATGATTCTCGAGGTATACTTACATTGAAAGTCTTTCTGACTCTAGGGAATACTTAAGAATGGAGACGTGTTTGAGGTATAAAAGCAAAATTCACAATTGGATGGAGTTGGGTCTGAACACTGATTCTGGCCGTTTTATCTATACTATCTTATGCAAGTCACAATGTCTGAGCCTACAGTTTTTTCCATCCGTAAAATGGGAGAAATAATCCTTTTCCACTTAAAGGGTAGATAAAAAACCAAATCAAACCCATTGCCACTGAGTCTATTCCAACCCATAGTGACCCTATAGGAGAGAGTAGAACTGTCCCATATGCCTTAATCTTTACGGAAGCAGACTGCCACATATTTCTCCCATGGAGTAGCTGGTGGGTTCGAACCTCTGACCTTTTGGTTAGCAGCCAAGCACTTAACCACTGCACCACCAAGGCTCCTTAAAGGGTAGATAAGAGAATTAAAATGAATTAACTTATATTAGATATTTAACACTGTGCCTCCTGGCACTTTGTAGATGTTCAATACATGTTACTTTCACTTTTCTTCCTCCTCCTCCATCCCCTTTAGCATGTTTCTCAAAGAGTTTTCTTCCTTTTAACAAGGTGCAGCCTGTGTGCACTTAATATTCTTTTATTTATTTAATTGTACTTTAGGTGAAGGTTTACAGAACAAATAGTTTCTCATTAAACAGTCAGTACACATATTGTTTTATGACATTGCTTAACAACCCCACGACATGTCAATCCTCTCCCTTCTCGACCTTTTTTCTTTTTTTGGTGAAAATATACATAGCCAAAGATACACCATTTCAAA
>NW_004443982.1:12648488-12649799 GCF_000243295.1 Trichechus manatus latirostris | reverse complement strand
GTTTCAAATCTGCTCCTCAGCCCTTCTATGACATTGTCCATTTCTGAAATCTTATTTTTTATCTTTTGGATTTCTAATTGTTGTTTTTGTATAATTTCTAGTTGTGAATTTATTTTGGTATTTGGTTCCCACATTATTTTCCTGAATTCTTCCTATTTTTTGTCTGTATTTTCCATGAATTTGTCTATTTTTTCCTCATTTTTGTCTGCTTTTTGCTTCAACTCTTGGATATTTCCGAGTACTAGAGATTTGAATTCCCTATCAGGTAGTCTAGTGCCTTCTCTTCTACTGGAAAGTCATCTGGTGTTTTATTCTGGAAGCCTACTGGAACCATCCTGTCCTGTTTTTGTAAATGTTTTGATATTGTCTGCTGTCTTCATGGCATTAAGTAGTTATTTTTCTCATTTATTGATTTTAAATTTGTTTGTTTCATCCTTTTTTTCATTTGGCTATGTCTGAGCAGGCGGGCTGTGTGTTCTTTGTTGTTTGCTCATCTGTAGGCATGATACTTTTCGCCTCCTTCTCCAATTGGCAGGGTCAGTCGCTCAGATATGGTGCAGCAGGGTAGGTCTAGGTGAAGAGGAGTTGCTAGGATGGGTTGTTTGTGGCACTTACTACAGCCACCAGGGCAGGTCGGTAATCAGTGCAGGGCAGGTTCCGGTAGGCCGTGCCTGTGCTACTTGTTGGTGTGATGTTAAGTGCACAGTGTAGGTAGGCAGGATGGAGGGGCTAGATTGTGATGTGTGGAGCTAAGATGGATATGGGAGAGAGGAGAGAGGAACAGGAGCCAAAAATATCCAAACAAACAAAAAATAGTGCTAGGGGAGCTTGCCGTTGGAGTGGAGAGATGAGAGACTATGAAATGGAGAAAAACAAAAAGAGGAAGAAGAAGAAAAAAATAAAAGAAAATAATGAATAAATAAAAATTAGAAAGGAAAAAGAAAAGCAAAGCTCCCAGGGATCCCACCAGTGTGGCTACGAGGTCTGGGGAAGTTGTTCCCAGGTGTTGAACTACAGGCTGGCTAGAAGGTGTAGAGGTGTCACCTAGCGCCAGGTATTCAGGGGATAGGAAGAGAAGGAAGGTATAGAGAGATGAGAAACTGTGTAATGAAGTAGTCAAAAAGGGTAAAAGAGGGAAAAGAAAACAAAACAAATTTAAAAAAAAGAACAAGAAAACCACCCCAAAAAACAAAAAAAAAAAAAAACCATGAAAAAAGAAATGTCCTCAGGGATCCCTCTGTGTTTCTGCGCTAGCTGCGGGGATAGGTCCCAAGCCGCACAGCACTGTCTGGGCAGAACGAGCTCCCAACT
>NW_004443982.1:12623874-12648347 GCF_000243295.1 Trichechus manatus latirostris | reverse complement strand
AAAGGAGGGGGAGGTGGTGAGAGGTAAGGAAGAAATCAAAAGAATCAGAAAAAAGCAACACCAGCAGCCAACAAATGGCACTCAGGGAGTCAGCCAGTGCGGGCGGGTAGAATCCAAGCAGCCTGTACTTCCCGGCCAAGAGACTTTGGCCGTGGGAAGTAGAGGAGGCCAAGTGGGGGTGAAGAAGGGTGGGGGGTGGGAAAGCGTATATCTCCATTTACCGGTTGTTCTGTCTCCTGCTGGAAGCTCTGTGAAGATGCTTTCTCCTACTCCCTGTTCACTGGTCTCTGATAGGAGTCCAAGATGATGGATGTGTGCTGCGTTAGCTGATAGGGGACCTCTGCATGTATGTTTCCTCGCTCTCTGTTCTCTGTCAGTTTCTTATTCCATTTGGTGCTTGGCTGAGTTCTTTATCTCTTCATTTAATGTTTAGGGTTTCAGGATTGCTGTTTTCTCTGTTTGGCTTAGTTTTTCGGATCTTTGCTGTGGAGGGAGGGCGTGGTGCTTTGCTTAGAGCGCCATGTTGCTGGAAGTCCCAGCTACGCTTAATATTCTTGTATAGCCCTTTAAGAACTTAAAAATCTGGGTTGTGAAACGAGGAGCTTGGATCAAATGATCATTACATTTAGTTCCAAGGTTTTAAAGTTCAGCTTTAACATTCTGTGATTCTGTGCATTAGAGTATACTACACAGTTAATTCTTATCTGATTAGTATTCTCACTATCATCACTGTCTTAGGCTGGGTTCTCTAGAGAGGAAAAACTAGTGAAGCATATGTATATGTATATGTATATATATATATATATATATATATATATGTATATGGAGAGAGAGAGAGAGCTTTATCTCAAGGAAATGGCTCATGTGATTGTGGAGGCTGGCACGTCCCAAATCCATGGGTCAGGCATCGGCTGGAGGCTTCTCCTGACTCACATGGTTTCAGGGGTTGTTGAACCCAGAATCAGGTGGCTGGCTGCTGGTTCACAGGGCTGTGGAGCTGGCGAATCCCAAAGTCAGCGGGTCAGATGACAAGCTACTGGCTCAAGTCCCAGGAACTGGAAGTCAGATGATGACAAGCCAGAAACAGAATCTGGAGTAAGCAAGCGAGCTTTGCCAGAACAGTTGGTATACACATTGGGTGCAGGTCACACCCCGGGGAAAATTCCCTTACAACTGATTGGCTGATCATATCAGATCACATCATGTAGGTGATTACATTGTATCACAAAATGGAGGATAATTACATCAGATTGCAAAATGAAAGATAATTATGTAATACTGAGAATCATGGCCTAGCCAAGTTGACACATAACTTTAACTATCGCAATCACCTTGGTTTTAATGAGCTACATTGGCTGTCCTGGTGCTCTGTGTATTCAGAGGTTTCTGGTAATTGGAAGAATTACACTTCAAAAATCTTTTGGGATAGTTTCAAGACCAATGGCACCAAATTATATTGATTTGTTGCCAGCTTCTTGTGAAGGAAGCACTGATCCTGTATCTTTAAAAAGAGAATTCCTACTGCATGAAGAATGCAACTGAGAGTAATTAAGTGTTTTACACACATGAGTTTTCTCTCCTTAACTAGATTGTGAGCTTTTTGGGAGGCAGAAACTGTCTCTCCTATTTCTTCCAGCACCATTAGAATCAGACACACACACACACAGATCAATCAACATTATCATAGCTGAGTCAATTAGCTTCTGTGTGTTCTAACTGAACATAAAGATGGTCCAGGAATTTCTGTATATCAAGGACTTCCAAAATATCTCTAAATTTCGTTTTGGCTTTTATATAATTATCTGGGTACCAGGTGTTCGGTTAAGCAAATTAACTCACTGCTGTAATTCATTAGATATTTAAGAGTTAACTGTAACTACCTGCACAAAGTGATGTTGACTTTTTCTTCAGGTTGTAAGGTCTGTAGACTGAGGACTTGTTAAATTCGGCTACTCTCAGTTGGAGATTTCTTGTTAATGGTTACTTGTAGGGCTTTTAAGTCTCCATCTTTTAGTTCCCGTGTTCTCTTCACGTTTCCTTTTGATTTTGAACTTTTTTTCTGAGCACTGATTTGCTATGTTACGACTGGTTTTGCAGAGATGAAGCTTTTCTGTTTCATTTAGGTTGAAAAGTTGCTGTTTGAAGCTGTTCTTATGTGAATTTTTCCTCTTTCAGAGCAAATAAGCTTTGTTTATTTATTTTCAAGGGAACTGTTTCTCAGAAAAATGATTCCCTACAGGCTTATGATGGTTTTAATACGTCTATAAACAAGGCCATTTTCCCAGAACTGCCATTGTTACTTAAGAGAATTCTTTTGTCTCCATTCAAACCTTTATTTGAAAATAATTGATTTTTGTTTTACCTATTCAAATCACACTTTGTGTTTACCAGTTTCCAGGACCCTTGGAAAATTTGACAGTGGGATCCATAGCTGTGTGAGACTATCTGTTCTGAGGTTTCTTTGGTGTTTTCCATTTCACTTTGCATGGGGCTGGGTGGCAGAGCAAAGAATGAAAGATGTCTATACTTGATCACTGACTTCCCCAATATAAGATCCTCTTGCAAGTGTTTGGTTCCACCGAAAACAAAAGATTACTGAGAAAGAATCACTGCCCACCCAGCCCTCAATTTCATTTCTGATTGCTTGTGATTGGGATTAGATTGCAGCTTCTAAACCAGAACTACTCAAAGTGTGGTCCATGATAAGTTAAAAATTGAGAGTAAGCTGCATGATACTGGAATGGTGGACATATGACATTACACATTTGTCAAAACCCATAGGATTGTACAAAACAAAGAGGGAACCCTAATATAAAGAATGGCTTTAGTTAATAATAATAATTTATCAATATTGGTTCATCAATTGTAACAATGTACCATAGAATATAAGATGTTAATAACAGTAGAAACTGTTTTCAGGAGAAGAAGGGGGCATATGGGCACTCTCTGAACTTTCTGTGCAATTTTTATGTAAACCCAAAACTGCTCTAAAAAATAAAGTGCACTAAAACCCTTAAAAAAATGACAGTGTTTAGAAACTTTAATAGCAGTTTGACATTGCTAAAATTTCCAAGTGCACATTCACTGAACTCATCTCCTTGAACAGGCTATAGACCTGCACTGTTCAGTCCAGTAGCCCTTACCTACATGTGGCTATTAGCACATAATATAATATGTGGCTAGTCCTAATTGGGATGCCTGTAAATGTAAACTACACACTGGATTTCAAAGCCTTTGTACAATAAAAAGAATATAAAATATCTCCTTAATAATGTTTTTATTCATTGCAATGATTATATCTTGCATATATTGAATTAACAAAAACATATTATTAACATTAATGTCATCTGTTTCTTTTTCCTTTTTTTAATGTGGGTACTAGAAAATTAAAAACTGCATATATGGCTCGCCTTACATTTCTGCTGAACAGCGCAGATACAGAGCATTTTGGGCGTTGTTCACAAGTAGTTGAGAAAGCACTGCTCTCTACACCTTTGGGCAATGACCTTGTCTTGTGAAGTAATGCAAGGACTGAGCACTTCAAGTAGTTTTTCTGGTTCTGGATTTTTATTTACTCTAAATACCTTCTCGGGTCATGGGAAACTTCTCAGGTTTTGTCCCCAAGCCATATATGACAGCAGAGTTAGCACATTCCACTGAAGACTCAACTGGATGTTAACTAAAGGACATTGTGTGCATGTGTGTGCGCTTGCGACCAAAAGCGTTCCTCTCACCCAGTTCCCACTGAGCTACTTGCCTTTGCACTGGGGCCCCATTCAGGATTGTGGACACCTTTCCCTGTGGCTACTGTTTTCTGAGTTCAACTCGTGTGACCAGTTCATCATCATCTTGGGTTCACCATATTGGTGGGAAAACTCACCCCCACTTCTCAAATGGAGCTCCAGTGTTGTTTCCTCTGTGAAGCTCCCCTTCCCCCACCCTGAGTTTAGATCTTTTCTTACATGACTTCCTATAGCACCTTCTCTTTTTCCTACATCTGAACATTTACCTGGTCATATCACAAGTTTTGCTTGGTAGGCCTTCCTCACTAGGAACCCCTAGAGCTCAGAGTTTACTTTATTCATCTCTTTAATAACAGTATCTAGGCAATTGAATGCATAATGTTACACTTTCAAATAGTCCCCAGATTGGAGTTATAATGAGTTTTAAAAAGTCAGCAACATATTTTGAGTGGCCAGTAAGAATTAACCAATCAACAAATATTTTTTGGCCACCTCTGTGACCCTAATACTCCCCAGCATGTTTTTTCCTTTTCAGAATGGGCAACTGAGAGCTTGACATAACTAACACCATGATGAACCTATAAGTTTTTTTCTATTTTCCTTGCCTTCTCCTTTTCACATACCTTTGTTAATGACTTTGTTTTGCTCTGTCCAGCCACCTGTGGCTTAAAACCCCCACAGGAAGATTAGAGTCCAGATGTCAGATATGGAAATGTCTGGCAGGTATCTCTTTAGTATGATAAAGAGTCTCTTGTAATTACCTTACAATGTATGACAACACTTCTAACCTTTGTAAAAATCATATATAAGCTCTAATGTAAAAATGCCTTTTGAGACTCCATACAGACAGCCTGCGGATCCCCAGTGGTGTACATCTCCTAAAATAAACCTTTCTCATTCTTTCTGACTTGGAGTACATTTCATTGGGTTGACTGCTCCAGGGCATGGACCCTATTTGGGTAACACCTGCTTTGTGAAGTGCTGTTTTGGGTACTTTAGTGGGGATCTGGTCCCTCCCTTCTAGAAGCAGTATCAGTTATCCTTTTCTGTTACACAGCCTCTGAACTCCCTTCTTACATTTGGAGAAGTCCTCACTTTATGAGTCTTAGTTTTAGGAAGGGCCTACTTCCACTAGGAAAACTTAAAATGCCAGATGCATAATTTCCCAGCTTTTCTTGCAGTTAGGGCTTGGGCACATGACTCAGACGTACTCCTTCTACACTGGAACTGGGAGCAGTGGCTCAAAGAAGCTGGGACTACTGGGAATCCTTGGGCTCCCAGAGAACAGTGTGGATGGTACAAGAGGCAGTGTCTGTTACTTGGGGGGTGATAACAGCAGAATTCTCTCTGGTCTGTGGAGGGATTGGGGTATTGTTCTGGGCCTGCTGCTCCTGATGTTTCTATGAGCCACTCAATATACTTTTGATAAATTCCTATTTATCCTTTTGATAAGTCAGTCAGAGTTGGTTTATGTTGCTGACAACAGAATATATTGACTGATTCAGGATAATAAGAAATAAATACAAGAAAAGTAAAGTAACAATTCAACATCCTGTATAGAAAATGTCACAAAAGCGACAGATCCACTGCAAAACGAACCACATGGGAAATATGCTATTATTAAAGAGGGAAAGGTCTCAGCCGGTTGCTGCAATAACCTGAGAGGCTTCACAGTGGAGGTGGCCTTGTGTCAGGCTTGAAGAGTGGTCTGGGTGCACAGATAGACTTGTTGCCATGGGAAATGCAAAAGAAGTAAAACACGTGGATCCAGTCATGAAGCAGATTCTAACCTAGTTCCATCACAAGAGATGCTTTAACAAATATATAGAAAATATCAAAATCGAAAAGGCCAACACACATCTGAAAGGAGGACTGCCAGATTTAGCAAATAAAAATAAGAATGCCCAGTTAAATCTCAATTTCAGATGAACAACAAATAATTTTTTGGTATAATTGTGTCCCAAATATATTATAACTTATCATAATGAGGCATTGGTGGTTCAGTGGTAGAGTTCTTGCTTTCCATGTGCGAGACCCAGGTTCAGTTCCCAGCCAATGCACCTCATGCACAGCTACCATCTGTCTGTCAGTGGAGGCTTGTGTGTTGCTAGGATGCTGAACAGATTTCAGTGGAGCTTCCAGACTAAGACAGACTAGAAAGAAAGGCCTGGTGGTCTACTTGCAAAAATCAGCCAATGAAAATCCTATAAATTATAACAGTCCTATCTGCCACCTATCATGGGGATGGCGCAGGGCTGGGTAGCATTTTGTTTTGCTGTGCATGGATCACTATAAGCTGGGGGCTGACTGGATGGCAGCTAATGACAACAACAAAAATTTATCATATAATTGAGAAGTTTATAGTTTTATAATAATTTTGTAACATAAGTGTACACTTATTTTATCTGAAAGGGGGTAGAGAATTTCAGCAGAAGAGACTGGAATTACCAAAAGATGGTTTCCAGGAGTAGTGAGCTTTGAGCTCTACTTTAAAGGAAGTTTGGGATATAGGGAGAAAGATGATTAAAGAAGTAAAGAAGAAAACTAGTTAAACTTCTATTATTTTCTGGGTTCTCTGCTAGGCACTTTGCCATATGTTAACTCGTTTCAACCTCAGAATAACATTGTGAGTACGTATAATTACCCTTTTCCTTTTTAATAATAAACCAAAAACCAGTTGCTGTTGAGTTGACTCCAAGTCATGGCGATCCCATTAGTGTCAGAGTAGAACTGTGCTTCATAGGGTTTTCAATGGCTGGTTTTTTGGAAGTAGATCTCCAGGTTTTTCTTCTGAGGTGCCTCTGGGTGGACTCAAACCTTTCAGTTAGCAGCCGAGCGTGTTAACAGTTTGCACTATCCAGGGACTCCACCCACTTTTTCATACAAGTGAAGAAGTTAAGACTCAGAAGTTCAATAACTTTTCTACTAGTTAGTAGATTCATTTAAGGCACCTCCCTCAAAGGCCATGCTTAGAAGTAGGAATGAGTGCACGTGTGAAGAACGTCTACCAATTTCTCTTGTGAGCAATGAGAATTTGTTCTATGCATTGGGTACACAAGAAAGGTAAGCTCTGAAGGCAAAGATGCATTTGGATTTGACTCAGTGTGCAAGAATAGGGAAGTTACTTTGGATATAAGATGTGAAGCTTAGTATCACATGGATAAGCAGGAAGAATGTAGAGGCAGGGAAATAAATGGATTAGGAAGCTTTTTCTTTTCTTTTTTTGTTTTTAGTAATTTCTGTTTTAGTTGATGAGGGCTTGATCTAAGCAAGGGACAGGCATGTCTGAGAAATCCTAATCCTGATAATGAATAGGCTAAAAAGAGAGAAATTGGAGGTGAGAGAGCAATGGGCTTACTTTTGCATGCATTATTTATAGAAAGCCACAGGACAGATGTGCTAAAATAACTAGAAATGTGGTTCCAGAGATAGTCTGGAAGGCATCTCTTATCAGCTGGCGATTAAAGACATATGAGAGGAGCATACCCTGGACGAAGAATGGGCAGAGGACAGAGAGGAAGGCCAAAGTCCAGGTCTTGGGGGAGGAGGTGGTGGAGGCAGGTTGACAGGGAGCAAAGGAAAGAGGGTGAAGGGTAGGGCAAGGGGGTAAGAGAAACAAGAGTGGCCTAGAAGGTGGAGAGGAGCAGGGCTAACTGAACTCTGGGAGGGTCAAACCCGTGACCGGGACTCATTAGTCTGTGTGATCAACCAGTCACAGGAAGTGGCCATTTTGTTCTATGGAAAGTCAAATCCCCATTCCAAAGTGTGACGTTAATCAATCGGAGAATTGCTACATTTGAAAGATGTGAGGCGTCACTATAGAACTCTGTCTCACACTCTAATCCCATGACCTTCAATGTGTTCTTGTTTTAAAATAAGGTAACATAATAATCTGGTTTCTGAATTTTTACAGCTGTGTCTTTGCAATTACACAGTGTGCCGTGTACCATGACTTGCATGCTACGCCTTAAATGACTTTTGGTTGTGGTCTTTTTTTCACTGTACTGGATTCCCAAGTTACTGTATAGTTCAATTACTGGAGTTATGGTTATCTGTAGAGAAAATTAAACAAGTAACCATTTATATGCCCTAAGTAGATCGAAAATTATCTGAAATAGCATGCTTCTTTCCTGGAGATCTCTATGCCAAATCTTGCTCTAATATTTAAATATTTTGACTCAACGCTTTCTGTTGGATCCTGTTGTCCCATGATGGGTCTGTTCTGAATTCCAGATGTGAAATTGAACCTTCAATGTATTATTCAACAAAGATATTACTCCGGTTTGCCGAAAATGTCTTAAAGGCAGTGGGCAACAACAAGAGATTTAATATGTTTGGATACTGCCTTTTTGTTAGGAAAATATACTGCATTTTTCACTGGACAATCTAAATGTACTAAATGTTGCTTTTGGGCAGTAAAACCTAATTTAATACCCTGCTGGACAGCAAGGCTCAGGGACACATGCTAGGCCTATAGCTTTTAAATCGGAAGGGGTGGGACCAACCATATATGTATGTATGTTGTTGGCCATTTAGAAGGACATCCAGTTTCCCTGCTTCGGAACTGGCTGCCAAGAGAGGAATTGGATGGATGCTTCTAGCACCACCTAACCTGTTGCCATTGAGTCGATTCTGACTCATCATGACCCTATAGGATGGGGTAGAACTGCCCCGTAGGGTTTCTAAGGCTGTAATCTTTACGGAAGCAGACTGCCACATCTTTCTCCTGTGGAGCGGCTAGTGGGTTCGAATCACTGACCTTAAAAGCAGCTGAGTGTTTAACCCACTGTGCCACCAGGGCTCCTTTCGTACTACCTAGCTTCATGCAATTTAGGGAAGTTATCTCCTGAGTTGTAATGAAGTGTTTTCACTACCTGTTGAGCTTGTACCCGCAGAGAACTTGATCATGATTCTGGGCCAGCACAAAGACTTGACTTGGAACTCCTCCTCCCAATCCACTTAGCTGCTGGGTTCCTTTTCTGGGGATCTTCTTCTGATGCCAAGTTATGTTTTCTGTGTTAAGAGCAGAGTCATTGATGTTCTGCACTCGAGTTCTCCTTGCTTCTCTCTTGCTTTCTCAGTGCACTGTAGCCCAGGCCTTTGGGAAGCATGTATAAAAGACTTTGGAGGAGCTCCGGATATATGAGAGCTGTGTGCCATTTTAGATCGTGAAAGAATACTGGGACCTAACTGCTAGTTTCAATATCCTTCTTTGGCTATGTCTATTTGAATGTGGCGGCCCTTATCATACATGAAAAATTTGGTCAGTTGATTCATCATGGCTCACTTACTTAGCCTCTGAAATATTCGTCTCTCTTCTGGCAGGGTATTGTCCTAAACTGGCCCAGTCAGGTTGTATCCTAAGCCTCAGGAAGGGGCCTCTCCATACCAAACTTAACCCCAAGCTGCCTTGGACCCAGTACCACTTGGGGCCTCTATCTTTTTGGTGGTAGAAGCTAAAATATCATGAAGAAGACAATAATTCCTGTGTCTTAGTTTCGGTCCCCCCTGAAGCTGACCCTGAGACAAGGATTTGAGGAAAAGTACTTTATTTGGGAAGTTATCCTAGGAAACATCAGCACAGGAGTGGGTAAGTGAGACAGAGTAGGGAAGGGAGCCAAGAAAAGGTGAGGTATTAAACAGGATACTACTGCGGGCAATCAGGGCTCAATCTCACTGAAGACCTCTGGGAGACAGTGTGGAACATGCCTTACAGTTACCCCAGCAAGGAAGCTAGAGTAACACCCACCCATCATCTGCTGATGGGGGGCATGGGCTGCAGATATGTGATCCCAGGGGCATTAGCTTTCTGGCGAATCTGCTTCACCCAACTTTATGATGAATACTGAAAGAGAGAGAGAGAGAACAAACTGTTGAACTAGATGAAAAAGGAAGACATTGGCACATTTAGGAGAACAAGTGCCTAACCTGATTCTTGGTCTCTTCTACTCATTCCCTCTTTTGTGGGAAGAAAGGGTGTGGCATTAAGCCGCAATGCCCAAGTCTTCCTGGCTAGTAGGAGAGCCTGAGAGCACAGTCACTTCTGCTTGAGTTGTAACTATCCTCTTCCTAGGAATGGCTCTAATTTCTCCTTTCTTCTCAGTCTATCTTGCACATGGCCCCTGTTATGGATTGAATTGTGTCCCCCCAAAATATGTGTTGGAATCCTAACCCTATACTTGTAGATGTATTCCTGTCTGAAATAAGGTTTTCTTTGTTATATTAATGAGGCCCTATCAGTTTAGAGTGTGTCCTACTCACTTATGAATTATAAGAAGCAGCATAGACACAGAGACAAGTAAGCACAAAGTGGGGAAGATAGATGCCACACGAAGATCCAAGGAACTGAAGAATGTTGGGAGGACAGAAGCTAAAAGAGACAAGAATCTTGCCCCAGAGCCACAGAGAGAAAGCCTTCCCCTAGTGCCAGTGCCCTGAATTCAAACTTCTACCCTCCTGAACTGTGAGAAAATAAATTTCTCTTCTTTAAACCCATCCACTTGTGGTATTTGTGTTACAGCAGCACTAGGAAACTGAGACACCGCAAAATAAGCCTTTCATAAAATGTTGCTTTTCCTCACTGCCCATCTCCTTACACTGTCTTCTAAGATTCTTTCCTCTAATTTGGATCTAGCCTACTTGTTGGCATATCTCCTAGTTTCACTTTAGACTCTATACAAATGAGATCATCCTGGGCCAGATTTGGGGTTTCTCTCTTCTGAGCCTTTAATTATGTGTTTTTTTCCCACCAGGAACACCCTCCATGAAGCCTGTTATTACCTTATTTGGTTTGTTGAAGCCCCACCAAGTCTTTAAGGCCCCACCTAGGGCTCTTGCTTGCATGAAGCCTTTTCTTGGCCCCTTAACTCTCTGTGACACTTTTACTACTGTCTTCTATTATTGTTTTCTAGTATGCGTGTTCTCTCTCCTATTAGATCTTAAATGTCTTGGGGACAAGGACTATGTTTTATTCATTTCTGCATCAGCCCACATTCATCCAGTTAATTTAACAAAGATTTATTGGTTGCCAGGGACTGCACTCAGAACTGACTGGGGATCCAAAGATGAATGAGACGTGGCTGGCCCTAGTTTTCAAGGGAGATCACAAGCTAGGCGTGGAGGAAGAGGTGAATGGTGCAAATAAGTTTGTGTGTGTGTGTGTGTGTGTGTGTATGTGTCCATTTCAGTGCCTCAAACATTAATGAATGGTCAAAGATCATGAGCATGCAGACTGTACGAATGTACAGGGAGAAGATATATCCCCAACCTATTTCCTACAGAAGGAGCCCTGGCGATGCAGTAGTTAAGTGTTTGGCTGCTAACCAAAAGTTTGGCAGTTCAAATCCACCAGCCAGTCCTTGGAAACCCTATGGGGCAGTTCTACTCTGTCCTATAGGGTCACTATGAATCAGAATCAACTCAATGGCATTGGGTTTTGGTATTTCCTACAAACGCTCAGAAATTAGTTTGGAAAGATAGTTTTGGAGGAGAAAATGAACATCATTGAATTACAGTGGGAAGCCCTTCTGTGCCTCTTTCTTAGGGATGGTGGAATGGTTTAGGAAAAGGCAGATATGCTTTGGAATCAGATTGCTCTAAATTTGAATTCTTGCTGTGCTGATTTATAGCTATGTGATCTTGAGCTAGTTGCTAGTTTACTTCTTTATATATAGAATAGTTAATACCAACTAATAATGGCATGGTTGTGGGGATTAAATGAGGTAGCATATACATAATGCCTAGCACATGTTTGGAACTTATTAGGAGCTTGGTAAGTAATGGGTTTCTCCCAACCAGCTCTTCTTTTAAAATCACCTCTGTTTGTACTAGAACAATCTGGGTAGAGAGGGTTGTGGTTGTGATCCTGTCTATATTTTTCTCTAACTGGAAAATTTTAACTTACGTCTTCTTTCATTTTTTTTTATTCCCATATCCACATCAACCCTAGATTTGGTGTACTATTGGGTTTTAGTGGTGGGGGAGGGAGGAGTAGGCACTTAATTTGGGGGATCAGGAAGACCTTTAGATACAGTAACGTTCTGGAAGTAGTGATTGCTTTCAGAGAAGTTAGATCTCCTTTCTACCCAAGTCTGTGACTCATTAGAGCTTAAGAGTCCTTGTGGAATCAGAATTGGTTCCTCTTTTTAAGGTCATTTCCATTTATTTTTAGAGGATTCAATAAAAAAGATGCTGGTTATTATCCCCTGGAGTTATCACCTTTTTTCTTCATTTTTCCCCCAATAAACAGGAGTTGAGCACCTACTGAATGCCAGGCACTGACCAGTGAGCAAATACTGAGAAAAACAGACATGGACACTGCCCATGGCCCTTACAGCCTGTGATGATGGAAATTGGCATTGATCAAAGAATTACACAGATAAATATGCAATGACAAATTCTGAAGAGAGCTGGAAAGGAAATTATAGGAAGCTCTGAGCCCTGTTCTAGTCTAGAGGCAGACCCGTAAAATTTTCTGGAGGAGGGGGGGACATTTGAGTTGATTTGGATTTGTGGTGAAAGGTGTTGATGAAGCAAAGAGGGTTGAGGTAGTCAGAAGCATATTGGACAAAGAGAATGGGTCATGGGAGAGCCCCGAGATAGGCAGAGACATGGCTTGACTCTTGAACAGGAAGGCGAGTGAGAAATGGGGCTGAAGAGGTTGACAGGGGCCAGATCATGTAGAACACGGTGGGCCATAGAAAGGTGTTGATTTTTTATGGGAAACCCTTGAAGGACTTTAAGCTGGCTGATGTGATTAGATTTACATTTGGAGAAAGTTCTTCTGGCTGTGGTATGGAGAACAGATTGGAGGGGCTAAGAATGAAAGCTAGGAGAATAAATAGTTAGGATAGACTAGGTGAGAGGATAGAAGCTTAGTTGGGGGATTTGGCTGTGTGGTTGGAGAGAAGGGAATGGAGTCCAGAGATATTTAAGAAGTAACCTTGACCACACTAGGTGATGGACTGACTATGAGGAATGGGAGGACTGACTTGTGAGATTCTGACTTTGATCAGTAAAGTTCTGAGGACCACATACATGCTGATGGCCATTCTTGACATCTCCTGTAACCTCAGAGGTGTTCAGGGAAGATAAGGGGGCCTGAGAGAGCACAAGGCTAGGTGTGAGGAGAAACTTTTTCTAGGCAACAGCTCTGCAGTGTTCGCAAACCACCGAACTCTTCTAGGCTTGAACTTTGTCATCTGCAAAATAAACGGGTTATATTAGATGATTTTCATACATGACTGCATGTAGCACTCTATTCCTCAGGGGAAGATAATGTTTGGATTTTCAATATTAACACTTTACACTTGCAAAACAGTTTTAACTGTGTGTGTGTGAGTGTGTGTGTGTTTCTTTCCTATTAATGATCTCACAGATTTTCGTAACAATCTTGTGAACAAGGTTCACAGATGAGAAGGACTGAGAACCAATGGACAGATGAGGAGACTGAGACCAAGTGGGATTAGGAAGCTTGTCTAAGGTCACTAACCAATTGTTGACAAAATTAGAGGCCTTAAGTCTCCTAATTTCTTGTCTAACCCCTTTCTATGAGATCTTTCTGCCTTCTATTGCATATTTATGTGCCTTTGTATTCTTTTTATTCCCATCCCATTTCATTATTTTTAAGTATTCCATTCAGAGAGGCAGAGCCATGCAGCGAAACTTACTTTAGGCAGTTCTGATATTTGGTTTGAAGCTATAGGCTCATTTGAAGTTTGAAATTTCTTGGTGTTATTCTTGCCACTCCTGACCCAATTACCAAGAATAATTAATAATTTGGGCAAATTCCAATTGTTTATATAGGGAATGTAAACAGACACAGAGGACATGAAAGACTGGCCTTACTGGGAAGTTGTCTATTATTATGGTGTTTTTTTTTTTCTTTCTGTTTTTAACATTTTGCTTTTCAAAACAGGCAGCCACCATTTTACAAGTGGGTTTGGTTCTAAAACAATCTTACAATGGTGGCGTGTACTGGGATTGCTCATTTCTAGAACCCTGTTTGATACATTCTGTATCGCAAAAGAGATTCAGCTCAAGAGAAAGATCCAGCCCAAAGAAGAGCTATTATTTGAAGGCAGTTTTTCCTTCCTGTTTAATTTGGCTGTACGGTTATGCAGAAGATCATCTTGGTCTTCATTCAACAAAGAAATATACAGCTAGCCCTGACTGTGCACCTACTATGTTCCCCGTTCCTACTTTTTCTTCTCTGGGCCCTTCTAGCTTTCTAAATGAAGAGTACTTCTTTAGTAGCCTAAACTAGAGAAAGAGAAAGAACAAGGCCCACAAGGGCCCAGAAATCCTAAACATTCCATAGGCCTAAATGCCTGAAAAGCCTATGGCCAAGAAAGATTTTGGACAGTGTTACAGATATCTATGGCCGTGTAACAAGCTACCCAAAACTTGGTGGTTTAAAACAACAGCTATTTAATTATATCTCATGATTTGTGGGTCACAAATTTGGTGCAGGGTTTGCCTGAGCAATTCTTTTGTTCAATGTGGTGGTGACTGTGGTCACTTGGTGGTGTTCAGTTAATGGCTCATCTGGTCTGGAAGGTCCAACATGGCTACATTCACATGCAGAGCATTCTGGTAAGGATGGCTGGAAGGCCATCTATGTAGTCTCAGAGCCTCTCCCTGGGGTCTTTCCAGCAGTGTCATTGACCTTCTTGCATGGTGACTCAAGGCTACAAGAGACCAAAGCAGAAGCTGCTGGTTTTCTTAAAGGTAGGCCTAAAACTAGCATAGCATCACTTCTGCCATCCTCTGTTGGTCAACAGAGTCACAGTGCAGCCCAGATCAGATAATTTGTAGCCATTTATGGTATGCCAAGATTCGGAATCTACTTGAGTGCCATGTTTTTTTTTTTTTGGTTTGGTTACAGCCAGATACCCAAGCCCTTCTCACACTTCTATGATTTCTTTAATTCTTGTAAAAAAATTCTTTTATTTCCTCAGTCCTAGAATTAAGCCTTAATATATCTTTTATCTTAGGTGCTAGAATTGTTCTAGCCCCCTCTAACTTTCTTGGTATGATCTATCCACGGTTGGGATCTATTGATGAAGAGTGTTTTCCATTATTACCAGCCTCCAGGGCCGACCCAGGGCTCCTGACCCTCTGGGCATATCTTTCTCTTTTGGATGGTCTTGATGCTTCTTTGAAGTATCTTTCCCTGAGAAGGCTCCTCAGCTACTGGAGATATGTGTATTTTTTTTTTTAATGACTGATTTTTTCAGATGTAGATTGCCAGACCTTTCTTCCATGGCATCTCTGGGTGGACTCGAACCTCCAACCTTTTGGTTAGCAGCCAAGTGCATTAACCATTTGCATCACCAGGGACTCTATATATATGGTGGATTTGAACTGCCAACCTTTTGGTTAGCAATCAAGCTCTTAACCACTGGGCCACCAGGACTCCTTATATATATATGTGTGTGTGTGTGTGTGTGTGTGTGTATAATTGTTGCTGTTGTTAGGTGCTGTTGAGTTGATTTTGACTCATAACAACCCCGTATGACGAGTAGAACTACCTCATAGGGCTTTCTAGGCTGTAATCTTTACGGAAGCAGAGTACCAGGTCTTTCTCTCACAGGTGTGTGTATTTTTTTTTATTTTTTCCCATACAAAAATGTATGCATACATTGTTATGTGACTCTAATTGCTCTCCCCATACTGTGACAGCACACTCTTCCTTTCCACCCCTGATTCCCCATGTCCATTCAACCACCTCCTAACCCTCTCTGCCTTCCCATCTCACCTCTGGACAGAAGCTGCCTGTTTAGTCTTTTGTATCTACTTGAGCTAAGAGGCACACTCCTCAAGAGCATCACTTTATTTTTAAACAATTAATTCTGAATCTCTTACATATGTATTAGTGAATCTCTCTTGATTGGATTTTCAGACCGTGTGACAAAAGCATCCAGGCAGTGTGCTGGGTGAATCATATTTAGGTGCAAGTCTCCATCCACACGGGTCTTACTTTAGTTTTTCAAATGTGCCAGGCTCTTTCCCTCTTCAGGAACCTTGTGCTGCATTTCCCCTGCCTGGAACACCTTCGCTTAACCTGGGATCGCAACTCAGACGGCATTCACAGAGGAAGGCCTCTCCGCAGTCCTTCATCTAAATTAGCCTCATTTTGACCTTAAAGCCTTTGTTGTTTTCCTTCATAGTATGCATTACCATTTGTCATTAGATATTTATTTTCATGTTTACTACTTTGTCATTTGCCTCCGCTATAATATATTACCTACTTGAGGGTAAGGATCATCTGTATTATTCATCACTATATTCTCAGCAAAGGAAGTGGTGCCTTAATGGTAAAATTCTCATCTTCCATGTGGGAGACCGGAGTTTGATTCCCAGCCCAGGCAGCTCGAGCACAGCCACCACCCGTCTGTCAGTGGAGACTTGTGTGTTGTTGTGATGCTGAGCAGACTTCAGCAGTGCTTCCAGAATAAGACAGACTAGGAAGAAAGGCCTGGTGATATAATTTCAAAATCAATCAGTGAAAACCCTATGGTTTAATCACAATAGTCTAATCCTATTGTGCATGGGGTCACCATGAGTCGGGGGTGGACTTGATGATAGCTAACAACAACAATATTCCCAGCACCTAGCATAATCCTTAGTTCAATAAATATTTGTTAAATAAATGGATGGATGGATGTGTGTGTGTGGGGAATGTGTGGGTGAGTACCGCATTGGTAGGCTGTCCTACTTCAAATATTGCTCCTGGGGTCAACTCCCAGAGCTGTTTCTGCTTTTTACAGCATTTCTCCTGCCTCCATTACTCTCAACACTCAAAGCAGTTTTTTAGAGGTGGTCTCATGATGGTGGCAGCAGACTGTGACCCTGGAGGAGATTACTTTCATAAGTCAGGGTCAGCCTGGAATTGACCTCTTATCTGGACCTACTCTCTCAGAGAATTCTTGAAGGTGGAAGTAAAAGGAAGGACATGAAAGAAGTTGGAGCAATGACAAATAGTTGTCACTGAAAGCTTTTCTCTCTTTTCATAGTAGTAGGATTTTTAGCTGCACATTGTGTTGTCCAGAATAATGAATATATTTTCTAGCCTCCCTTGGAACTAGGTGTAGTCATGTGTCTATATTCTGGCCAATGGCATGTAAGTAGAAGTATTATGCGACTTCTTTACCATCCCTTTGTCTATCCTGTTTCCTAGAATGCACATGCTGTCACCTTGAACCACGAAGACAAGGGCCAGATCCTTAGGGTGGTAGAGCAATGAGTTGGACAGAATTCAAATTGCTGAGAACTTCGTGAGCAGAGTTGCCATACTAGCTTTGGACTGTATACCTCCAGAATTTCATATTTTAAAAGCTAAGCAATTCATTCATTCTTTTTAGGTCTTTTGTCCATCTTTAACAAAGTTGATCTTAGAAGATACAAAATTATGTCTGGCATTAGATTATGTGAGATTTGTCCTCTACAATGTCAGAAAAACAAAAGAAGAGAAAGTAAGACTGTATCAATGGTAAGACAGAGAGAGCATCACTAACCATGGGCTCTATGGTATTCCTTAAAATATTTCCAAAGGTGGGGTTTTAATAGAGGGAAAATTATGGTAATGAAAATGATATCTGCATTTCTTCAATCCTCATTTCAGGATTTCCTCTCTTGACTGTTACAAACTATTGAGAAAAGTATTCCACTACTAGGGGGCTTTCTGATTTCACCAGGGACTTTTGCTCTATTTTAAAGCATAAATTGATTCCTTTATTACTGTTAGAAAGTTCACCTGCCAGAGTATACTGATTTTCTGACGTCATTTTGGACAAAGGAAAGGTCACATTGTTTTTTAGTAAAGATGTGTTTTTCCTCCTGTATCACTTGCCTGGTTTTCTTTTTTCAGCTTTTCTTTTGTGATAAATGTATTAAATAAGATATTTTCCTAAGATATTTAAAGCAATAATACTTAACCTTTGTAAAACTCTTTCATTGCCAGAGTCTTTTACAATGTACACTGAAGCCAGAAAACTTCCTGCGAAGACCACCGGTGCTGCAAGTGAGAATGGTGAGAGTTTTGGGTTCACAAGCTATTAGATACAATTTTAAGTGTAGCAAAAAAGCAATATCAAGGGTCTAGTTGCGCAAGATGCCATTCTTGGTGTTAATGCGAAGAATTCTGGGCCCTGAAGCATCGTATCTGGTAGAAACTCTCACAGAAGTTGGCATCTCCATCATGGCTGCTCTCCTTCTGATCCTCTCCATTCACTCTCACTTCCTTTCTCTGCTCCTCCCCTTTCTTAATCCTGTCTTCACAAACCTTTCATCTTTACCTTATAGGAATGCCCTTTCCCATTGTCTTAGGTTGGATTACCCTGGAAATGGACCCTGAGAGAAGGATTTGAGTACAAGGAATTCATTTGAGAGGTGGTCTAGCAGGAAAGGAGACAAGGAAAGGAAAAATGAGCAGGTTATCGGTGTGGACAACTGGGGTTCAATCCCACTGGGAATCTCTGGGAGACAGTGAAGAACACATCTCAGAGTTGTACCACCTGAGGGTGAGGGAGCTAGGTTATTGATTGTGGATAAGATTAGAGAGAAAAGGCGTGTGTTTGGGGACAGCTAATTTTTTAATAAGCCTTGTAGAATTATTAAATAATTAATAATTAAGTAGTGATGTGTATATATAATTTACAGTAAATTAAATAATCTACGGGGATTGTTGTTGTTAGTTGCCATCAAGTCGATTCCAACTCATGTGACTCCATGTGTGCAGAATAGATCTGCTCTATAGGGTTTTCAAGGCTGTGATCTTTTGGAAGCAGATTACCAGGCTGATCTTCTGAGGTGCCTCTGGGTGGGTTTGAACCGTCACCTTTCAGCTAGTAGCTGAGCACTTAACTGTGTGAGCTACCCAGGGACTCTCGTATAGGGATTACTATTAATCATTATATCGATTTGCATATGACAAATAGATAATCTGATAATTTGAATATTTTAACAGGGGGAATTTCTCTATTCCATCTTGCTAATATTTATTATTTCTTTTAATTTTCCTTTGAGATTCCAGGGGGTACTTTTGAGTACCTACTGAGTATGTGGTATTACACTAGGCACTGGGAGGGAGGAGGGGGATTTGGAAGATAGAGGAACATTAGTCCCAGCCTACTGGAATGTATAGCGGAGTAGAAGAGAAAATTCATATACTAAAAATTATAGAAATTAACTTTAAATTAATTAGAAATTAATTTTAAGGTTATGCACAAGCCAGTGTAAGGCAGTGTTGCTCAGCATATAGGAGGTAATGCTCAAGGAATGATAAATAAGGGAAATGCTATTGTAGAGTAAGTAAACACAGGAGAAACTAAATTCAGTGCTTGATCTGAAGGTTCTGGTTTGCAGAAAAGGATAAAGGGAGGAAAGTGCAGAGAGGAAGAACAGTATGAGCAAGATCTTGGTGGGGTTAGGTTAGGTGTTAAATTACAGAGGGAGACTGGTGAAACTGGTTAGGTGGGACCAAATGATAAAGGGCCAGGTAGGCCCAGGTGATGAAGGACCTTGACAATCAGGGAGAGATCTTGGAACCAGATTCAATTTGGAAAGTAGGGAAGAGGCAGGCTGGAAAGATTTTTTATTTTCCTGATTAATATGAAAATGTTTACTTTTAGTTGAGGTATAATTTACATAAAATAAGGTGCTCAATTCTTAAGTGTAATAGTTTGCTGAATTTTTACAAGTGTACACCTATGTCACCACCACCCAGATAAAGATATGGAACATTTCCATCAGCCAAGAAGGGTCCCTTATGCACCTTCCCAGTCAATAACTACCCCTGCCTCACCTCTTAACCACCAGTAACAGGTGGTATTGAACTGTTCTTCAACTTCACATAAATTGAATTATACAGTATGTATTCTTTTATGACTGGCTTCTTTCACTTAATATTTTGAGATAAGGAATCTGTTCCTTTTTATTGCTGAGTAGTATTCCATTGTATGATATACTACAATTTATTTATCCATTCTCCTGCTAATGTAAATTTGGGTTGTTTCCAGTTGTGGACTATTATGAATAAAATATCTATGAACATTTTTTCTTGCACATGTCTTTTGGTGGACATGTGCACTCACCTCTCTTGGGCATATAGCTAGGAGTGGGGTCATTGGGTTATAGGGTAGGCATATGTTTAACTATAGTAGTTACTGTCAAATACAACCATATGTGGTTATATCAGATTATACTCACATCAGCAATGGATGACAGTTGCATTTACTCCACAGTCTTGTCGATACTTGGTATTGCCTTTCCAATTTTTGCCATTCTGGTGGGTGTGCAGTGAGAAAAGAAATTATTTTTAAAGAAAGATTAATTATAAACTAAGTAAAAGATGGATTGGGTTGGGAAGGAGACCAGACTTGGGTAGACCGGTTACAAAGCTGTTGTGTCAATGCCACTGAGAGGACTCAAGAGCCTGGCCTGAAGGAATATAGGACTTGTGGGGAGGAAGGTTTGAATTTAGTGACATTAAAGAACTTGACAGAGGCTCAGGGTTCTGTTTGTCATTATTTCTCTTGGATAATTCTGCCTTGAGGACTTGGTGTTAGGATTCCTCTCTCCCTTCCAGCCTCCCTCCCCTTTCTCCCTTCTTTGTTTTATTAATCCGTCAGTGAATAAACATTTACTGTGGGCCTGCTCTGTGCTAGGCCCTGGCTAGGTGCCATGGTGGATCCAAAAATGAATATGACATGTTCCAGTTCTCCAGGAGTTCAGTGCATTCAATAAAGGATTGGACACATATGCAAAAAACAGCAATACAAGGCAGTGCCATGTAAACCTCCATTGGTCTGTGTCTGTGAACACCCCTTTGCTCCCACCCACAACTTATGGCTCTTCAGTGAAAAGAGAAAGTACTTAGGTTTAAAATGGGGGCTCAGGTGGGTATTAGGGAAAGCTTCTAGTTTGAGATAGCATCTAGGTTAAGCCAAGGGTAGGTAAGATTTCAACACCAGAGAGGAGGACAAGGTATAACAATAATAAGGAACAGCTTGAATAAAAATGTGGAGAGGCAAAATTTAAGATACAAGTAGTAAAATTACAAGTAGTAAAATTTGGCCAGAACCGAGAGTGTGTAGACAGGAGAAGTAGTAAATTAAGCAGGAAGGGTTGTCTGATTGTGGGACAGGTTGCAAATTTTGTTTATTTGATGGGAAATAGGGAACCAAAAAGACTATAGCCTTCAGTATAGATTGCACCTCAACATAAAGAAAGCAAAAATTCTCACAACTGGACCAATGAGCAACATCCTGATAAATGGAGAAAAGATTGAAGCTATAAAGGATTTCATTTTACTTGAATCCACAATCAACGCCCATGGAAGCAGCAGTCAAGAAATCAAACAATGTATAGCATTGGTTAAATCTGCTGCAAAAGACCTCTTTAACATGTTGAAAAGTAAAGATGTCATTCTGAGGACTAAGGTGTGCCTGACCCAAGCCATAGTGTTTTCAATCGCCTCATATGCATGGGAAAGCTGGACAATGAATAAGGAAGACCAAAGAATTGATGTATATGAATTACGGTGTTGGCAAAGATTTTTTTTTTTATTGTGCTTGAAGTGAAAGTTTACAGCATAAGTTAATTTCTTTTTTTTAATTGTACTTTAGATGAAGGTTTACAGAAGAAAATAGCTTCTTATTAAACAGTACACATATTGTTTTATGACATGGGTTAACAACCCCACAACGTGTCAACACTCTCCCTTCTCAACCTTGGGTTCCCCATTACCACCTTTCCTGTCCCCTCCTGCCTTTTGGTCCTTGCCCCTGGGTTGATGTGCCCCTTTAGTCTCATTTTGTTTTATGTGCCTGTCTAATCTTTGGCTGAAGGGTGAACCTCGGGAGTGACTTCATTACTGAGCTAAAAGGGTGTCTGGGAGCCATACTCTTGGGATTTCTCCAGTCTCTGTCAGGCCAGTAAGTCTGGACTTTTTTTGTGAGTTAGAATTTTGTTCTACATTTTTCTCCAGCTCTGTCCAGGACCCTCTATTGTGATCCCTATCAGAGCAGTTAGTAATGGTAGCCGGGCACCATCTTGTACTGGACTCATTGTGGTGGAAGCTGTGGTAGTTGTGGTCCATTAGTCCTTTGGACTAATCTTTCCCTTGTATCTTTAGTTTTCTTCATTCTCCCTTGCTCTAGATGGGGTGAGACCAGTGGAGTATCTTAGATGGCTCCTCACAGGCTTTTAAGCCCCCAGACACTACCCACCAAAGTAGAATGTAGAACATTCTCTTTATAAACTATGTTATGCCAACTGAGCTAGATGTTCCCCGAGATCATGGTCCCCACAACCCTCAGCCCAGCAATTAGGTCCCTCAGGGACTTTGGATGTGTCTGTGGAGCTTTCATGACCTTGCGTTGTACAGTTGTGCTGGCTTCCCCAGAATTGTGTACTATCTTACTGTTCACCAAAGTCACCAATTATCTATTGTATTATTTAGTGTTTTTCCATCCCCACCCCTCCCCTCCTTTGTAACCATCAAAGATTGTTTCTTTTTGTGTGTAAACCTTTTCATGAGTTTTTACAGTAGTGGTCTCATACAGTATTTGTCCCTTTGTGATTGACTTATTTCACTCAGCATAATGCCCTTCAGATTCACCCATGTTATGAGATGAGTCACAGATTCATCATTGTTCTTTATCGTTGCATAATACTCCATTGTATGTATATACCATAGTTGGTTTATCCATTCATCTGTTGATGGGCATCTAGGTTGTTTCTATCTTTTTGCTATCGTGAACAATGCTGCAATGAACATGGGTGTGCATATGTCTGTTCATGTGATGACTCTTATTTCTCTAGGATACAGTCCTAGTAGTGGGATTGTTAGATCACATGGTATTTCTATTTCTAGCTTTTGAAAGAAGCACCATATCATTTTCCAAAACTGTTGTATCATTTTGCATTCCCACCAGCAGTGCATAAGAGTTCTGATCTCCCCACAGCATCTCCAACATTTGTTATTTTCTGTTTTTTTTATTCATGCTGGTAATGCTGGGGTGAGATGGTATCTCATTGTAGTTTTGATTTGCATTTCCCTAATGGCTAGTGATCTCAAGCATTTCCTCATGTGTCTGTTGGCCGCTTTAATGTCTTCTTTGGTGAAGTGTCTGTTGATTTCCTTTGCCCATTTTTAAAATTGGATTATTTTTCATTTGCTGTAGAGGTGTTGGACTTTCTTGTAGATTTTAGAGATTAGACCTTTATCTGATTTGTAATAGCCAATTTTTTTCCCAGTCTGTAAGTTCTCTTTTTACTCTTTTGGTGAAGTCTTTTGATGAGCATAAGTGTTTCATTTTTAGAAGATCCCAGTTATCCAGTTTATCTTCTGGCGTTTGTGTGTTGTTGAATATGGTTTGTATCCTGTTAATGCCATGTATTAGGGCCTCTAGCATTGATCCTATTTTTTCTACTATGAACTTTACAGTATTTGGCTTTATATTTAGGTCTTTGATCCATTTTGAATTAGTTTTTGTGTATGGTGTGAGGTATGGGTCCTGTTTCATGTTTTTGCAGATAGACATCCAGTTTTGCCTGTGTCATTTGTTAAAAAGACTGTCTTTTCCCCATCTGATGGACTTTGGGCCCTTGTCGAAGATCAGGTGACCATAGGTGGATGGATTTACATCTGGGTTCTCAATTCTTTTCTATTGGTCAATGTATCTGTCATTGTACCAGTACCAGGCTGTTTTGACCACCCTACCTGTGTAGTAGGTTCTGAGGTCAGGTAGTGTGAATCCTACTTTATTCTCATTCTTCAATAGTGCTTTACTTATCCGGGGCTTCTTCCTTTTCCATATAAAGTTAATGATTAGTTTTTCCATCTCTTGAAAGAATGCTGTTGGTATTTTGATCAGGATTGCATTGTTTTTATAAACTGCTTTGGGTAGAATTGTCATTTTCAGAATGTTGAGTCTACTTATCCATGAGCATGGTATGTTTTTCCATTTATGTAGATCCCTTCGGGTTTCTTGCAGTAGTGTTTTGTATTTTTCTTTGTATAGGTCTTCTACATCCCTGGTTAGATTTATTCCTAAGTATTTTATTTTTTTAGGGGCTATTATAAATGGTATTGTTTTCCTGATTTCCTTTTCATCATTCTCTTTATTGGTGTATAGGAATCCAACTGATTTTTGTATATTTATCTTGTATCCTGCTACTCTGCTGAATATTTTTATTAGTTCCAGCAGTTTTCTCATGGAGTCTTTTGGGTTTTCTATGTATAGTATCATATCATCCACAGATAGGGACAGTTTAACTTCTTCACTACCAATTTGGGTGCCCTTTATTTCTTTTTCTTTCCTTATTGCTCTAGCTAGGACTTCCAGCACAGTGTTGAATAGGAGTGGTGATAAAGGGCATCCTTATCTTGTTCCTGTTCTCAGGGGGAATGTTTTCAGCCTCTCACCACTAATAATGATGTTGGCCATTGGTTTTGCATAGATGTCCTTTATTATGTTGAGAAATTTCCCTTCTATACCTATTTATTGAGAGTTTTTATCTGGAATGGGTGTTAGACTTTGTCGAATGCCTTTTCTCCATCAATTGATATGATCACGTGATTCTTTCCTTTTATTTATGTGGTGGATTACGTTGATTGATTTTCTAATGTTGAACCATCCTTGCATACCTGGTATAAATCCTACTTGGTCGTGGTGTATTATTTTTCTGATATGATGTTGAAGTCTATTGGCTAGAATTTTTAAA
>NW_004443982.1:12618093-12623622 GCF_000243295.1 Trichechus manatus latirostris | reverse complement strand
TTTTTTTTTTATTACCTTTTCAATCTCTTGTTATGGTCTGTTCAGATTTTCAACATCATTTTGTGTTAGTTTGGGTAGGTAGCGTGTTTCTAGAAATTTATCCATTTCCTCTAGGTTTTCAAATTTGTTGGAGTATAGTTTTTCATAATACTCTGTCATGATCCTTTTTATATCAGTTGAGTCTGTTGTAATGTCCTCCATTTCATTTCTTATTTGGGTTATTTGAGTGCTCTCCTGTTTTTCTTTTGTCAGTTTAACCAGTGGTTTGCCAATTTGTTGATCCTTTCAAAGAACCAACTTTTTGTTTTGTTGATTCTTTCTATTGTTTTTCTATTTCATTTATTTCTGCTCTGATCTTTATTATTTCCTTTCTTCTTGTGGCCGTGTGCTTTTTTTGGCTGTTGTCTTTCTATTTGTTTGAGTTTTGTGGCTAATTTTTTGATTTTGTCCCTGTCTTAGTCATCTAGTGCTGGTATAACAGAAATACCACAAGTAGATGGTTTTAACGAAGAGAAGTTTATTTCCTCACAGTCAAAGTAGGCTAAAAGTCCAAATTCAGGGTGTCAGCTCCAAGGGTAGGCTTTTTGTCTCTGTCGACCTTCTTCTCATTGGTGTTCCCCCAGACTAGGAGCTTCTCAGTGCAGGGACCCCGGTCCAAAGGATATGCTTTGCTCCTGGCACTGCTTTCTTGATGGTATGAGGTTCCCCTGTCTCTCTGCTCAGTTCTCTCTTTTGTATCTCAAGAGATTGCCTCAGGACACAATCCAATCTTGTAGACTGAGTCCTGCCTTACTAGCACAACTGCCGTCCATCCTGCCTCATTAACATTACAGAGGCAGGATTTACAACATATAGGAAAATCACACAGTACCAGGAATCATGGCCCAGCCAAACTGACACACACATTTTTTGGGGGACATAATTCAATCCGTGACAGTCCCTTTCTTCTTTTTTGATGTGTGCATCCATTGCTATAATTTGAACTCTGAGGACTGCCTTTGCTGTGTCCCAAAGGTTTTGGTATGAAGTATTTTCATTCTCTTTTGATTCTAGGATTTTTGATTCCATCTCTGATTTCTTCTATTACCCAGTAGTTTGTAAGCAGGGTGTTATTCAGTTTCCATGTAATTGATTTTTTTTTCCTCGCTCTTTCTGTTGTTAATTTCTACTTTGATGGCCTTGTGGTCAGAGAAGATACTTTGTATTATTTCAGTGTTTTGGATTTTTGTTGAAGGTTGCTCTGTGGCCTAAGATGTGGTCTATTTTGGAGAATGTTCCATGTGTGTTGGAAAAGAATTTGTACTTTGCAACTGTTGGGTGGAGTGTTCTATATATGACTATGAGATCAAGTTGGCTGATTGTGCCCTTTAGGTCTTCTGTATCTTTGTTGAGTTTCTTTCTAGATGTTCTGTCCTTTACAGACAGTGGTGTGTTGAAGTCTCCTACTATTATTGTGGAACTGTCAATTTCTCCTTTCAGTTCTGTTAGAGTTTGTTTTATGTATTTTGGAGCCCTGTCATTGGGTGCGTAGATGTTTATTATGGTTATGTCATCTTTCTGGATATTGGGGAAGTTTTCTGTCAGCAGTTCTTCAATGACCCTCTCTGTGTTTTCTGTTTTCTCCTCCTGTTCTGGAACTCTGATCACGCGAAAATTTTTGCTTTTGATTGTATCCCACGTAATTCTCAGGGTTTCTTCCTTTTTCTTCTTTCTTTTTTCTGATTTTTCCTCAGAGTTGTATCCAAGTGTTTGTCTTCAATTTCACTGATCCTGTCTTCCATCATTTCAAACCTGCTCCTCAGCCTCCTATGACACTCTCCATTTCTGAAATCTTGTTGGTTATCTTTTGGGTTTCTAATTGTTGTTTTCGTATGATTTCTAGTTGTGAATTTATTTTGGCATTTTGTTCCCGTATTATTTTCCTGAATTCTTCCATTTTTTGTATTTTCCATGAATTTGTCTAATTTTTCCTCATTTTTGTCTGCTTTTTGCTTCAACTCTTGGATAGCTTTCAATATTAGAGATTTGAATTCCTTATCAGGTAGTCTAGTGCCTTTTCTTCTACTGGTCATCTGATGTTTTATTTAGATACCTACTGGAGCCATCCTGTCCTGCGTTTTTATGTTTTGATATCGACTGCTGTCTTCGGAACATTCATTAGTTATTTTCTTTGTTTATTGATTGCAGATTTGTTTGTTTCATCCTCCTTTTTTGTTTTATTTGGTGATGTCTGAGCAGGAGGGCTGTGAGTTCTTTGTTGGTTTCTTGCCTGTGGGCACAATTCTTTTTACCTTTTTGTTCAATGAGCAGGGCTGGTCGCTGAGCTATGGTGCTGCAGGGTAGGTCCAACTGAATCAAAGGGCCTAGGATAGGTTGTTTTTATCATGTACTAGGACCAATAGTGTGGGCCGGAGTCAGTGCAGGGCAGGTTCCAGTTGGCCGTGCCTGTGCTGCTTACGGGTGTGATGCTCAGAGCACAGTTCAGGTAGGCAAGAAGGAGGGGGGTGGTGGTGATTTGTGGAGCTAAGAAGATAGGGAGGAGAGAGAAACAGGAGCCAAAACAAACAAAACAAAAAACAAAACAAAACAAAAAAGCATGCTAAGGGAGATTGCTGTTGAAGTGGAGAGATGAGAAACTGAGAAATGGAGAAAACCAAAAAGGAAAAAAAAGATAAAGAGAAATAAATAAATATAAAATTTAAGAAAAAAGAAATACCCCCAGGGATCACAATGGTGTAGCTGCCCAGACTGGGAAATGGCTCCCTGGCTGAGCAGTACAGCATGGCTAGGAAGGGCAGAGATGGCATACAGCACCAGTTACTCAGGAAACAGGAAAAGAAGATAAGTATAGAGAGACGAGAAACTGGGAAACGAAGGGAAACAAAAAAGAAAAAACAAACAAACAAAAAAAAGAAATACCCCCGGGGATCCCACCAGTGTGGCTACACAGACTGGGGAAGTGGCTCCCAAGCCATGAAAAGAAAAAGAAAACAAATAAACAAAACAGGACAGAACAAAACAAATCACAAACAAACAAAAAATCAAAAAACAAAAAGAATAAAACAAAACAAAAAAGCCCCGGGGATCCCACCAGTGTGGTGGTGTGGACAGGGGAAGCAGTTCTCCAGCTGAGCGGCGCTTTACAATATTTCAAGAAGAAGCAAAGGTGGCACACAGAGCCAGGTGTTCCAGAGAATGAAGGCGGAGGAGGTGAGAGGCAGGGAAGAAATCAAAAGAAACGGAGAAAAGCAAAACCAGCAACAAAGAAATGGCACTGACAGAGCCTGCCATTGTGGGTGGGGTGAATCCAAGCGGCATAGATCTGGAGCCAGTGCCTCTCTGCCCAGTGACTAGAGCGAGCTAGGAAGTGGTGGTGGCTGAGCAGGTGGGAAAAGGATGGGGGGTGGCAAAGCGTATATCGCTGGTTACTGGGTGCTCTGTCTCCTGATGGGAACTCCGTGAAGCTGCCTTCCCATACTCCTTGTCAGCCGATCAGCAAGAGTTCAAGATGGCGAATACATGCTGCATTAGCCGATAGGGGACCTCAGCACGTATCTCTCCTTGTCCCCTGTTCTCTGTCAGTTTCTTATTCCATTTGGTGCTTGGCTGAGTTCTTTATATCTTCATTTGACCCTTAGGGTTCCAGGATTGAAGTTTATCTCTGTTTTACTTAGTTTTTCAAGTCTTTGCTGTGGAAGGATGGCATGGTGCTTCTGTCTATAGCACCATGTTGGCTCCTCCTCTTCTCAAGTTAATTTCTCATACAAAAATTTATACACATGTTGTTACGTGACACATAATGTGACAGCACAACCCTCTTTCCACCCCAGGTTTCGCATGTCCATCCAACCAGCTCCTGTCCCTTTCTGCCTTCTCATCCTGCCTCCAGACAGGAGCTGCCCATTTAGTTTCCTGTATCTGCTTGAACTAATAAGCACTATCTTCACGAGGATTATTTTATGTTTTATAGTCCAGTCTAGTCTTTGTATGAAGAGTTGGCTTTGGGAATGGTTTCAGTTCTGGGTTAACAGAGAGTCCAGGGACCATGTCTTTGAGGGCTCCTCTAGTCTCAGTCAGACCATTAAGTCTGGTCTTTTTACGTGAATTTGAGTTCTGCACCACACTTTTCTCGTGCTCTGTCAGGGACTCTGTTGTGTTCCCTGTCCAGGTGGTCATTGGTGGTAGCAGGGCACCATCTAGTTCTTCTGGTTTCAGGCTGGTGGGGTCTCTGGTTTATGTGACCCTTTTGACTCTTGGGCTAATATTTTCCTTGTGTCTTTGGTATTCTTCATTCTCCTTTGCTCCAGGTGGTTGGGACCAATTGATGCATCTTACTTGGCCTCTTGCAAGCTTTTAAGACCTCAGATGCCACTCACCAAAGTGGGATGCAGAACATTTTCTTAATAAACTTTGTTATGCCAACTGACCTACATGTCCCCTGAATCCATGGTACCCAGACCCTCACCCCTGCTACTCTGTCCCTTGAAGTGTTTGGTTGTGTTCAGGAAACATCTTAACTTTCGGTTTAGTCCAGTTGTGCTGACTTCCTCTGTATTGTGTGTTGTCCTTCCCTTCACGTAAGATAATTCTTGTCTACTATCTAGTTAGTGAATTCTCTTCCTCCCTCCCCACCCTCGTTATCATCAAAGAATGTTTTCTTCTGTGTTTAAACCTTTTCTTGAGTTCTTATAGTAGTGGTCTCATACAATATTTGTTCTTTTGCAACTGACTAATTTCACTCATCGTAATGCCTTCCAGATTCATCCATGTTATGAGACGTTTTGCGGATTCATCTTCGTTTTTATTGTTGCATAGTATTCCATTGTGTGACTATACCAAAATTTGTTTATCCATTCATTTGTTGACGGGCACCTAGGTTGTTTCTATCTTTTTGCTGTCGTGAACAGTGCAGCAATGAACACGGGTGTGCATATATCTATTCGTGTGACAGCTCTTATGTCTCTCAGTTATATTCCAAGGAGTGGGATGGCTGGATCATATGGTACTTCTATTTCTAGCTTTAAAAAAATTTTTTTCATTGTACTTTAGATAAAGGTTTACAGAACAAATAGATTCTCATTAAACAGTCAGTACACATATTGTTTAGAGACATTGGTTAACAACCCTACGACATGTCACCTCTCTCCCTTCTTGACCTTGAGGACCTTTTTATTGGTGAAAATATACATAGCCAAAGTTACACCATTTCGAAAGTTTCTGCATATACAATTCAGTGACTTCGATTACATTCATCCAGTTGTGCTGCTATTCTCACTATCCTTTTCCAAATTATTCCATCACCATTATCTTCAACTCACTGTCCCCTAGGCTTCCCACCAAACTTTGAGTTGCTGTTGTCAATTTGATCTCACATAGATAATTCTTTTTTTTTGTACTTTAGGTGAAGGTTTGCAGAACAAATAGTTTCTCATTAAACAGTTAGTACACATATTGCCCTACGACAATGGTTAACAACCCCATGATATGTCAACATTGTCCCTTCTCAACCTTGGGTTCGCTATCACCAGC
>NW_004443982.1:12604365-12613615 GCF_000243295.1 Trichechus manatus latirostris | reverse complement strand
AGAAAAGAAAAAGAAAACAAACAAATCAAAACAGAATAAATCGGAGCAAACAAACAAAGAAACAAAAAAGCCCCAGGGGTCCCACCAGCATGGTGACACAGGCCAGGAAGCAGTTTCACAGTTGAGTGTTGTTTTGCAGCCTTTCAGGAAGAAGCAAAGATGGTGCATGGAGCCAGGTATTTGAGAGAAAGGAGGGGGAGGTGGTGAGAGGTAAAGAAGAAATCTAAAGAAGCGGATAAAAGCAACACCAGCAGCCAACACATCGCACTCAGGGAATTGGCCAGTGTGGGCAGGTGGAATCTAAGCAGCACTGGGGGAAGCTCGTGCTTCCTGGCCAATAGACTGTGGCTACAGGAAGCTGTTTCTAGCTTTTTAAGGAAGTGCCAAATCAATCTCCAATTTTACATTCCCATCAGCAGCATATAAGTGTTCCAATCTCTCCACAACCTTTCCAACATTTATTATTTTGTGTGTTTTAGGTTAGTGCTAGCCTTGTAGGGGTGAGATAGTATCTCATTGTAGTTTTGATTTGCAGTTCTCTAATGGCTGATTGTGAGCATTTCCTCATGTATCTGGTAGCCATCTGAATGTCTTCTTTGGTGAAGTGCCTGTTCATATCCTTTGCCCATTTTTTAATTGGGTTAATTGTCTTTTTGTTGTTGAGGTTTTGCAGTATCTTGTAGATTTTAGAGACTAGACCCTGATCTGATATGTCATAGACAAAAATTTTTTCCCAGTCTGTAGGTTGTCTTTTTACTTTTTTGGTGAAGTATTTTGATGAGCATAAGTGTTTGATTTTTAGGTGCTCCCTGTTTTCTAGTTTCTCTTCTGGTGTTTGTGCGTTGTTAGTTATGGTCTGTATTCTGTTTATGCCATGTATTAGGGTTCCTAGCATTGTCTGTATTTTTTGTTCCATGATCTTTATTGTTTTAGATTTTATATTTATTTCTTGATCCATTTTGAGTTAGTTTTTGTGCATGGTGTGAGGTGTGGGTCTTGTTTCAGCTTTTTGCAGATGGATATCCAGTTATGCCAGCACTGTTTTTTAAAGAGACTATCTTTTCCCCAGTTAACAGAGTTTGGGCCTTTGTCAAGTATCAGCTGCTCATAGGTGGATGAGTTTACATCTGGATTCTCCATTCTGTTCCATTGGTCTGTGTATCTGTTGTTGTACCATTACCAGGCTGTTTTGACTACCGTGGCGGTATAATAGGTTCTAAAATCAGGTACTGTGAAGCCTCCCACTTTGGTCTTCTTCTTCAGTAATGCTTTACTTATCCAGGGCCTCTTACCTTTCATATGAAGTTGGTAATTTGTTTCTTCATCTCCTAAAAAAATGTCGTTTGAATTTGGATTGGGATTGCGTTGTATCCGTAGATCGCTTTGGTTAGAATTGACGTTTTCACAATGTTGACTCTTCCTATCAATGAGAAAGGTATGTTTTTCCACTTATGTAGGTCTTGGCAAAGAATATTGAATGTACCATGGGCTTCCAGAAGAAAGAACAAATCTATCTTGGAAGAAGTACAGCCAGAGTGCTCCTTAGAAGCAAGGATGGCAAGACTCTGTATCACGTACTTTGGACATGTTATAAGGAGGGACCAGTTCCCGGAGAAGGACGTCATAGTTGATAAAGTGGAGGGTCAGTGAAAAAGAGGAAGACCCTCAATGAGATGTATTGACACAGTGGCTGCAACAATGGGCTCAAGCATAACAATGATTGTGAGGATGCCGCAGGACTAGGCAGTGTTTCATTCTGTTGTACGTAAGGTCGCTGTGAGTCAGAACTGACTCCACAGCACCTAACAACAACAACAACAGGAAACCATTGAAGGTTTTTGGTGAGAACAACATAATCCGAACTACCTTTTAAAAAGATTACTGTGGTAGTGATAAACCACAAGGCTGAATGAAGGATAATGTGTTAGGAGGCTCTTAAAATAGTGCTGGGAAGAATTAATGAGGGCATATGTTAGGGTGGCTGGGATAGAGAAGAGGGTATGGGTAATATGGGAAATTATTAGGAAAAAAAGAAGGTTCAGAAGAGAAAAATGGAAGGCAGAACAGAATCAATTATTTTTTTTTCACAATCCTGTATTTTAAAAGCTAGTCATACTTTGTGTGAGGTAGGTGTAGGTGTTGAGCAGGATTGCACTCCTGTTAGGAGGTAGCTAAGCTGTGGGTAACAGGAACCCAGAGTGGAATGTTCTGCTCTTCTCAACATAGTATAACTTAAGAAACAAAAGCCAACCAAAGCCTAAACTCCCATGCCTTGACTCCACAATTTTCTGCTGCTGCTCCATCTCACTCCTACGTTTCATGGTCAAACTTCTAGAAAAAGTTGTCCATTCTCACTGTCATCATTTCTACACTTCCTACCCACGCAACTCCTTCTTATCTGGCTTTCACCACCTTCACTGCCAAAAAACAGTGCTCACTAAGTTCCCGATGCCTTCCATATTGCTAAAGTTAATGGATAATCTCCTGGTGTCACCTTACCTGAAGTCTCAGCACTATTCAACACCAGCAGCCACTGCCTCTACTTAAAAGATTCTCTTAGTTTTCCTCTTATTTCTCTGGCTACTCCTGCTCAGCCTCTTTTCTAGCTCATCCTCCTTTACTGGGACATTGATGCTGGAGATTTTAGGCCTTCTTTGGTTTTTACTCTATGCTCTTTCTTTAAGTGACCCTATTAAAACCCGTAAACCAAACCTGTTGTCGTCAAGTTGATTCTGACTCATAGTGACCCTATAGGACAAAGTAGAACTGCCGATAGGGTTTCCAAAGAGCAGTTGGTGGATTCAAGCTGCCGACATTTTGCTTAGCAGCCGGGCTCTTCACCACTGCGCCACCAGGGCTCCCATTGAAAAACCAAAAAACCAAAACCATTGCCATCAAGTCAGTTCCAACTCAGGGACCCTATAGCACAGAGAAGAACTACACATAGGGTTTCCAAGGATCGGCTAATGGATTTGAACTTCCGACCTTCTGGTTAGCAGCTATAGCTCTTAACCACTGTGTCACCAGGGCTCCTGGGCTTCCATTAGGTACTATTTTAATCTATACTCTAATGATGCCTACATTTCTATCTCCAACTTAGACTCCTTTCTACTGAGCAGCAAACCTATAAATCCAACTGCCTACTTGACATGTCCATTTGAATGTCTCAAAGGCAGCTCATACTCAGCATGTGAAAAAATGAATTCACGATCTCTTCCTTCCAAAGTTTTCCTTTCCACATTCCTTATCTCAGAGGTGGCACCACAAGCCATGCATTTATGCATCACAGAAGCAGGAGAAACATTCTTGACCCTCACCTCTTAATTCCCCATATAAAATTCATTAATAAGTCTGGTTGATTTTGCTTCCTAAAATATTTCTCTCAAACCCATTCATTTCTTACCACCCTAGTCTAAGCCACTGATAACTCCTATCTTGGCCACTATAGTGACCTCAACCTAAATCTGAATCCATGCTCCCCTCCACTTCAATACTTCCACTCAGAAACCAGTGTGAACCTGTCTAGGATTAAATCTGCTCATGCTACCTTCTTCTTAAAAGACTTCAGTGGGTTTCCATTACCCATAGAGAAAAGACCCAAATGTTCAGCTGGCCTTGAAGGCCCTCTAAGGGCTGACAATTACCATCCTCTCCAGCTTTATCGCCCACCTCCCCTCCATGCTTCCTTCCCCTATTTTATGCTGCAGCCACTCAGACTTTGTCTCTCTGTCACTCCTACCCCCCACATCCACTCCTCCAACAGGACCTCTGCTGCTCCAGAGTACCCAGAACAATCTCCTCCAACCCTTCTCTACCCAGTTGACTTCTACTCATGTTTTAAATCTCAGATTAAATGTCACTTGCTCAAGAAATCCTTCCTTGTTGCCCTAATCTAGATCATACTAGAGCCTTCTTATTATATGTGCCTCTAGTAACTTTCCTTGAGAATACTTTCCACAGCTTATAATGACCTATCTATTACCATGATTATTTGATTAAGTTTTATCTGTACCCCTACACTATAAGTTCTATGAAGGAAGGGACAATGTCAGTTTTTGCTCACCATTATGCTGCCAGAATACTTAGTCATGTCTGGAGCACAGTAGGCACTTGATAAATCCATGTTGAATAAATAAATGAGTGAATGGGCTAAGCTAAGTAAGCTATATTATATTGCATACATGGAGGGCTGTTGGAGAAGTACTTGGTGCACATGGTGGCTTTCCCTTTAGCAATGCAAGCTAAATATGTTAATAAATATTCCAGCCAGGCATTGAACATTGAAGATCCTGGGCCATATACAGCCTGGTAGAAATGTTTCCACTACCTATCTGTCAGTTTGTTGTACTGTGGTGGCTTGCATGTTGCTATGATGCTAGCAGCTATGCCACCGGTATTTCAAATACCAGCAGCGTCACCCATGGTGGACAGGTTTCAGTGGAGCTTCCAGACTAAAACAGACGAGGAAAAAATGGCCTGACAATCTACTTCTGAAAATCAGCCAATGAAAACCCTATGGATCACAACTGAATATTGTCCAATATAGTGCTGGAAGATGAGACCCCTAGGTTGAAAGGCACTACACAATAACCACAACAATGGATTCAAACAAAGCAATGATAGTGGAGATAGTGCAGGAGCGGGCAACATTTCGTTCTTTCATACATAAGGTTGCCACGAGTCAGAGCTGACTTGTTGGCAACTAACAACAACAACAGAAATGTTTAGTTTGGTCTGCAAAAATGTTTTAAGAGAAACTTGAGCTGTGGGAGAAGAAGGAGTTATTGCTTAAAAATGGGTAGAGAGTTTCTGTTTGGGGTGATGAAAAAGTTTTGGATATAGACGGTGGTGATAGTTGTACAGTGCTGTGAATGTAATACCACTGAATTAAAACTGTTACAATGGCAAATTTTATGTTATATATATTTCACAACAATAAAATAATAAGAAAAGAACTTTCCAAACCACCAAGAAGAAAACAAAAAACAAAACTTGAATTGTATGCAAACATTGCAAAATATAGAGATTTCATGTAAAAATCCTGAAAAACTGAAGCTCTGGCATCACTGGGCCCATATTTCCTTGTAGCAAGAATCAACTAGAGCTGAATAGGGGCTACCCCATTTAGATGGGCACTAGCTCTTCAATTCACTATTGTTACCACCTAGCCTTCCTTACTTAATTACCTAATTTGTCCATAGAGGCATATACCTCACCTGAGTTTGCTATTCCTGGTCTGTTGTTGCTATTAGTTGCCATAGAGTGGGCCCCTGACTCATGGCAACCCCGTGCACAACAGAATGACATGCTGCGCATTGTGATCCACAAGGTTTTCATTGGCTGATTTTTGGAAGTAGATCACCAGGCCTTTCTTTCTAGTCCGTCTTAGTCTGGAAACTTCATTGAAACCTGTTCAGCATCATAGCAACATGCAAGCCTCCACTGACAGACGGGTGGTGGCTGCGTATGAGGTGCATTGGCCGAGTATTGATGCCGGGTCTTCCCCATAGAAGGCAAGAATTCTACCACTGAACCACCAATGCTTCCTTTATTAGAAGTATTTGAACCCAACTAACTGAGTAGCCCGACAGAATCCCTGGGTTGTTGCCATGGAAAATCACACCATCAATTTCTTTTCCTTAATTCTTAAGAGGTTATTTTAGAAGGAAAATTCTTTGATCCAACTTTTTTTTTTTTTAGAGATGAAAGAGTTGAGGGCCAGAGGAGGTAATGACTATCTCAGGCTCACAAAGCTAGTTCTTTGTCTCTTGGCTGGTGTACTTAGAAATATCAATCAAGATATTTAGGAACGCGTGTTTTTAAGATAAATTTTCCATTTTAACTTTCATCTTCTTAAGTGTAGAACTAATTTAAAGACAGTAATAGGTCTCCTAAATTCTCAAGTTAATATCATTAATTTTTTTTCCTTGAATCATTTGGGAAATGTAATGTTTGTTGTGTAGAAGTGATGGTGTTGTAGTAGTAGTAACCAAACCCACTGTATGAAAATATGAATTAATAATCTTGGGCCAATAATTTCCTCTCATAAAGACTGCTGTTTTTTCTTAAGAGACTCTGAATTTTGATTTCAGATTTGTTTTTCAGCTTTAAAAAAATTGTGGTAAAATGCACATAATATTGTACCACTGTAACCATTTTACAGTGTACTATTCAGTGGCATTAAGTAAATTCACAATGTTTTTCAACCATCACCACTATCTAGTCCCAGAAATTTTTCATCACCCCAAATGGAAACTCTGTACCCATTAAGCAATCTTTCCCCATTTACCCCTACCCCCAGGCTCTGACAACCACTAATCTGCTTTCTGCCTCTATGAATTTGCTTACTATGGATATTTCATATAAATAGAATCATACAATATGTGGCTTTTTGTGCCTGGCTTCTTTCACTCAGCATAATGTTTTCAAGGTTCATCCATGTTGTAACATGTATCACAACTTCATTCCTTTTTATAGCTGAATAATATTCCATTGTATGAATATACCACTGTGCATTGTGGAATCACCTTAATAAAAAAGCAGTTTGGTCTTTCGATCCTGGTTCTGAAGCCCCACTTGGTCTGACCTTTACATTGGTTGGCTGGGGGGCTCCACCCTGTAGTTGAATTTTACAAGGATTTGCTGTGGGGCCCTTCCAAGTAGTTGACCTTTACCTGGATTGACTGATAAAAACCCTAGAACACGGAGGCTTGGGGGTCTCCTGATTGATGAGAGCCAGGTGGGGAGCATGTCAAAGGACACAGGGGCCCTGCACTGCGAGTCCCCCCCAGACCAAGTAAACTTGTGACAGCAATGGAGGCAGCAGCTGCAATGGTACCAGAAAAGGCAGAAACAAAGAGCAGATCTGGATGGTGGCAGCAGAGTGTAAAGGCTGAACCATGGCCAAGAGCTGTAACACTCTGAGAGCTGGGCGTGCCCTGAGCAGGGGGGTCTTCCTCAGAGTCGGGGCCACCTGCAGAGCAGGGGCCATCTGAGAGCTGGCCTGGTGGAGCTGGGAGCCAGCTGAGAGAAACAGCTAACAATGGAGCCCACTGAGTGGTGTCACAGAAAATCTCCTGTTTGACTGTTTCCTGATGGATGATGTCATGGATTGAATTGTGTCCCCCAAAAGTATCTGTCAACTTGGTTGGGTCATGAGTCCCAGTGTTGTATAATTGTGTACCATTTTGTAATCTGATGTGATTTCCTTATGTGTTGTAAATTCAATCACTATGATCTAATAAGATGGATTAGCAGCAGTTGTACTGATGAGGTATACAAGACTGGATAGTGTCTTAAGCCAATCTCTTTTAGAGATATAAAAGAGAGAAGTGAGCAGAGACACATGGGAACCTCATATCACCAAGAAAGCAGTGCCGGGAGCAGAGCGCATCCTTTAGAATTGAGGTTCTGCACAGAGAGGCTCCCAGACCAAGGGAAGATTGATGACATGGACTTTTCTCCAGAGGTAATGGAGAAAGTGTTCCCCTGGAGCTGATGCTCTGAATTGGGACTTGTAGCCTACTGGTTTGTTATAGAATAAACTTCTCTTTGTTAAAGCCATTCACTTGTAGTATTTCTGTTATAACAGCACTAGAAGACTAAGATGAGAATGAACATTGATTTTCAGGAAGGGTAAGCAGGTACACTTTGAGAAGTAAGTGGGTCCCCTGGAGAGGTTGAAGCCCTGTGCTGGGACCTCTTCTGAACCTCATCTTACACATATCTTCTTTTCTTTTTTTAAATTATTTTTTATTGTACTTTAGATGAAGGTTTACACAAGTAGTTCCTCATTAAACAGTTAGTACACACATTGCTTTATGACATTGGTTAACAACCCCATGACATGTCAACACTCTCCCTTCTCAAACTTGGGTTCCCTATTACCAGCTTTCCTGTCCCCACCTGCCTTCTAGTCCTTGTTCCTGGGGCTGTTGTGTCCCATTAATCTCGTTTTGTTTTATGGGGCTGTCTAATCTTTGCCTGAAGAGTGAAACTCGGGAGTGACTTCATTACTGAGCTAAAAGGGTGTCCAGGGGCCATAATCTTGGGGTTTCTCCAGTCTCTGTCAGGTCAGTAAGTCTGGTCCTTTTTTGTGAATTAGAATTTTGTTCTACATTTTTCTCCAGCTCTGAACGGGACTCTCTGTTGTGATCCCTGTCAGAGCAGTCAGTGGTTGTAGCCGGGCACCATCTAGTGTACTGGACTCAGGCTGGTGGAGGCCGTGGTAGTTGTGGTCTAGTAGTCTTTTGGACTAATCTTTTCCTTGTATCTTGTTCTCTTCATTCTCCCTTGGTCCCGAAGGGGTGAGACTGTTGGAGTATCTTAGATGGCCGCTTACAGGCTTTTAAGACCCCAGACGCTACTCACCAAGATAGAATGTAGAAGATTTTCTTTATAAACTATGTTATGCCTATTGAGCTAGATGTTCCCCGAGACCATGGTTTCTGTAGCCCTCTGCTCAGCAATTTTGTCCCTCAGGGAGTCTGGATGTGTCTATGGAGCTTCTATGACCTTTCCTTGTACAAGTTGTGCTGGCTTCCCCAGTATTGTATACTGTCTTACCCTTCACCAAAGTTACCACTTATCTATTGTCTATTTAGTATTCCCTCCCAACTCCTCCCATCCCTCGTAACCATAAAAAGATTGTTTCTTTTTGTATGTAAACCTTTTCATAAGTTTTTAGAGTAGTGGTCTCATACAATATTTGTCCTTTTGTGACTGACTTATTTCACTCAGCGTAACGTCCTCTAGTTTCATCCATCTTATGAGATGCTTCCAAGATTCATCATTGTTCTTTATCATTGTGTAATACTCCACTGTGTGTATGTACCATAGTTTATTTATCCATTCATCTGTTGATGGGCATCTAGGTTTTTTCCATCTTTTTCTATTGTGAACAATGCTGCAATGGGTGTGCATATGTCTATTTGTGTGATGGCTCTTGTTTCTCTAGGATATATTCCTAGGAGTGGGATTTCCGGATCGTATGGTATTTCTATTTCTAGCTTTCAAAGGAAGCGCCATATCATTTTCCAAAACTGTTGTATCATTTTGCATTCCCACCAGCAGTGCATAAGAGTTCCGATCTCCCCACAGCCTCTCCAACATTTGTTACTTCCAGTTTTTTTGATTAGTGCCAGTAATGCCGGGGTGTGATGGTATCTCATTGTGGTTTTAATTTGCATTTCTCTAATGGCTAGTGATCGCGAGCATTTCCTCATGTGTCTGTTGGCCGCTTGAATGTCTT
>NW_004443982.1:12603018-12604265 GCF_000243295.1 Trichechus manatus latirostris | reverse complement strand
GCGAGCATTTCCTCATGTGTCTGTTGGCCGCTTGAATGTCTTCTTTGGTGAAGTGTCTGTTCATTTCCTTTGCCCATTTTTTAAATTGGATTATTTTTCATTTGCTGTAGAGGTGTTGGACTTTCTTGTAGATTTTAGAGATTAGACCTTTATCTGATTTGTAATAGCCAATTTTTTTCCCAGTCTGTAGGTTCTCTTTTTACTCTTTTGGTGAAGTCTTTTGATGCACATAAGTGTTTCATTTTTAGAAGATCCCAGTTATCCAGTTTATGTTCTGGAGTTTGTGTGTTGTTGGTTATGGTTTGTATCTGTTAATGCTGTGCATTAGGGCCTCTAGTGTTGATCCTACTTTTTCTTCTAAGAAATTTATACTTTTTGGCTTTATTTTTAGGTCTTTGATCCATTTTGAATTAGTTTTGGTATACGGTGTGAGTTATGGGTCTTGTTTCATTTTTTTGCTGATGGACATCCAGTTTTGCTAGCACCATTAGTTAAAAAGACTGTCTTTTCTCCATTTGATGGACTTTGGGCCCTTGTTGAAGATCAGTGACTGTAGGTGGATGGATTTACATCTGGGTTCTCAATTCTTTTCCATTGGTCAGTGTATCTGTCATTGTACCAGTACCAGGTTGTTTTGACTACCATAGCTGTATAGTAGGTTCCGAGGTCAGGTAGTGCGAGTCCTCCTACTTTATTCTTCTTATTCAGTAGTGCTTTACTTAGCCTGGGCTTCTTCCCTTTCCATATAAAGTTAATGATTAGTTTTCCCATCGCTTTAAAGAATGTTGTTGGTATCTGGATCGGGATTCCATTGTATTTGTACATTGCTTTGGTTAGAATTGTCATTTTCACAATGTTGAGTCGACCTATCCATGAGCATGATATGTTTTTCCATTTATGTAGATCTCTTTTGGTTTCTTGTAGTAGTGCTTCATAGTTTTCTTTGTATAGGTCTTTTACATCCCTGGTTAGATATATTCCTAAGTATTTTTTTTTTAGGGGCTATTATAAATGGTATTGTTTTCCTGATTTCCTTTTCATCATTCTCTTTATTGGTGTATAGGAATCCAGCTGATTTTTGTATGTTTATCTTATATCCTGATACTGTGCTGAATCTTTCTATTACTTCCAGCAGTTTTCTCATGCGGTGTTTTGAGTTTTCTATGTTTAGTATCATATCATCCACAAATAGAGACAGTTTAATGTCTTCATTACCAATTTGGATGCCCTTTATTTCTTTTTCTTGC
>NW_004443982.1:12587237-12601885 GCF_000243295.1 Trichechus manatus latirostris | reverse complement strand
GCATTTAGGCCATTTACATTCAGTGTTATTATTGATAGGTGTGAGTTTATTGCTGTCATTTTGTAGTGGTTTTTTTTTTTGTGGTGCAGACGTTTTCTTTGTTCCTCTTACTCTCCTGTGCTGAATTTCTTTTGTTTGTGGATTTTTTTTTCATTTATTTTATTTTCATTTATTTGTAGGTTTTGTTTTTACTGAGACTTTGTGTTTTTCTTCTTTATTTTGATGGGTAAGTTTGTTAACTTTCTTTGTGGTTACCGACATTTACCCTTTTCTTCCCAGGTTTGAACCAGTCTATTATTACTTGGTATCACCTTGCCTCCTTCTACATTAGAAGGTTGTATCCCTACACCGTTTATTCCCTCTTTTATTTTTCTGATGTTGTTGTCATTTACAGATTAACCTCTCTGGTTCCCTGTTGTAATTCTTTTGATTTTGGATGTCCTTGAGAGTTCATTTCCTGGGTTGGTATATGGCTGGTACAATCCTGAGTCCTAGAGTCAGCCTTTGGTCTGATGTTGTTTGTTTTCAGATCAAAGAACTCCCTTTGATAATTCTTGTAAGTTTGGTTTGGTTTTTACATAGTCCCTTAATTTCTCTTTATCTGGAAATGTCCTAATTTTGCCATCATATATGAATGAGATTTTTGCAGGATATATTATTTCTGGCTTGCAATTTTCTTTCTTTCAAGGTTTTATATATTTAATCCCATTGCCTTCTTGCCTGCTTGGTTTCTTCCAACTAATCTGAACTTATTCTTACTGTTTCTCCTCTATATGTGACTTTTTGTTTTTCTTGAGCTGCTCTCAAATTGTTTCTTTGTCTTTGATTTTAGCGAGTGTGATTATGATATGCCTTGGTGATTTTCTTTTGGTGTCTATTCTATATGGGGTTCTTTGAGCTTCTTGGATGGTCAGTTTTTCATCTTTCATGATATTGGGGAAGTTTTCTGTCGGCAGTTCTTCAATGATCCTCTCTTTGCTTTGTGTTTTCTCCTTTTGTTCTGTAACTCTGATCATTTGCAAATTTTTGCTTTTGATTGTATCCCACGTAATTCTCAGTGTTTCTTCCTTTTTCGTCTTTCTTTTTTCTGATTTTTCCTCAAACAGAGTTGTATCCAAGTGTATGTCTTCAATTTTACTGATCCTATCCTCCATCGTTTCAAACCTGCTCCTCAGTCCTTCTTTGACACTGTCCATTTCTGAAATCTTGTTGTTTATTTTTTGGATTTCTAATTGTTGTTTTTGTGTGATTTCTAGTTGTGAATTTATCTTAGCATTTTGTTCCTGTATTATTGTCATGGTTTGAATTATGTCCCCCCAAAAATGTGCATATCAATTTGGCTAGGCCATGATTCCTGGTACTGTGTGATTTCCTGTATGTTGTAAACCTGCCTCTATGATGTTAATGAGGGAGAATGGGTGGCAGTTGTGTTAGTAAGGCAGGACCTGATCTACCGGACTGGATTGTGTCCTGAGGCAATCTCTTGAGATATAAAAGACAGAAGTGAGCAGTGAGACAGGGGGACCTCATACCATTAAGAAAGTAGTGCCGGGAGCAGAGCATGTCCTTTGGACCGGGGTCCCTGCGCTGAGCAGCTCCTAGTCTGGGGGAACACTGATGAGAAGGCCAAGAGAGAAAGCCCTCCCCTGGAGCTGACACCTTGAATTTGTACTTTCAGCCTACTTTGATTATGAGGAAATAAACTTCTCTTCATTAAAACCATCCACTTGTGGGATTTCTGTTGTAGCAGCACTAGATGACTAAGACAATTATTTTCTTGAATTCTTCCATTTTTTGTCTGTATTTTCCATGAATTTTCTGCCTTTTCCATGATTTTTGTCTATTTTTTCCTCATTTTTGTCTGCTTTTTGCTTCAACCCTTGGATAATTCTGAATATTAGAGATTTGAATTCCCTATCAGTTAGGTCTAGTGCCTTTTCTTCTACTGGAAAATCTTCTGGTGTTTTATTTTGGATGCCACTGAAACCATCCTGTCCTGTTTTTGTAAATGTTTTGATACGATACTGTCTGCTGTCTTCAGGGCATTCAGTGGTTATTTTCCTCATTTATTGATTGTAGATTTGTTTGTTTTGTCCTGCTTTTTTTAAACTTGGTTATGTCTGAGCAGGTGGGCTGTGCGTTCTTTGTTTTTTGCTTGTTTGTAGGCACAATATTTTTCGCCTCCTTCTCCAATGGGCAGGGTCAGTCGCTTAGTTATGGTACAGCAGGGCAGGTCCACTGAAGGGGAGTTGCTGGGATGTACTAAGACTGACAGGGTAGGCTGGGAATCAGTGCAGGGCAGGTTCCGGTAGGTCGTGCCTGTGCTGCTTAGTGGTGTGATGTTCAGTGCACGGTGCAGGTAGGCAGGAAGTAGGGGGGAGATTGTGATGTGTGGTGCTTAGTTGGGTATGGGAAAGAGGAAAGAGGAGAGATGAACAGGAGCCATAAACATACAAACAAACAAACAAAAGAGTGCTAAGGGAGCTTGCTGTTGGAGTGGAGAGATGAGAGACTGAGAAATGGAGAAAAACAAAAAGTGAAAAAAAGAAGAAGCATAAAAGAAAAAAAGTGAATTAATAAAAATTAGAAAAAAAAAAGGAAAGCCCCCAGGGATCCCACTGGTTCCACTGCTCCCATGCCATGAATTACTGCTAGAAGGGGTTGAGGTGTCAACACAGTGCCAGTTATTCAGGGAGCAAGATGAGAAGGTAAGGATAAAGAGACGAGAAACTGAGCAATGAAAAAAGACAAAAAGGGAAAAACAGAGAGCAGAAAACAAAACAAAGAAGCAAGAAAACTAAAATAAAGCCCAAGGAAACCAAAACAAGAAATAAGAGATGCCTGCAGGGATTCCACTGCACGTCTGCACAGAGTAAGGGAGTAGCTTCCACGCTGCTCAGTACTGCCCAGTTAGACTGTGCTCCTAAGCTGAGAAAAGAAAAAGAAATCAAACAAACAAATCAAAACAGAACAAATCTGAACAAACAAACAAAAAAGCCCTGGGGATCCCACCAGTGTGGCAGCACTGGCCCGGAAGCAGTTTCACAGTCAAGCGGTGTTTTGTAGCCTTTCAGGAAGAAGCAAAGATGGCACGTGGAGCCAGGTATTTGAAAGAAAGGATGGGGAGGTAAGGAAGAAATCAAAAGGAGAGGTAAAAAGCAACAGTAGGAGCCAGGAAATGGCACTTAGGGAGCCGGCCAGTGCTGGTGGGTGGAATTCAAGCAGCACCGGGGTGAGGCCAGTGCTTCCCAGCCCAGATATTGTGGCCACAGGAAGCAGAGGAGGCTGAGTGGGGGTGAAGAAGGGTGGGGAGTTGGAAAGTGTATATTGCTGGTTACTGATTGTTCTGTCTCCTGCTGGAAGCTCAGTGAAGCTGCTTTCTCATACCCCCTGTTCCTTGATCTCCAATAGGAGTCCAAGATGGTGGATCTGTGCTGCGTTGGCTGATACCGGACCTCTGCATGTATCTCTCCTCACTCTCTGTTCTCTGACGGTTTCTTATTCCATTCGGTGCTTGGCTGAGTTCTTTATCTCTTCATTTGATGCTTAGGGTTTCAAGATTGACGTTTGTCTCTGACTTAGGAGGGACGGCATGGTGTTTCTGTCTATAGCACCATGTTGCCGGAAGTCCTCATGGAAATGTTTTTTTATATGGGACAGAATATTTCTGACTTGGGGCCAAACGCTGTATTATTTTGGACATAGAGATGTGTTTTTAGAGATTCATTTTAGATTTCAGAAGGCTATCTTCTGCAATGTTCTTAGGGAAATGACTCAAATGCAGTGCCAGATCATCCAATATGTGAAAATCTTGATTTATAAGATAAAGAAATTTAAGCGATTATTTGATTTATAAAAGGTCTCACAGTGAGATTCCTCTAATTGTCATGTCCTCAAGTGCATTTCAAGTATGATTAGACTAATAAAAATTTGTCTTACAACTTTTCAGGAACCGCTCTATTGAGAATGAGGTTATTTAAAACAAGTTATTATTTAGATGCTCCCATTGTAGAATGTAATTCTAATTCTATCAAAGAGCTTGCTGACTATTGGGCTGAGGGCCACCAAGCAAGTGAGGTATTGTATGTGGAAGGGCTTGGCAGGCCTTTTGTACAGAGCCGGGGAGAAGGGAGAAAGGAAAGGAAGGGCAAAAGCAGAAAGAGAAGGAAAAGAGTAGTCTGAGGAATGGGTATGACTGAGATCCCCAAGTGACATGGCTTTAGTGTCGTTGGTTAGTTGGCTGGAGAGTTTTTGGCACCATGAGCTAGGCTAGTGAGAAGAGCCATTCTCTAGAGCCTATGTCTGTTAAAGCTGCTCTTTCAGACTAGATGGTTTCAGCAGAATCACTGTGGTTCCAGCCTGCTTGGAGATACCTGCAGTAGGGAGGAGCACAAAAAGGGCCCCAGGAAAGACCACGCACCTTGTTCAAGAAGGCTTTGGAGAAACAAAATGTGTAGAGAGAAAGCAAGTCAACCACACAGAATCAAAACAAACAAAAACAAAAGTACTGTATATGAAGGACAACTGGAAGGAAATAACAGGTGATATTATGATGATAGAATTTGAGGTATTCTTTTTTTTTTGCAAATTTTCTGTAACGTGATTATATTGTACTTTTTTATTTTAAGAGAAAGTAGGGTTAATTCTAGCAGCTGGTGTGTGTGTGTGTGTGTGTGTGTGTGTGTTGGGTGGAGGGGCAAGCCCTGAACTTGTGGTCAGGGGCTCTGGGCCCAATCTTAACTCTGTCACCAACTGCCCATGTAACTTTGGACTAGTTATTGAACCTCTCCCTGCCTTGGTGTCCTCATGTTGAGAAATGAAACCAACATAATTTCCTGTCCCTGTGTTCAACAATACTGGTACTGGGCGCACTTTCCTGTCCCTATGTTAAACAATACTGAGAATAAGCAAATATAACTTAAGCTACTTGCTCCAGGAAACACTGGCTCCTAGAAGATTAGGCTGTTGACTAACTAAAATAGCTTACTTATGAAGACTAACAGCTTCCTCATAAAGACTTGTTCAAGACCTTCCTTTTGTTGCACCCACCAATCCAAAGGTATTATGTTATAAACTCTACCCAGTCCCAACTAGTTTCCCACCTTAAAATCACTCAGCTCTGGCCCTAAAATCCAATAAATATCCTCTACAACTTCTCCCCTTTGAAACACTACTAAGACTTTGTCAAAGTAGTGTTCTCCCTTTCTGCAGTGAGTCTAATAAACTGCTTTGCTTGATAACAGGTTTTTCTGGTAGTCTGGAGGCCTGGTGGCACAATGATTAAGAGCTCAGGCTGCTAACCAAAAGGTCAACAGTTTGAATTCACCAGCCACTCCTTGGAAACCCTATGGGGCAGTTCTGCTCTGTCCTGTAGGGTCACTATGAGTCGGAATAGACTCGATGGCAATAGGTTCAGTTTATTTATTTATTTTTGAGGAGTTGGTAATATGTAAAAGAGGCTGGTTGGACCCTATATTCTTGAAAATCCCTTTTATCTCTCATTTTCTAAGGATCTACTTCTTGGCCCTCTTTCAGCTGTGGACTTGGCCACTTTTATAAACTTTTTTTCATTTTTAATACTTTTTACCCTCTTTAAACATAAAGTGTAATCTAAGCTGGACATTTCAGAGGAACAGCCATGGCACGTTTTAGCTGCAATTAAGATCCTAAAGGCAATTCCCTCCTTATGTTCTTAGTGCAGGCACCTTAAGATCCAGGAAGGGCTGTTGGAAACAGGTCCTCTTTCTAGATTAAATGACATATGGATAAAATGCACCAGGTCCAGTGCTTGCTATAGAGTAAGAGCATCCTCAGTATGTTGGGCCTTCTCCTTCTACAGGGAAGAGGAAGGAGGGGCAACTCTTTCCTTCTTATTGAAAGCAACTGGATTTCAAACCCACCAATATAAGGACCACCAGTACCACATGCCCTGGGATCAATTCTGACTCATGGTGACTCCATGTGTGTCAGAGTAGAACTGTGCTCCATAGGTTTTTCAATGACTAATTTTTCAGTAGTAGATCACGAGGCCTCTCTTCCAAGGTGCCTCTGGGTGGACTTTAACCTCCAACATTTTGGTCAGCAACTGAGCATGTTAACATTTGCACCACCCAAGGACTCCTAATACAAGGACTAAATCCCGAAACCAAACCCATTACCATTGATTCGATTCTGACTCAGTGACAGAGAGGATAAATACCCGGACCCTGGCTCTGGAAATGTCTTGGTCTGGTATTACCCTCTATTCTGACTGCATTTTTGTACTGGCCAATCAGAAGTGTGATGGCAAAGAGGGGTAATGTTCTGGTTAGACCAATGTTAAACTTAGGGAGAATGTGGATGGAGCTTTAGGAGAGGTATATGTGGTCAGAAATGGCAGAACCAACCCGAATATCTGAATATTAATTTTTCTTTCAGCAGTGAAAGCATACAAAAAATACAGGTTATTTTATGTAAATTTAACCCAATAAATCTAGGTTTTCTAGTTCTCTGGTAAGACCCATCTAGGGTTGGCTACACAATTTGCAGGCCCCAGTGCAAAATGAAAATGTGAGGTCCCTTGTTCAAAAAGCAGGGAGAATGTGCTATTGAAGGTACTAAAATATAAAGCTTTTCCTTGTCTTCTGTGATCTTTTCTTTTGGCCTGTCATGGTGTTTTTTATTTGCTATATCCTGTTGTTCTAAGTAAAGAAAAATTAAAAATTCTACATTATTAGCATGGATTTTACCATTCATTTTTGTATTATACAATAACATTTTTAACTGCAAATGTAAAAGCCTTTAACTCATATGTGGAATCATCAAAATTATACAATTTGTATTGTGTAGCTCATACATGCATACGTATTAATTCTTGCCAGAAGGGTGGAAATACTGCACAAAATGAACTGAACTGTTCTTATTTCATTTCTTGATACATCATGTTCTGCCAACACTCTCTACCTACAGCTTACTAATGAATAAGGAAGGACTGAAGGAAAGGAAAAGGAACTATGGGTTGCTTTATCTTTTCCTTTCCTTCTATGTCATCATTTTCTGTGTAAGTGGCTAGCTAATACAGAGAAATAACATAAGTAAGAAAGGATATAGTAGGGTTCCTTGGTTGTTTGTGTATCTTAGAATGCCATTGCTTTCTTCCTGTGTTCAAAGAAAGTTCTAGTTCAGATGGAAAATTTGTCCTCTCGGGCCTGTCAGTATCTCTGCTTACTCAGCTGTAGATGTAACACACTTACCTTGTACTTGCTTTGAGTCTTACTGAACTCCCAAGCATTGTGGGTCCACCAGAATTCTGTGCTCATGGGGCATCGCAAATGCTGTAAGAAATGGTGGACGTGCATATTGCATGTATCTCCTCTGCTCATGTGCATGCTCCATTGTCCCTTTGGACTTCATTTACAAAACATAAGTTCAAAGATAAAATTATTAAGAATTTCAAGATAGCTACAACAGAGCATTAAACCCTTTGGAGCAAGGGGTCTCATGCTACTGCCCAATAGCACGCCCATGAAATGGGTGCTGTGCCTATCATGGCAGGAGCCCTGGTGGCACAAATGTTAAGCACGTGGCAGTTTGAACCCACCCAGTGACTCTGTGAGAGAAAGACCTGGTGATCTGCTCCTGTAAAGATTATAGCCTAGAAAGTCCTGTGGGGGCAGTTCTACTCTGTCACATGGGGTTGCTATGAGTCGAAATCGACTCAACAGCACCAAACAACAACAACAACCCATCATGGCATGAAACTATACCCAAAAGAAATATGAATCTGACTCCAAAAAGAGCAGTGAAAATCAACTTGGTTTTTACTGAAATTTTCTTGAGACTACTGAGCAGAGGGTGTCAAAGCACATTACTAAAAAAAAATTCCCAAAAATCTTTTTTATGCTTCTCTCTCACCAAATCTGTCTTGTTCATGGCAGCTGATATATTGGCAGGTTCTGGCCCCTGGAGTTTCAGGCATTGAGACAAATGAGGGAGAGGATAGCCTGGCTTGGTTTATGGCTGGGCCCACCAATTGGCCACAAGCACTTGCTTTCCTGGAGAAGCCAGTTGTCTAGGGAGAACCAGTGGGGTTGGATTGTGTATTTCCACTTACTTTATCAGAATAGTTACCCTATTGTTCTTTTAATGAACTTATAAAGCAACTGAATTTATTTTTTTTAAGTTTGAGATATCAGGGTGAGGTTGGAGGGAAAATATAAATTATCAAATCATCTTAGGGCATGATACACATGGAAGTTAGTGGTCTCAAGATGAACAATGTCACTGGGATTTGAATCCAGCCCTCTACCTCTGAAGCTGGGCTCTTCCCACTTGTTTATTCTGATCCTCATAAAAAGCAAGAAGGCAACGAATGTTTATTGAGCACCTACTGTGTGCCAGACATATGTAAGGTACTCTATGTAACAATAACTATATGATGGAGATATTACTATTTCCCATCTTCCTGATTAGGAGACTGAAGCTGGGTGAGGCTAAGTACCTTGCCCAAGGTCACAGAGGAAGTAAGTGACAACACTGCCACCCAGGTCATTTCTGAGTCCAAAATTCATGATGTCTTCCCTATTTGCACAGAACTAGGGGGAGAACTCAGGTTTGCCAGATCCCCTTCATTGGTCTTTCTGGAATATCAGGCTGCTTCCATCCTTAAAATTGATGGCAGATTGCCCAATAGACTCTACTTGTTCAGGGATATAAGACTTGATGTGGAGGAAAAAAGAGGGAGTTCACCAGTTGCTTATTTGATTCAGCTTCTCAACATTCAGGCCCCTTCCACAGCCTCTATTTACTTTTCTCCACTTTGACCCTCCAAACTATGGTTGCTGGGACTTGTGGGGCACTGAGGGTGGGGATGGTCAGGAATGAGGAAAGAGGAGGACCATACCTGCAGTCCTTTTTTTGTCCGGCCCCAAGCTCTGTTGGGATATTTCATCTAACGTGTTCAACGACCTGTCACATCAATTAATTTGCTGAGTTAGTTCAGTGGAAATAGTTTGAACTTATATGGGATTTTAACTTCAGCTGCAGACACTTAACCCACGTAGGTTAGAACTTTAGTGCTTATAGCCAAAGGCTATCACAAAACTTCTGGAACAAGAATCAGTTAAAATACTTTTTTCAAAATAAATTGTAAGACACAAAAGAACAAATATTGTTTGATTCTACTTATATGAAATATCTAGATTAAGCAAATACACAGAAACAAAAGTTTATTAGTGGTTACCAGGGGTTGGGGTAAAGAGGAAATGGGAGTTATTGCTGAAGGGATACTGAGTTTCTGTTTGGAGCGATGTAAAAACTTTTGGGAATAGTGGTGATGGTTGCACAACATGGTGAATGTAATTAATGTCACTGAATTGTACACTTGACAGTGAAAATGGAAAACTTTTTGTTTTGTATATATATATATTCCCCCCCCACACACACAATTTTTTTTAATTGAAAAAATAAATTGTGAAATAGAACCAAAGTAGTATCACTTCTGGTTTTTGAGGATGACAATGCATAGTTAATGCACAATGGTCTATAAACTTTTTGTGGGAATTCTACTTTTATTTCTTCATGCCTGGAGGTATGAATGAGATGAAGGCAAGAGAGGGAGAGGGCAGATGAGGACTGTGCTGGAAATGCAATGAGCTCTGTGAGGTACAAGTGTTCCTGGGCCACAGCCTTCAAGATTTGTCCAAGCAGTTTAGGCTTTGTATTAAAGGCTGGCTCTCAACTGACTGGTTTGGAAAGTTTGTCAGACAGAGCATCCACCTGGAGAAGAAGGTAGTCATGGTGGGAGGGCTAATGGAGAGAGGGAAAATTCGTCCCTGAAGGTCCTTCTCCAGATTACTGGGCATCTGAGAAAGAAGGGCAGGCAGGAGCTCCTGTGCAAAGTGAAAAGGGGGTGGTTTTCTCAGTTTCTTTCTCTTTATGCATCCTTGGTGACCATACTGGACTGTCTGCATTCCTGGGCTTTCAAATGTGAGTTTGTGCCTGAAGGTTTTTTCTCTGGCTGCTGGTACTGGCTTGGTTTGCATTAGGAGCAGGCCAGAAATTCCAGAGAGTTAATTCCTCCTTTCCTCCAGCAGCCCTCAACAATGACTGATGAGGGTGGTAGATAAATACCCCAGCTTCCGAGCCCTGTGGCAAGGAAAACTGTGAGGCCTGTTTCACCCTGTCACCCAGAGTTCCCTAGCAGAATTGAGCTCCAGTTTCCCACAGCAGTAACCAGCTCAATACCTCACCTTTTATTGACTGCCTTCCCTTCTCTGTCTCACTTCCACCTTGCACTTGAAGGGTTGGCTTCTGGTAGAACTTAGCAGAAGACTGACCCTTTGTAGCCAAAAAGGTTTTTCACTGTCTTTTGGAAGAGTTTAAATAGTATTGGTGTCAATTCTGCTCTAAGTGTTTGGTAGACTTCCCCAGTGAAGCCATCTGGTCCAGGATTTTTTTTTGTTGTTGTTGGTAGGTTTTTGATCACTGATTCTATCTCTTCACTTGTTATGGGTCTGTTGACACTTTCTATTTCCTCTTGAGTCAATTTGGGTAGATTGTGTGCTTCTAAGAATTTGTCCATTTCATCTAGGTTATCCAGTTTCTTGCTGTACAGTTGTTCAAAATATTCTGTCATAATTCTCTTTATTTTTATTGGTTCAGTTGTAATGTTCCCGCTTTTATTTTTTATTTTGGTTGTTTGCATCTTTGCTCTTCTTTTCTTTGTCAGTCTAGCTAAAGGCTTGTCAACTTTATTGATCTTTTCAAAGAACCAACTTCTGGTTTTATTGATTCTCTCCATTGTTTTTCTGCTTTCAATTTTATTTATTTCTGCTCTGATCTTTGTCACTTCCTTTCTTCTGGTAGGTTTAGGCTTAGTTTGCTCTTTTCTTTCTAGTTCCTGGGGTTGTCGAGTTAGGCTGTTGATTTGAGATCTTTCTTCTTTTCTTATGTAGGCAGTTATTGCTATAAGTTTTCCTCTTCCAAAAGATGGAGAAGGAAGGGCTATTCCCTAATTCATTCTATGAAGCAAACATAACTCTGATACTTAAATCAGACAAAGACACCACAGGAAAACTACAGGCCAATATCTCTTATAAATATAGATGAAAAAAATCCTCAACAAAATACTAGTGAACAGAATCCAACAGTATATTAAAAGAGTCATACACTATGACCAAGTGGGATTTATTCCAGGAATGCAGAGATGGTTCAACATTAGAAAATCAATCAATGTTATACACCACATCAATAGAACAAAGGAAAAGAACCACATGATCATCTCTATGGATGCAGAAATAGTATTTGATAAAATCCACTACCCTGTCTTGATGAAAACCATAAAGAAGATTGGAATAGAGGGGAAATTCCGCAGTATGATTCAGGGCATATGTGAAAAGCCAACAGCCAACATTATACTTAATGGAGAAAGACTGAGATCTTCCCCCTAGAAATCAGGTAACAAGACAAGGGTGCCTTTTCCATCACTTCTATTCAATATTGTATTAGAAGTCCTAGCCAGGGCAATAAGACAAGAAAAAGGAAGAAAAGGTATCCAGATTGGAAAATCAGAAGTAAAATTATCTCTATTTGTGGATGATATGATCCTATATATAGACATTCCCAAAAAGTCTGCAAAAAAAACTTCTAAAGCTAATACAGGAATTTAGCAAAGTTGCAGGGTATAAGATCAACAAACAAAAATCAGTTGGGTTTCTATATACCAGCAATGAGAAATCTGAAAGGGAAATTAGGAAAACAATCCCATTTACAATAGCATCTAAGAGAATAAAATATTTAGGAATAAATCTAACCATGGATGTGAAGGATACACAATGAAAATTATAAAACACTGCTGAAAGAGGTTGTAAAAATGGCGTAGGGGTGCTGTCTGACCTCCTCTAACTTCACAAGGGGGAAGGAGAGTCAAGATCAACAGCCCAAGGCTGATTCCTATGAAGGGGAGGTCAGACATGCCTTCTCTCTCCACCATCTACCAATTCAGACACCAACCTTCTTTCCCATGTGCTCTCTACTTTTCTGCTGGGTTCAATAATTCATTGCAATGGCCACACAGAACTCACAGACAACACTCACGATTATGGGGTTTATTGGAGAAGTAATAGTTACAGTTCAGGCTCAGGAATGCTCAGGATACAGTTCTTCCATCAGGACAGCCTCTTCCCAGCTGTACTCGCAGGCACGCCTCTCCCTGGCCCTCTGCCTCTGCCCAAAGGCACTCAGCTTTCTCTCTTCATGGGCCGGGAAGCCCGCCGTGCTGACTCCTGCTGCCAGGTCTCTGCTGCCAGGTCTCTGCCACCGCTTCTCACCGTCTTCAGTGTTACAGCTGTCTCTCTGTCTCCTGGCTCCAGGAGATTCTCAGCAGAGGGATCCCGGGTCCAAAGGACATGCTGGCTCCTGGCTGCTCTTCCTTGGTGGTGGTGGGATCTTCTCCATCCCGCCTCTGAGTCACTCATTTCAAGCCCAGCTGGATGGCAAAACCGACCAATCCCTTTGGTGGGCTACAATTACTCTATCTGCACAGTTCCGCCCTATCACCTGGGTGAGAGTTATAAGACCATGGGTAGAAAGGCCACACAAAAGAGATCCATCACACCACAGCGATTCAAGAAAATTTAAATAAATGAAAAGATGTTCCGTGTTCTGGGGTTGGGAGACTTAATATTGTTAAGATGTCAGTACTACCCAAAGTGATCCCTAGATTCAACACAGTCCCAATCAAAATTCCAACAGCCTTCTTTACAGAAATGGAAAAACAATCCTAAACTTTATGTGGAATGGCAAAAGGCCCTGAGTAGCTAAAGCAATGTTGAAAGAGAAAAACAAAGTAGGAGTACTCACATTTCTTAATTTTAAAACATATAGCTACAGTAATCAAAGCAGCCTGGTACTGGTATAACAATAGACACAAAGACCAAGGGAATAGAATTGAGAGTCCAGAAATAAACCCACACATCTATGGACAACTGATTTTTGACAAGGGTGCTAAGTCCATGTGATGGGGAAAGAAGAGTCTTTTCAATAAATGGTGTCGGGAAAACTACATTTCCACATGCAGAAAAATGAAAACAGGATCCATGCCTCATACCACACACAAAAACAAATTAAAATGGATTAAAGACCTAACTGTGCAAACTAAAACCATAGTTCTTAGAAGACAACGCAAGGGTAATGCTGTCGGGCCTAGCTTTTAACAATAGATTATCTAATATGACAACAAAAGCACAAACAGCAAAAGACAAAATAAATAAATGGGCCCTCATAAAAATTAAAACTTTTGTTCATCAAAAAGTTTAGAAAAAAAGGGAAAAGACAAGCTACTGACTGGGAGGATATCTTAGGAAATCATATATCCAATAAAAATCTAATAAACAAATGAACAATATAAATATATATATATACACATATATATGTGTGTGTTGTTGTTAGGTGCCGTCGAGTCAGTTCTGACTCATAGTGACCCCTATGTACAACACTGCTCCATCCTGCACCATCCTCATGATGCTTGTTATGCTTGAGCCCATTGTTTTGGCCACTGTGTCAATCCATCTCATTGAGAATCTTCCTCTTTTTCTCTGACCATCTACTTTACCAAGCATAATATCCTTCTCCAGGGATTGATGCCTCCTGATAACATCTCCAAAGTATGTGAGACGAAATCTCACCATCCTCGCTTCTAGGGAGCGTTCTGGCTGTATTGCTTCCAAGACAGATTTGTTCGTTCTTCTGGCAGTCCATGGTATAGTCAATACTCTTCGCCAACACCATAATTCTTTGGTCTTCCTTATTCATTGTCCAGCTTTCACACGCATATGAAGTGATTGAAAACATCATGGCTTGGGTCAGGCGCACCTTAGTCCTTAAAGTGACTTCTTTGCTTTTTAACACTTTAAAGAGTTCTTTTGCAGCAGATTTGCCCAATGCAACGTGTCGTTTGATTTCTTGACTGCTGCTTCCATGGGGGTTGACTGTGGATTCAAGTAAAATAAAGTCCTTAACAGTTTCAATCTTTTCTCTGTTCATCATGATGTTGCTTATTGGTCTAGTTGTGAGGATTTTGGTTTTCTTTATGTTGAAGTATAATCCATATTGAAGGCTGTAGTCTTTGATCTTCATCTGTAAGTGCTTCAAGTTCTCTTCACTTTCTGCAAGCAAGGTTGTGTCATCTGCATATCGCAGGATGTTCATGGTTGCCAATGCCTACTGAAGGCATTGGTGAAAAACAAAGCTCCAGGAATTCACGGAATACCAGTTGAGATGTTTCAACAAATGGATGCAGTGCTTGAAAAGTTCACTCGTCTATGCCAAGAAATTTGAAAGACAGCTACCTGGCCAACTGACTGGAAGAGATCCATATTTATGCCTAGTCCAAAGAAAGATGATCCAATTGAATGTGGAAATTATCAAACAATATCATTAATATCACATGCAAGTAAAATTTTGCTGAAGATCATTCAAAAACGGTTGCAGCAGTACATCGACAGGGAACTGTGAGAAATTCAAGCCAGATTTAGAAGAGGACGTGGAACAAGGGATATTATTGCTGATATCAAATGGATCCTGGCTGAAAGCAGAGAATACCAGAAAGATGTTTACCTGTGTTTTATTGACTATGCAAAGGCATTCGACTGTGTGGATCATAACAAATT
>NW_004443982.1:12553737-12587137 GCF_000243295.1 Trichechus manatus latirostris | reverse complement strand
GGCTGAAAGCAGAGAATACCAGAAAGATGTTTACCTGTGTTTTATTGACTATGCAAAGGCATTCGACTGTGTGGATCATAACAAATTATAGAAAACATCGCAAAGAATGGGAATTCTAGAAGACTTAATTGTGGTCATGAGGAACCTGTACATAGATCAAGATGCAGTCGTTCAAACAGAACAAGGGGATACTGTGTGGTTTAAAGTATATATATATATATATATACACATATATACTTTATATATAATTATATACATACATACTTGTGTATATATATATATATGTATGTACACTTTGACAACAACAAAAAGACAAATAACCCAATCATAAAATGGGCAAAGAACTTGAATAGACATTTCACCAAAGAGCACATTCAAATGGCCACTAAACACATGAAAGATGCTCAGCATCATTAGCCATCAGAGAGATGCAAATCAAAACCACAATGACATACCATTTCACTCCCACTAGGATGGCTAAGATAAAAAAAACAACAACAGAAAATGACAAATGTTGGCAATGTTGTGGGGAAATTGGAACTTTTATCCTGTCTTTATTTAAAATTTTGATATGTTGTTTGTCATGGATTTTTTGCACTAATTTTGATCTTTCAAAATATATTGCATTAAAATAGCATGTATCTCAATTACTGAGTTTTTTGTCACCCTTTGTCCTGACTCTGAGATGTAGCTGCTATTATATGTTTGGTGCATATACTTAAAGCCATTAAAAAAATATTTTATATATGTATACCTGTAGCTATCAGCAATTCTGTTGACATTATCTTTAAAGCAGAAGTCCAGTCCTCCTACATCTCTTCATTCCACCAAAACCATCTCAGCCCAAGTCACCATCTTCTTTCACTGGTTCAACAGCTTCTACTCTTGTCTTTCTTGAGTCCTTTCTTCACAATGTAGAGCGATATTTTTTAAACATAATTCAGATCATGTCACTGTTCCACTTAAACACCCCCTCCCCCACCAATGTCATCCCATTTCACTTAAGATACAAGCTTCCAACATGACCCACCGTGGTTTGATGTGATCTGGGTCTCGCTTACCTTTCTGTCTTGATTGCTACTCCTCTCCCTGTTGCTCACTGAGCTAAAGCCACACTGGCCTTCTCTTTGTTCCTCTAAAAAACTAAACTTCTTCTCACTCGGTTAGGGCCGTGTTACCAGCTCTTCCCTCTGAATGGAAGGCTCTGTCCTCAGCCTACCATGGCTGCATCCTTTTGTCATTCAGGTCTCAGTCCTTCTCTGACTACCTGATCTAAATCGTTCCCAGTCACATTTTAACATATTATCCTGTTTTGTTTTCATCGCAGCACTTATTACTGCTAGGTAGTTTTTGGGTATGTTTATTTGTTTGTAGTCTGCTTCTCCCCACTAGGATGTAAGCCTCATGAATATAGGACATTGTTAGGATCTCATAGTCTTGTTTACTGCCATATCCCCTGCACCTAAAACTGTGCCTGGCACAGAATCGACATTTAATAAATGTTTTCTGAATGACTTACTTAATGTCCAAACCAAAAAACCAAACCTGTTGCCATTGAGTCAATTCCGACTCATAGCAACCCTGGTGGCACAGTGGTTAAGAGCTCAGCTGTTAACCAAAAGGTCGGCAGTTCGAATCCACCAGCTACTCCTTGGAAACCCTATGAGGCAGCTGTACTCTGTCCTATAGGGTTTCTGTGAGTCGTAATCGACTTGATGGCAATGGGTTTGGTTTTTTTTTTTTTAATTTGTTTGTTGATTTATTTATAGGTCTTTATTGACCTGGAATTTATATTTCTGTACCATATGAAAGATCTAATTTTACTTTTTTAATTTAACAATGTCTAATTATTTGCTTATGCCCTACACATTAACTTCTTTCTCCACTGAGTTTCTCTGTGAGCTGAACTTGGTAGGCATGAGGAAGTGGAACACTCTATCTACAGAGTCTGGAATAGTCATTGGCTAAAAAGAAAGATTGTTGTGTGCTGTCAAGTTGATTCCAGCTCATAGCAACCTTGAAGGACAGAGTAGAACTGCCTCATGGGGTTTCCAAGGCTATAGTCTTTATGGAAGCAGATTGTCCCATCTTTCTCCTGTGGAGCAGCTGGAGGGTTTGAACTGCCGACCTTATGGTTAACAGCTGAGGGCTTAACCACTGTGCCACCAGGGCCCCTAAAAGAGGGATAGTAAGTCACTAAATGGTTAGGATGCTGGAACTGTCCACCGTGTCAATACAGGCTTCCCAAGACCACACAAATGCCCTTCCCAAGATTCCTTAAGGAAGACAATGTTGCTTAATGCCTTTGTAATCAAACAGAGCTGGGTTTGAATCTTAGCTCTGCTGTTTTTCACTGTACCACTGTCGTAGTTACCTAGTGCTGCTGTAACACAAATACCACAAGTGAATGGCTTTAAAGAATAGAAATTTATTTTGTCACAATTCTGAAAGCCAAAAGTCCAAATCAGGGTCTTGGCAGTGTTGATTCCTTCTTTGTTGGTAGCCCTGGGCATTCCTTGGTGTTCCTTGACTTGTAAATGAACCTCACATAACGTCTGTCTTCGCCTATGTGTGTGTATATGTCTCTGTATCTAATCAACTCTTTTTACAGTTCAGAAATGATTATGTTTAGAACCCACTCTTCTTGGGTGTGATCTAATGAGCATAACAAAGAGATGTTGTTTCCAAACAGGATTACACCCACAGGTATAGGGGTTAGGATTCCAACACATGTTTTTGGGGGACCCAATTCAATCCAGAACAGTGACTCTGGGCAAGTTTGTTAATCTCTGAGACTCAGTTTCCTTCTCCTTAAAAAAGGAATAATAATTCTTACTTTGGAGTTAGTTGTGGTGATCTGAGATAATAGTTATAAAGTTACTTGGCACATGTTAGGTGCTCAATGTTATTAACCATTACTATTTTTGGTTATAATAATGATCTCTGCAGGGACATGAATATTTTTGTGGAGTGGGCAGGGGAGGAGTAAGAAATGAGAAATGGCAATCATTCTTGAAAGGTTGAGGTAGGAGAAATTTGAGGCTGTTAGCACTAACAGAGAAACATAAGAAAGGTGTCAGGGCTGGTGCCAGAACAGTCTAGCACCCATGCTAGGCCAGTAGAAAATCACCCTGGGCCTTAAGCTCTTGCGTTGTTAAACATAACTATGAGTCATGACCTTGGTAAAGAGTGTGGGAACCCAGAGAAGGAATGTATGAACAAATGGGCTATTGTCTGACAGCAAATAAACTGGGGATATCTTCAGAAAGAGGCAGAACAAGTTATTACATGGAATGACTTACTAGGACCTAACAGATAGCTCTGGAGCCCTGGTGGTGCAGTGGTTAAGAGCTATGGCTGCCTAACAAAAGGTTGGGAGTTTGAATCCACCAGCTGCTCTTTGGAAATCCTATGGGGCAGTTCTACTATGTCCTATAGGGTCTCTATGAGTCGGAATTGACTCGACGGCAATGGGAATAGATAGCTCCACCACCTGTCTGTCAGTTTGTCACAATGTGGTTGTTGCTGTGATGCTGGAAGCTATGCCACTGGTATTTCAAATACCAGCAGGGTCACCCATGGTGGACAGGTTTCAGTGGTGCTTCCAGACTAAGACAGACTAGGAAGAAGGGCCTGGCCATCTACTTCCAAAATAAGCCAATGAAAACTCTATCGATCACAACAGAATACTGTCCAATATAGTGCTGGAAGATGAGTACCCTAGGTTGGAAGGCACTCAAAATACACAGTGGCTGTAACAATGGACTAAAGCGTACTAACGATTGTGAAGATGGTGTGGTATCAGGCAACATTTTGTTCTGTTGCAGGTGGGGTCTTCATGAGTCAGAGCCGTCTCCATGGCAACTAACAACAACAACAATGATCTCTGCACTCGCTATTGCCTCTCTGCAAATAGCAGCTACAGTTATTGTTAGTTGCCATTGAGTCGATTCTGTCTAATGATGATTCATGTGTGCAGAGTAGAACTGCTCCATAGGGTTTTCAAGGTTGTGAGCTTTCAGAAGCAGATTACCAGGCCTGTCTTCTGAGGTGCCTCTGGGTAGGTTCAAACGACAAACTTTTCAGCCAGTAGTGGTGATCCTTTCAAAACAGAAGTCAGATTATATTTTTCTTTTGCTCAGATCCTTTCAATGACTTCCCATCTCACTCAGAAATACACGTGAAATTCTTACTGTTACCTACAAGGTGCTCTACAGCAGGCCCCTACTTAACCTCTCTGACCTCATCTCCTACCACTCTTTACCTCCATCAGTGTAGTCCTGTGACACTGGCCTCCTTCTTGTCCCCTGAGCTCCCTTCCTAGGCAGGCTTCCATCCTAGGACCTGTGCATTTGCTGTTCCTTTTACCTGGGAAACAGGCCATCAAAGGTGTCGTTACACCTAATTAAAATTAGCATTTGAAGATTGCTCACTAGAGGAGTTTTATTTACATGTGAAGTCTGATTATCTTGAACTAGCAAGCAAAGCCATGCAGTTATTAATTATTTTTTCACAACCTTCTTATGCAAACAGACATTTTCTGTATAGAAGTCAAAATACAGAAAGTGATTAAATATAGAATTGGAGCTAAGGCTACATCTTTCTACTATTAAACTCAACAATAGTGATTTAGTTTTAGCAAAACAACATAATTCATCACGTTAAATTAATGCTAATCATTTGAATTTTATTGGCTCTATGGTTTTGTTTGCATTTAATTTGTAAATTAATTTTAGTTTTATAGTTGAATAAGAGCAATAAGCATAAAGAATTTATTTTTAGCTTTATGTTTGTGCCTATTTAAGTAACATTACAAGAGAAATCATGAGACAACACCAGAAGCATATGTCTCCTTTAAAAGAGGTCCATCTATTAAGTCAAATTTGAAAACACACTTCAGGTGGTTATATGATGATTTTTATAATAAAATTTCTTATAAAGAGAGAAAGCAATGGGGAAAGCATGAGAGGCTTAAAAATTTCAGACCAAAGGTAAAAAATAAGAAAAATGTTGACAGTACATTTAGCCCATAATAGAGAGAACTACAGAAAAAGAAATCAGTGAAATTGAAAAAAAAAAAAATGTTTCCTGGCTAAGGAATTATTAAACATCTAGAGCCAGGAAAGAAGTTTATATTAATTTTCCAGACTATTTCTGCTTCCCATTCCTCCATTCCATTAAACACTCTCCTCACAAATAGAAAAAAAGTAGAGACCTGAAGATGAAATCAAATAGCATGGAAAGTATTGAGAGAGGATTTTCCTATAATAAAGCTAAATATATCCTTGCTGTTTTGGCTTTGTAGGAAGTGGTTCTCATAAAGGGATGTCTGAAAAGTTAGTGCCATGAGTATCAGTGACTTCAAGACAAAACAAAGACAAAAAGCACCTCTGAACTTGGTCTTCATTTAAAAGGGAGACTTGGAAGGAATTTTGGAAACTTCAAAAATTTCCTCATAATTTGACTCCCTCCAGATCACTGACAGAATGAATATTTTTTAAAACACATTAACATTCATTGAATAATTAGTTAAATTTATTGTTTAATATTAATTAGAAAAAAACTGCAGTAGGCAGAATTCCAAAATGATCCCCCAAGATTTCCAGCCCCTGGTGTACACACACCTTTTCCCAGTTAATCAGTCACATGCTAATCTAGGTGGTACTGTGAAAGGATTTTTGCAGAGGTGATTAAGATCCCAAATCAGTTGATTTTAAGATTATTCCAGTGGGCTGGACCTAATTACGTGAGCCCTTTACAAGTGGAGAGTTTTCTCCAGCTGGTTCATAAATATCCAGAAAATAATGTCAGAGAGACATGCTCCAGCTGGCCCGGAAGAAAGCAAATGTTATGTGTTAAATTGTTCCCCCCACCCCCAAAAAAAGATATGTTGAAGTCCTGACCCTTGGTTCCTGTGAATGTGACCTTATTTGGAAATAGGGCCTTTCAGATATAATTAGTTAACATAAGGTTGTACCAGAGAAGAGTGAGCCCTAATCTCTTTATGACTGGTGTCCTTGTAAGAAGAGAAGAGACTGGGACAGGAAAACATTATGTGAAGACAGATAGATGCAGAGGGAAGCTAGAGGCAGAGATTTAAGTTATGTAGTCACAAACCAAGAAATGCCTGGGATCAGGAGAAGCTGGGAGAGACAAGGAAGGATTCCTCCTGTAGAGCCTTCAGAGAGAGCATGGTCCTGCTGACACCTTGAGTTCTGACTTCTAGCCTACAGAACTGTGAGAGAACAAATTTCTATTATTTCTATTATGATAGTCATAGTAAACTAATACAGCAATCATCCAGGTGAGGGGGACTATGGTGGCCACATGACAAGGAACTGTGGACAAACTCTAGGAGCTGAGAGTGGTCTGCAGACTATAGCCAGCAAGAAAATGGAGCCACAGTTCTACAACCTCAAGGAACTGAGTTCTACCAACAACCAGTAAGCTTGGAAGAGGACCCCGAGCCCCAGATGAGAACTACAGGTCCAGCTGATACCTTGATGTCAGGCCACTGAGACCTTGAGCAGAGGACCCACCCATACCAGGCCTGGACTTCAGACCTACAAGACTGAGGTAGTATTTTGGTGTTACTTTAAGCTTCTAAGTTTGTGGCAATATGCTGTGCAGCAATAGAAAACTAATACTTTCTCTTTTCAACCAGTTGTGTTGCAATTGTATGAAAACTGTCAATGTTGTCTTTTAGAGAAATGATAGTGTGGGAGTAGAAATAATGATTTCTATTTATTCCATGATCCCAAATTTAATTAACATAGGGCTATGTCTTAAAACGCTCCAGAAAGACAAACAATACAAACTAAATAATCAAAGCTCGACAGGAAATTCCAGTGTGTATCATAGAGTGTTGAGTTCCTCCAACTCCAGCCATGGACACCCAGCTGGAGCCTTGACTTCATCTTGAGGAACATGTGATATGCTGTGCAGAATTCCAAGTATATGATCAATTAACAAGGCCTCTGGGGATGAAGCTTACTTATAGGAAGTCAGTTTTAAATAACAGAAATGGTTGTTGATAAATAAACAATGTGAACTCTGCATAAAGCATACACTGGCACTGTGGTGATGATGAAAAGAAACGAATCTCCTTTGAGGCAGAATTGTTTGTATAGTCTCCTTGGTGACAAAAAAATACCTCCGAGCAGGTAAAAATTGAAGAGTGTCTCTTCTTTTGCTGATCTATTCAGTAGTAGGCACTCTACACAGGGGTCGGTCAACTTTTTCTGTAAAGGACCAGGTAGTAAATATTTTAGGCTTTGAGGGCCATACAGTCTCTATCACAACAACTCAGCTCTGCATTTGTAGTGTGGAATCAGCCAGAGACAATATGTAAACAAATGGGCGTAGCTACTTTCCAATAAAACCTTATTTACAAAAACATGTGGCAGGCCAGATTTGGTCCAAAGGCCACAATTTATTAATCCCTGATCTTGACCAGTGAGGAGAGCCTGAGATGCTGGTAGTATTTGGGGGAATGGAAAGGAACAAATCTGAGAGACATTATGAAAAGAGAATTCACAGGACTTGACAGCTAATTGGCTTTGGGAGGAAGGAGAAAATGAGAAGATGACTTTGGAGTTTCTAGTCTGGGAGGACAGTGCACCATTATCTGAGATGGGAACACTGGTGGAAGAGATGTTTTGGAATGTGTGTGTGTGTATGTTTTGGGGTTTATGAGGAAAATGGATTGGGTATTGAAGTAATAAATTTGAGGTGTCATAAGAATATTTATGTGGAAAGGTCTAGCAGGCAGTTAGAAGTGTAAGTCTAGAGCCCAGGAGAGAGAGAGAAGGAGGGGGAGAGAGGGAGAGGAAGATTGATTTGGGAGATTTGAGTGTTTTCTCCATGGAGGTGATACTTGAAGCCTTAGGTGTAGGTGAGATCACACATGGAAGATTTGTAGAATACGAGTTAATGCATATAAACGTGCTTTTAAACTGTAAGGCATTACACAAATGTAAAACATTATTATTATTAAATGTGACAAATAGCAGCATAAAAGGCAGTAACAACCATTTTATGTCTCAGAATCCCTGCTAGTTCCCAATTACTGCATTTTCTTTCTGTGATGGCCCTTTGAACAGCTCTTTTTTTTCTCCCCTTGCATACATACTGAGATTATAATGCATTAAACATTATCCATGTGGCAGCATAATACTTTTTTCCCCCAGCAGATACCCTCAAACCTCTTTTGGTAGATGCAGATTCTAAGAGGGCTGAGACACAGACACAGAGATGCTGCTTTAATATTAGGGTCTAATGCTAGAGGTTTTATTTACATGAGGAAAGAGGCCACAATTTTAAGGCTACAATGTTTAATCACTCAGAGAAGGCAAGAGATACAGAATGGTAGGGACAGAGTAGACATAAGAGATAATATCAAATTAGAGTTGAGGTAGCCCTGAATCCTTGAAAAGTCCTTCTCTAATCACAAGCTGAGCAGTGCTATCCCTTAAGCAGGTGTGACCTGCATTTCAAGGATGAATCAATTATATAAGGAACCCTAGTGGTGCAGTGGTTAAGTGCTCTGCTAACCCAAAGTTCAGTGGTTTGAACCCACCAGCTGCTCCATGGGAGAAAAATGTGGCAGTCTGCTTCCATAAAGATTTACAGTCTTGGAACCCCTATGGGGCAGTTCTACTCTGTCCTATAGGGTCGTTGTGAGTTAGAATTAGCTTGATGGCAATGAGTTTGGTTTTTGGTTTATCAGCTATCTATCATTGCTGGACAATAGATCCCAAAACTTAGTGGCTTAAATGGCAATCATTTTATTATATTTCATGATTTTGTGGCTCTGGAATTTGGGTATATCTTGGCTAGGTCATTCTTCTTCTGGAGGTCACTTGCTAGTATTCAGCTGGTGGGTGGGCTGGTATGGGGGGTCTGAGATAGATTCATTCACATGTTGATGAGATGGTTGCAAGGCTGGGATTAACTGGGACTGGGACCAGGGTACCTACCCACAGCCTCTGCAGCATGGTGGCCTCGAGGTGGTCTGATTTCTTATGTGGCAGCTCAGGGCTCCAAGAGCGAGTGATCTGGCAAATAAGGCATATGCTGCATGAGCTTTTATGACCCAGCCTTGAAATCACATTGTGTCACTTCTGTCATACTCTATTGGTCTAAGTAGTCGTAACACTGCCCAGATTCTAGGGGAGGGGTCAAGGACCCCACCTGTAGATGGGAAAAGTGTCAAAGAATTTGTGACTATGTTTTAAAACCACACAAAGGACATCGGCAGAAGGATGTGCTCTCTTCAGGACAAGTCAGATGCTATGGATGCTAGAAAGTCCTGTCCTCCCCAGGCCTAGCATTTCTTGCAGTGATGGAGGATGTAACTTTCCACATGGGTTTCAAATTGGTAGGATGGCTTCTCCCTACCCAGAGAGCAGATCTTGAGACCAGGACTTGAAAGCAGGTAGTTTATTTTGGAAAATGATCCAAGGGACCAGGAGTGGGGGACTGGGGAGAGTAGAGTAAAACAAGGAAGAAGGGAGAGCCAATCCAAGGTTGCATTGGTGAGCTAGCCACTGCTGTGGGCTACTGGGGCTCAGTCCTGCTGAGATTTTCTGAGGAGCTGTGCAGAAGATAAAACCACCAACTCCCATTCCCCATTGGTCAGAGGCTACCCGATGGAATGTTGGCTTGTTCTTACTTCCAGCTCTACCCATGCATGAGTCATGATGGTACCCATATTGCAGCATCAGAAAGATCCTGGGTCGAAGAGTCAGATACACAGTGCAGCTGAAGTGATGGGCTGTCAATTTACACCTGCATGGAGCTGGTTGCCACAGCAACGGATGAGGTAAAAGGTATGCTGAGAGGATGTGAGATGGGCCCGAGAGGTACCTGATATGCATGCTGTAAAAAACGGCATGGGGGAGTGTCTGACCGCCTCCAACCCCATAAGGGGGAAGGAGAACCAAGATCAACAGCACAAGGCTGACTGCCATGAGGTGGAGGCCAGACAAGCCTCCTCTCTCCACCTTCTTTACTAATTCTGATACCAATCGTCCCTTGCACAGCGCTCTCTACTTCTCTGAGGGGTTCGATAACTCATTGCAATGGCCACACATAACTCACAGACCATACTCACAATTATGGGGTTTATTAGGGAAGTAACAGGTTACAATTCAGGCTCAGGAACACTCCGGATACAATTCTTCCATCAGGACAGCCTCTTCGCAACTGTGCTCACAGGCAAGCCTCTCCCTGGCCCTAGGCCTCTCCCCAAAGGCACTCAGCTTTCTCTCTCCGTGGGCAGGGAATCCTACCGTGCCGTCTCCTGCTGCCAGGTCTCTCCTGCCACTGCTTCTCACTATCTTCAGAGTTACAGCTTGCTCTCTCTCATTCTCTCTCTCTCTCTTCGTCTCCCGCTTCCAGGGATCCCAGGTACGAAGGACACACTCTCCGCTCCTGGCTATTCTTCCTTGGTGGTGGTAGGATCTTCCTTTCTGTTCTGGAATTAGCTCTCTTTTAAGGCAAAACTGACCAATCCCCTTGGTGGGCCACAATTACCCTATCACATAGTCCCGCCCAATCACCTGGGAGGGAGTTATAAGACCATGGCTAGAAAGGCCACACAAAAGTAATCGATTATACCACACATGCACACACTTGAACTTCCCAATTAACTAAGCCGAGGATACAGGCTTTATAGTAAGGAGTCTACTATAGCATACGCAGATGGCTTGTAGTTTGGTTCAGTTTTTTCCCTTCTCCTTGATTCCCTACTGGGTATGCAGCTGGCAGGGATACTCTCCCCACGTTAGTCCTACCTGTGTTCGGCAAATAACCAAATTCTTGCTATGCAACTGTTCTTTTATCCTCAAGGCTCATGTCACTATTCTGGAAGAACTTCCATCAATAATTTATGAACTCCTGTTTAAGGAAAGGTTTGCAAATATCAGACTTTCCTGGATCATGAACAAACCGTCCTAGCAAGGCCACATCCTGATCCCAGAGAAGAAACCGGAGTCAAGTGGCAGTCCATACGTCTCCAAATAATGCCCCTGCTCCCAGCTGTCCAGGGAACAGGAAAGGCCATTCCCCACAATGGCAGACTGGTGGGCATTCTTCACTTTGCAGTCCCAGGAGGGGAGTTAACATCCATCATGGCTGGTGATGTTTATCATTTTACCTGCTTGACATTCTCAGAGGACAAATCAACGGTTGGAAATGAAAAGGGTGTAAAGATCAATATAATCCCACAGGCCAATTTCAAGGCCCCTGGTGCGGGAGATCATAAGTCCACCCTATTCTCAGTGAACCCACGTGTGAAATCCAAATTTCTATATAAGAGTCCTGGTGGCACAGTGGTTAAGAGCTATGGCTGCTAACCAAAAGGTTGGCAGTTCGAATCCACCAGTGGCTCCTTGGAAACCCTATGGGGAAGTTCTACTCTGTCCTATAGGGTGGCTATGAGTCAAAATCTACTCCAGGGCAATGGGTTTGGTTTTTGAGTTATGTAAGAGAAGGACAGTTCATCTCTTTACAAAAGAAGTCCCCAGAGGACTAATTTGCATATTGAGCTGTCTTGGGACATTTTATTTGAGGTTTCATTATTGAAGGCATAGGCTTGCATGGCATGCTATAACTTTACTCGAATGATTTTAGACATTGGATATTTTATTTAAATGAAAGCTTTTGTGAGAGTTCAATATGTGAATCAGAAGGCAAAGGGCTGCTCAGATTCAAGTAGGGGGTAGGGGCCTGGATTGCAGATTCTTCTATCTCTTGTCATTCTCCACCTTCCTTGACCCTTGAGAGATAGCAATATACCTTGTATAGCTCCAAAGATCACAGTTTGGAAGTCTGTGATATGTAGCACAAGTCAGGGAAATACCTTCTTGCAAGCAACAGAAAATCTGATGACAGTGGCTTAAAGAAATAGTTTTTTTCCTTACATATCAAGAAGTCTGGAAGGAGGTGACTGCCATTGTTTCAGCAACCCAGGCCCTTTTTATATTTCTGCTGTGCTTATTCTATTGGCTTGTTGCCTTATGGTAGCAAGCATCACTAGGTGTCACATCCAAGTTCAAGGCAGAAAGAAAAGTGAAGGAGAAAATTCTTTTTCTCCCTTCTGAGATGCTATCTTTTTTCTTTCGTAGGGGGTGGAAGGGACATTTTCCTCAGAAGACTGTCCTTTAGATCTCATTAGTCAGAAATAGGTCACAGGTCCAGCTATAGGCCATGCTGTTCAAAGGAAATGAGAAGACCACTAAGTCCAATAATGATTTAACATCCCCTGAGGCTGAGTGTGATGGATTGAATTGTATCCCCCTAAAATATATGTTGGAATCCTAACCCCTATACATGTGGATGTAATCCCTGTTTGGAAACAGGGTTTTCTTTGTTATGTTAATTTGGTCAGGGTGTATCATAAATCTAATCACTTCTGAGTTATAAAAAGAGCATATTAGACAAAGAAGAAAGCACAAATGGGCTGGGGGGGATGCCATGTGAAGATCTGCAAAGAACAGAGGAACGCCTGTGCTTCAGAAGCTGAAAGAGACCAGGACCCTCCCCCAGAGCTGAGAGAGAGAGAAAGCCTTCCCCTAGAGCCAGTAACCTGAATTTGGACTTCTAGCCACCTAAACAGTGAGAAAATAAATTTCTGTTCTTTAAAGCCACCTATTTGTGGCATTTCTTTCATAGCAGTGCTAAGAAAATAAGACACTGGGGAAGGGGCCTTTCAAACTCTCTGAAATCATGGAAACTGCCAATTTCTTGAACAAATCAGGGTTTTTTTTTAGCAGGGAATAAGAGTTTGGGAAAGGCCAGTTGGATAGTTGGATGGGCAATTAGATAGACAGTAAAGTGTGTCTGCCACAACCTATGGGACAGGAAACCTGATTGTGAGTGCTAGCTTGGCCACGAGACTTATTGTGCAACAATGGGTAAACCACTAAAAGTGGCCTGGCTTCAGCGTCCTCATGTATAAAACGAGGAACGTGGACGACAGGAGCTCCAAGTTTCCTTCTAGCTCCAACGTTCAATAGTTTTGTGCAATTTTAATAACTTCCTGAATGTTCACCAGGTTTGTAATTGAAGCAGATGCCCTAATGGTGCTGTTCTGGCTCCAAGAACCGGCTGCTTGTATTTCATGCAGTAAATTATGTGCTGTGAATTTTAAAGAAATTCCACTTTTTTTTAAACCTTTGAGGAAAAATAAGCTCTCCATCCCCCTCCCACGTGGTTAAATTCTATATATGAATAGTACAGCTTTCTTCTGTGTAATTCTTATTTAGTTTACTTAATAGCAAAAAGAAAAAATAATCAACCTTCCTTGTTGGCATAAAGCTCCTTCTAAGTAACAGGAAAGTATTACCAGTCATCTGATTGATTATTCAATATAAAATAAAATAGGTGTCTTTTTAAAATATATAATTGTAATTAGTGTTTGGCTGCATTATGTACACAATTTTCATCAGTTGCTAACAAAGGTAAAAACTAAAGATTTCGATTAGGTGATGTACCTGCGGTTAGCACAGTGCCTGGCTTGTTTCAATTACTTAGTGTTTTCTGAATCAATGAGTTATGATAAAAAGCAAAAATGAACCAAAATAGACTGGGGCAGAATTAATTCCTCAGAGTTAGATTTTCATAGTTTTAATATCCTTGATGTTATTAAGGAGAGTATTGGAAGACGGCTTCCTTAAAAAGTTTGACAGCATAGATTATGTATTTGTATATTAGTGAGTGCATTAAAGAAAATCAGAAATAATGAGGCATGTCAGTTCGTCCATTGACTATTAATTGAGTACCCTCTATGTGCCAAGCACTCTCCTAGGTAGTAGGATAGAGCAGTGAATAAGACAGACAGCAGTTCTTGCTCCCATAGAGTTTTCATTCCAATGTAAGAGACAGACAATAAACAAGGAAACAAAACCATTTCAGATAGCAATAAGTGCTATGAAGAAAACGAAGCATGATAATGGGTTAGTAAGTAGGTGGGCAGAGAGCATTAGATGGGGTGGTCAGGGTGGAGGTGATATTTGGGGTGAGACCAAAAAGGAGCTAGCCAATGTAAAGATCCAGGGGAAGAGTGTTCCAGGCACAGGGAGTAGCAAGTGCAAATGCACTTAGGTGGGAATGAGCATGGTGCATTTTAAGAAGAGTAAGAAAGCCAATGGATTCCTTGGATGCTGCAACTTACAAAATGCTTAGCTTCTACCTGAAAGATTGAAGGTTTGAGTCCACCCACAGGCACCCTGGAAGAAAGGCCTGGCAATCTACTTCCAAAAAATCAGCCATTGAAAACCCCATGGAGCACAGTTATACTCTGACACACATAGGTCACCGTGAGTCAGAGTTGACTTGATGGCAACTTGTTTTTGGTTGCTTGTTTGTTTTGCTTTTTAAGAAAGCCAATATGGCTTGGGTGTAGTAAACAAGTGGGGGAGAGTGGGAGGAAATGATTTGGGAGAGGTCACCAGGGGGCACCTTGCCTAGAACCTTGTAGAGCAAGGATATTATTCTAATTGCAATGGAAATCCATTTAGGATTTTAAGCAGGTGAAACATGATTTGCTTTAACTTTTTAGATCTTTCATCTGCTGTGTGGAGAATGGATTGGAGGTGGCAAAAGCAGAAACGGGAACATCAGAGAGCTATTGCAGAAGTTCGGGTGAGAGAAGATTCTGCCTTGTGAGCAGGGGACAGGGGGAAAAGTGGCTAGATTTGAGATCTATTTTGGAAGTAGAGTGATAGCAATTGCTAATGGGTTGTATCTGGAGGTTGATGAGGAAAGGAAAGGAATCAAGTATGACCTCTAGGTTTTTGGCTAAATGACTGGGAGGAAGGGGGTGACTTTTTTCTGAGAATGGAAAGATAGAGGGTAAGCAGATGTGGTGGGGAGGTGGTTGGCAGTCAGAAGTTCTGATTTAGAAAAGTTAGATTTGAGCTGCCTCGCAGATATCCACATCTCAAAGGTCTGCTTCAAAGCAGGTGCTTTACAGAGGAGACCTCTTAGGAATGCAATGGTTAAAGACAGAGGAAAAAGGAGTAATCCTTAACAACCCCTCAGTAACAGAATCCTGACAATGTTTTGCCTCCTGTAGCCTCTCTTCTTTAATAGACAGAGATAACACTTCAATGTAATCTCCCTGATCAAGAAGAGAATTGAAAACACACATATTAAGACCTTCAGTATGGGCTTCCCTAATTCCCTCTTCACCTTTTTGATCGGTCCAAGTGCTTACATAGGCTGAAAATCTAAGCAAATGGATCTATGCGGCAACTTGGTAGAGGAATGAATTGTGGGGAAGTCTGCTGGGAATTACCAAGATTAATGAAAGAGAAAATAACTATCCTCAGATAAGCACAAGATAAAATACCAGAATAATGCGGGAAAAAAACAAAACAAAACAAAACTAAGGTTATGTTTTAATTTTAATCAAATGGAAATATACAGGCAGGGAATTATTTTTTTTCTTACATTTTAATTTGGAGAAGCTAATCAAATAAAATCTACATATTTTTAATTATAAATTGAACAGAAAGGACTTTCCACTCGAGTATCTCTGAATTTGGGATATGAGTTTTATGCTGTTGATTTGGGTAGAAGGTGTAAGACTGCCAGGTGGACAATTTGAGATCTCACAGGCCCCTCCCTACATGTCTTAAGGTGGTGGTAAGGTGAGGTCAGTTTGGTACTAGAGTCTACCCATGATACTCTGATCTCAGGAAAACATGAGATTTTCTTAGAATCACTTAGCCTCTTGGTATGTTGATAAGAACTCTGTTTATGGCACACTTCGTTTCAGGCACATGATCGCTTCTCTCTTTTCCTGCCTGCCCCATGGCCAGGTTCTGGTTTAATGTACCCTTGGGTGGGTGCTATCCACTGAGTGACTTGCTAGAGCTCTTAGGTCTCTTCCTCTTCCTCCTTCCTCTGAAAGGTGAAGGGCTGCAGAGTGGGTAGATGATCAAACTGGCAGGCGCTTGACTTCCATGGGCATGTCTAAAGAGGTCTTGAAAGTTTCTGCAATGTGACATACACAGGTTTTGCATTGATAGTGTTTTTAAAAATTGTGAGTGACAACCCACTGATATGTTGTGAAATGGATTCAGTGGTATTGACAACGATACTAAGTAAGATGAGATAAAATAGAATAACAACATTAGTGTGCATTGTACATAGTAAGGTTAGTATTGTCTCATGAAACTTATAGGTATACCTGTATGTCTTGGGTCATGATGTAAAATGTATTTTTTACTCCAGACTGTGGTTAAAAGAAAGTTTGAGAAACATTGCCCTACAGTGTAGGGGATGATAATATGATCTCTGCACTTAGAAGGCTCAGGGAGATGAATCTCGGCTTCATTAATTACTGGTTGTATGACCGCAGGTGTTTCACAGCCTCTTGGGACCTTGGAGTCCTCGTCTGTAACCCATTGTAGTTCTAACTCATAGCAGCCCTATAGAAAAGAGTAGAACTGCCTCGTAAAGTTTCCAAGGAGTGGCTGGTGGATTCAAACTGGCTACCTTTTGGTTAGCAGCGATAGCTATTAACCACTGTGCCAGCAAGCCTCCTTCATCTGTAAAGTGGAGACTAAAAATAAACCCTGCTTTATAGGGTTACGTTTGTTGAGAAGATTAAAGGCCTGACTACAAGGCCTGACATATAATAAATGCCCAATAAATGCTAACTATTATAATTATTTATCAAAACTGGTTATTCACTTGTTGTGGATGTGTGTGGCAAGAATGTTGTGATAAAAATGAGTCATATGGGTCTGTTTCCAGTATGGAAAATGGGTGTGGTCCCATTTAGTCCTCCTTAGGTCTCAATATTCATTACTGGTCTTCTATGTACTATGACATCTGAAACCTTATTTTGAATCGTTGTTTGAATATCAAGACTCCTTTAATAGGAACACAATTATTAGGACGTTCAGAATAGTATAAATTGTAATTTGCTCTCTATTTCCCTTTCAAAAAAGTGTAAGATTGAGAGAAGTACATGCAGTGATTGTTTAGGGTTGCACCCTCCCAAAGCCTCCTGGTATGGGAAGCACAAGGCTGTGCCCCTCTTGCTCTCTTGAGGTCTGTCCCTTTGTTGAAGTCAGCCTTCTGCCTCTAGGAATTCATTTCCTTCCTTCAAGCTCTCATTTCACTGGTAAAATCATCCACACTAAGCTGGGAGCTTAACAGGATTATTAGAAATTTATTTAAGGATGAAGTATAATTTACATACCATAAATTCACCCATTTTAAGTGTACAATTCACTGATTTTTAGTAAATTTACAGAATTGAGCAACCATCACCAGAATTCAGTTTTAGAACATTTCCATCACCCCAAAAAGATCTCTGATGCCCATTGCAACCCTTTCACCCCCAGTTCCTGGCAACCACTAATCTACTTTCTGTCTCTATAGATTTGCCTTTTCTGGGTATTTCATAAAAATGGAATAATACAATATGTAGTTTTTTGCATCTGGCTTCTTTTACTTAGCATAATGTTTTTGAGGGTCATTCATGTTGTAGCATGTATTGGTACTTCATTCCTTTTTATTGCTGAATAATATTCCATTGTATGGATATAACACATTTTTTGTTTTCCATTCTTCAGTTCATGGACATTTGGGTTGTTTCCACCTTTTGGCTATTATGAATAATGCTGCTATGAGCATTCACAAACAAGTCTTTGCGTAGACATATATTTTTGTTTCTCTTAGATAGCTAGGAGTGGAATTGCTGGGCTATATGCTAAAATTATGCTTAAGTTTTTTGATAAATTGTTAAACTATTTTCCAAAGTGGTCGCACCTTTTTACATTACCACCAGCATCATTTTATGAGGGTTCTAGTTTCTGCACATCCTCAGCATTTATTGTTGTTTGTCTTTTTGATGATAGCCATTCTAGAGGGTGTGAAGTAGTATCTCATTGTAGTTATAATTTGAATTTCTCTAATGACTAATGATGTTGAGCATCCTTTCATGTACTTATTAGCCATTTATGTATCTTCTTTGGTGAAATGTCTATTCAAATCTTTTGCTAAAATTGTATTGGTTGTTTATCTTCTTATTTCATTAATAAGGGCTTTAAGTCTAATTTATCAATTCTTTTCTCATGGATTGTGTTTTTGATGTGGTATCTAAGCACTCTTTGCCTAACCCGAGGTCATGAAGATTTTCTCCTAAAATTTTTAAAGTTTTAGCTCTTAAATTCACACCTATGATGCATTTTGAGTTAATGTTTGTGGATAGTATGAGGAAAGGGTCTAAACTCATCTTTTTGCACAGGGATATTGAATTGTCCCAGTACCATTTGTTGAAAAGATTATCTTTTCTCTATTAAATTGCATTGGTACCTTTGTCTAAAATCAATCTACCATATACGCAAGGGCTTATTTCTGGATTCTCAAATCCATTTCATTGATCAATATGTTTATCCTTATGCCAGTACCACACTATCTTGATTACTGTAGATTTGTAAGTTTTGAAATTGGGAAGTGTGAGTCCTCCAACTTTGTTCTTTTTCAAGATTATGTTGGCTCTTCTGGGTCCTTTTCATTTTCATAGAAATTTTAGGATCACCCTCTCAATTTCTACAAGAATGGCAGCTGGAATTTTGATAGGGGTTGCATTGGATCTATGGACCATTTGGGGAAGAATTGCCATCTTAATGATATTAAGTCTTCCAATCTGTGAATGCAAACTGTCTCTCCATTTATTTATATCTTCTTTAATTTCTTGCCTCAGTGTTTTGTAGTTTTTAATGTAAAAACTTCACACTCTTTTGTTTAATGTATTCCTAAGTATTTTACTCTTTTTGATGCTATTTTGAATGGAATTGTTTTCTTAATTTCATTTCCCAATTGTTTATTATTAATATAGAAATACAATTGATCTTCTTATATTGATCTTGTATCCTGTGTCCTTGTTGATCTTGTTTATTAGGTTTACCAGTTTTTTAATAGATTCCTTGGGATTTTCTATATACAATACCATGTCATCTGGGAATATACAGTGATATAAATGAAAATGGTGGAATAAGCAACTCCAAAAGTACACCCCCCTATAACAGCAATGAAAAACTGGCAGAAACTGTCAGAATCAACTTTTTTTAAAAGAACTCTGGGAACTAATCCAAAGCTTAACTCCAAGAATGTTTATTCAAGAGAAATAGCTGAGTCTCTGTAAGAACAGTGAGCTTGGTGGCATTTTGACTTTTCCTAGTCCAATTTCTTGCTTCCCAGTTCAGTGGTAACCTTAAAAGTAACAGCCCGCATTAATGGCACTGGGTACCAGAGTGATCAGAAAGACCTCATTTGCAAAAAATTGCTCTCAGTAGATCTGTCTGGTGATTTCCAGGAAGCCCCTTTCAAAAGATATGCCTTTATGTCACTTAACTTGAAACTTGCCCAGTGTTAAAGTCACTACCTAGAGGGGCATTTGATGAAAATATTTATAGGCAAATATTTTAGTCATTGCTTCCAGAGATAATGGATAAAAGTTGAGGAAAATAATAGATTAACCAAAAAGCTTGGTAGGAAAGGCTGGGAAATGAAATGCATTGGGGAATAAGGGGTTTCAAAAGCTCTGATATATTCTTGGGAGTCTATAAGGCCATGCCCATGCCCAGGTCTGTCCACATGCTTAGGAAAGACACAAGGTGTTCCTAAACTCTCACCTTTGGCTGACCTTGAGGCTCTAAATAAGCAGGAAGCAAAGGCTAAAGTGGTCTTGGAAAGTGTCTGGTTGAGTGTTGCAGTTGTGAAGCTGACCACTATGCTAACAGAACAGACTTGAGAGGCCATGCATGACAATGATACAAACTTTACAAAATTAGTTCAGAAATGTCATTAAAAAGCAACAACAACAATAATGGAGCAACAACACATTCTGGGGAGGGAAGATAATCTGATTATAAAAAATTATCACATTATAATATTTGAAATGTCCAGTTTTCATCAAAAAATTACAAGGCATGCTAAGAAAAAAGAAAGTATGGCCAAAGGAAAGTATGAGAGTGATGTGTGACCAAACAGAGATTATCAATAAAGAGACAGGAATTATAAACAGGAACTGAACATGAATTCTGGAGTTGAAAAATACAATAACTGGAATTAAAAGTTCACTGGAGGGACTCAACAATAGATTTGAGCAGGCAGAAGAAAGAATCAGTGAACTTGGAGATAGGTCAATCAAAATTACCCAGTCTGAGGAACAGAGGGAAAAGAAGAATGAAGAAAAATGAATACAGCCTCAGAGACATGTGGGGCACCATGAAGCATACCAATATACACAAAATGGGAGTCACAGAAAGAGAGGAGAGAGATAAAGGGGCAGAAAGAATATTTGAAAAAATAATGGCCCAAAACTCCCCGAATTTGATGAAAAACAGGAATCTATATATCCAAGAGTAGGAGCCCTGATGGCACAGTGGTTAAGTGCTCAGCTGCTAACCAAAAGGTCAGAGATTTGAACCCACCAGCCACTCTGTGGGAGAAAGATGTGGCAGTCTGCTTCCATAAAGATTACAGTCTTGAAAACCCTATGGGGGCAGTTCTACCCTGTCCTATAGGGTCATTGTGAGCCAGAATCAACTCGATGGCAAGGAGTTTTGTATGTCCAGGAAGCCCAACAAACTCCAAGTAGGGTTAACTCAACTCTGGGAATAGATATAGTTTTACTTCTTCCTTTCAAGTCTGGATGCCTCTTTTTTTGTTAATTTTTTTCCTCTCCTGATTGCACCAGCTAGAACCTCCATCACCATGTTGAAAAGAAGTGGTAAGAGTGGATATCCTTGCTTGTTCTGTCTTAAGGGTAAAGCATTCTGTCTTTCACCAATAAGTATGATGTCAGTTACATTTTCTCATGGATAATAGTCCTAGTTTGTTGAGAGATTTTATAATGAATGGGTGTTGAATCTAGTCAAACACTTTTTCTGCATTTATTGAGATGATCATGTGGTTTTTGCCCTTTATCCTATTAATATAGTGTATTGCATTAATCGATTTTCAGATGTTAAACCAACCTTGCATTGATGGGAAGGGATCACTTGATTATAATGTTTAATCTTTTTTACATGTTACTGGATTCAGTTTACCTAAATTTGGTTAAGGAATTTTTGCATCAATGCTCATGAAGAATATTGGTTTATAGTTTTCATGTCATGTATTTTTCTGGCTTTGGTATCACAGTAATACTGACCTCATAAAATGGGTGAGAAGTATTTCCTCTTCCTCTATTTTCTTGAAGAGTTTGTGAAGGATTGATTTAACTCTTCTAAATCTTTGATTGAATTCACCAGTGAAGACAACTGGGCCTGGGCTTTTTGCTTTTTGGGACAATTTTTAATTAATAATTCAATTTCATTACTTGTTATAAGTCTATTTTCTCTTTCTTATTGACTCAGTTTAAGTAATTTGTGTCTTTCTAGGAATTTGTCCATTTCATCTTGGTTGTTGAATTTGTTGGCATACAGTTATTTATAGTATTCCCAATTATTTTAATTTCTATAAGGCCAAGAGTAATGTCCTCTCTTTCATTTTTGAATTTGGTAATTTGTGTCTTCTCCCTTTCATTCTTGATCTAACTAAAGTTTCGCCAATTTTGTTGACTGTTGTAAAGAACCAACTTTTGTGTTCATTGATTCCCTCAACCAGTTTTTGGTTTTTTAGTTTACTGATTTTCTTTTCCAGATTTTATATATTCATTGTGCTTTAGTTGAAAGTTTACAGTGCAAATTAGTTTCTCACTCAAAAATTTATACAAAAATTTTTCATGACATTGGCTGCAATCCCACATACTGTCAGCAGTCTCCCCCTTTCACTTTCCACCTGGGTTCACTGGTTTCATTCGTCCAGTTTAGCTGTCCATTCCTGCCTTCTCGTCTTTGTTTTCGGGCAGGTGTTGCCCATTTGATCTTGTATACTTGATTGATCTAAGAAGCGTGTTTCTCATGTGTGTTATTGTTTGTTTTATAGGCCTGCTTAATCTTTGGTGGTAAGGTAAACTTCAGGAGTGGCTTCAATTCTGAGTTAGAAGGGTTGTCTGGGGGCCATAGTCTCAGGAGTTCCTCCAGTCTCTGTCAGAACAGTAAATCTGGTCTTTTTTTGAGAATTTGGTTTTTTGTTCTACATTTTTCTCCTGCTCTGTCCAGGACCGTCTGTTGTGATCCCAGTCAGAGTCATCAGTAGTGGTAGCCAGGAACCATCTAGTTCTTCTGGTCTCGGGTCGTGTAGGCTGTGGTTCATGTGGTCCATTAGTCCTTTGGACTAATTGCTCCCTTGAGTCTTTAGTTTTTTTCACTCTCCTTTGCTCCAGACTAGAAGAGACCGATAGTTGTATCTTAGATGGCTGCTCACAAGCTTTTAAGAACCCAGATGCTACTCACCAAAGTAGGATGTGGAACATTGTCTTTAAGAACTATGTTGTGCCAATTGACATAGATGTCCCCCAAGTGTATGGTCCTTTGCCTTTGAGCCTGGGAACTTCATCCCATGAGGTGTTTAGCTATGTCTAAGAGGTTTCTCTGTGTGCTCTATTGTATATATTAATATATGTGGAGCACAAATAGTCATGTATTTATAAATTTCTACCACCAAACCTGTATCTGCCAGTGGGTGTGCTCCCTTACCCCCTACCTCACCTCTTGGCATATCTATCCATGTATCCATTTGTAGATTATTGTTTGTTGATTCTACTGTTGCAGGATTGTCTATGTTATTGTAGTTAAACCATAGTTGTCCTTTATTCCTGCTTTCCTTTCAGTGTCCTCTCTTGCCTCAGTCATGTTGTGCTGACTTCTCCATATTGTATATTACTTTTCCCTTCACCAATATTAATGCATGTCTACTCTGTCTTTGGTAATTTTCCCTCTCTCACCCTCCCATCCCTGGTAACCATCAAAGAGTTTTTTTTTTCCTGTGTGTAAACCTTTTGTTCTTACTTTATAAAATTGATCTCATAGACTATTTGTTTCTTTTGCGATTGATTTATTTCACTAAGCATAATGCCCTCCAGATTCATCCGTGTTGTGAGATGTTTCCTAGATTCATCATTTTTCTTTATTGTTGCATAGTATTCCATTTGTTAATTCATTCATCTCTGGATGGGCACTTAGGTTGCTTCCAACTTTTCTGCAATGAACATGGGTGTGTACATGTCTATTCGTGTCACGGCTTTTATTTCTTTGGGGTATATAACTAGGAGTGGGATGGATGAATCATATGGTATTTCTATTTCTAGCTTTTTGAAGAAGTGCTATATCATTTCCCATAGTGGTTGTACCATTTTACATTCCCACCAGCAGTGCATAAGAGTTCTAAGCTTCCCACAGCCTCGCCGATATTTATTTTCTGTTTTTTTAATTAGTGCCAGTAATGTCAGGGTGAGATGGTATCTTATTGTAGTTGTGATTCGCATCTCTCTGATGGCTAATAATCGCAAGAATTTCTCCATATGTTTGTTAGCAGCCTGAATGTCTTTTTTGGTGAAGTGTCTGTTCATATTTGCCCATTTTTAAATTGGATTGTCTTTTTTTGTTGTTGTTGAGGTGTTGAAGTTTTCTATACATTTTAGAGATATGACCCTTGTTGGATATGTTGTAGCCCAAATTTTTTTCCCATCTATAGGTTCTCTTTTTGGAGAAGTCTTTTGTTGTGCACAAGTGTTTAGTTTTTAGGATGTCCCATTTATGTAGTTCATCTTCTGTGTGCATTTTTAGTTATGTTTGGTATTCTATTTATGCCATATATTAGGGCCCGGCGCAGTGGTTAAATGTTAGGCTACTAACCAAAAGGCCAGCAGTTTGGAATCCACCAGCTGCTCCTTGGAAACCCTATGGGTCAGTTCTACATTAAGGTTGCTATGTCCTAAAGGGTCACTGTGGCTTGGAATTGACTCAATGGCAATGGGTTTGGTTTTGGGAGTTTTAGCATTGTCCCTATTTTTTCCTCCATGATCTTTATAGTTTTAGGTATTATATTTAGGTCTTTGATCCATTTTGAGTTAGTTTTTCTGTATGATGTGAGGTATGGGTCCTGTTTCATTTTTCCACAGACGGATATCCAGTTTTTCCAGCACATTTGTTGAAGAGACTGTCTCTTCCCATTAAATAGACTTTGGTCCCTAATGTTGAAGATCAGCTGTCCATAGATGGATGGCTTTACCTCTGGATTCTCAATTCTGTTCCATTGGTCTATGTATCTGTTGTAGTACCAGTACCAGGCTGTTTTAACTACTGTGGCTGAATAGTAGGTTCTGAGATCAGGTAGTGTGAGGCCTCCTGCTTTGTTCTTCTTTTTTAATACAGCTTTACTTATTCATGGCCTCTTTCCCTTCCATATAAAGTTAGTGATTAGTTTTTCCATCTCGGTGAAGAATGCTGTTGGGATTTGGATTTGGATTGCATTATATCTATATATCACTTTGGGTAGCACTCACATTTTTACAACGTTAAATCTTCCTATCCAAGAGCATGGTATGTTTTTCCATTTATGTAGGTCTTTTTTGTTTTCTTGCAGTGTGTTTGTAATTTTCCTTGTATAAGTCTTTTACATCCCTGATCAGATTTATTCTTAAGTATTTTATCTTTATGGGGGCTATTGTAAATGATATTGTTTTCCTGATTTTCTTTTCAAAGTTCTCTTTGTTGATGTAGAGGAATGCAACTGATTTTTTTATGTTGATCTTGTATCCTGCCACTTTGCTGAATGCTTTGATTAGTTTCAATAGCTTTCTTGTGGAGTCCTTAGAATTTTCTATGTATAGGATCCAATAATCTGTGAATAGGGATAGTTTTACTTCTTCCTTATCAATGTGGATGCCTTTTATTTCCTTTTCTTGCCTTATTGCTCTCACTAAACCCGTTGCCATTGAGTTGATTCTGACTCACAGAGACCGTATAGGACCGAGTAGAACTACCCCACAGGGTTTCCAAGGAATGCCTGGTGGATTCGAACTGCCAAGCTTTTGGTTAGCAGCCGTAGCTCTTAACCACTATGTCACTAGGACTTCCAAAACATTATTGAATAAGAGTAGTAATAAAGAGTATCCTTGTCTAGTTCCTGTTCTCAGGGGGAATGCTTTCAGATTCTCTCCACTGAGGATAATGTTTGCTGTTGGTTTTGTATAAGTTCCCTTTATGATGTTGAGCAGTTTCCCTCTATTGTTATTTTACTGAGAGTTTTTATCAGGAATGGGTATTGGACTTTATCAAATGCCTTTTCTGTATCGATATGATGTGATTATTTTCCTTTGTTTTATTTATGTGGTGGATTACATTGATTTTCTAATGTTGAACCAATCTTGCATGCCTGGTATGAATCCTACTGGTTATGATGTATTATTTTTTTCATATGTTGTTTTATTCTATTGGCTAGAATTTTGTTTAGAATTTTTCATCTATACTCATAAGGGATATTGGTCTGTAATTTTCTTTTTTAGTGATGTGTTTGCCTGGCTTTGGTTTTAGGGTTCTGTTGGCTTCATAGAATGAATTCAGGAATATTTCTTCCTTTTCTATGTTCTGGAATAGTCTGAGTAGAATTGGTGTCAACTCTTTCTGAATGTTTGGTAGAATTCTCCAGTGAAGCTGTCTGGGCAGGGGTTTTTTTTGTTGGGAGTTGTTTTATGACCCCTTCAATTTCTTTGTTATGGGTCTGTTCAGATTTTCTACCTCAGTTTGTGTTAGTTTAGGTAGGTGGTGTGTTTCTAGAAATTTGTCCATTTTCTGTAGGTTTTCAAATTTGATGGAGTACAATTTTTCATAGTATTCTGTTACGATCCTTTTTATTTCAGTTTGTTTTGTTGTAATGTCACTCATCTCATTTCTCATTCAGGTTATGTGCATCTTCTTCTGTTTCTCTTTTGTCAGTTCAGCCAGTGGTTTGTCAATTTTATTAATCCGTTCAAAAACCCAGCTTTTAGTCTTGTTGATTCTTTCTGTTGTTTTTGTTTCATCTATTTATGATCTAATTTTTATTATTTCCACTTCTTCTGGCGACCGTGAGCTTCCTTTGGTGCTCTCTTTCTAATTGTTTGAGTCTTAGAGGTAATGTGTTGATTTTTGTCATTGACTTGTGTGAGTTTATTGCTATAAATTAACCTTTGAGTACTGCTTTTGTTGTGTCCCAAAGGTTTTGGTATGTTGTATTTTCATTCTCATTTGAGTGTAGGAATTTTTTAATTTCACCTTTGATTTCTTCTATTACCTGGTAGTTTTTAAGCAGGGTGTTATTTAGTTTCCATTTATTAGCTTTTTTTCCCTTGCTCTTCCTGTTATTGATTTCTACTTTTATAGCATGTGATCAAACAAGATGCTTTGTATTATTTTGATGTTTTTCAATTTGTTGAGGCTTGCTTTTGGCTTCAAATGTAGTCTATTCTGGAGAATGATCCATGAGCATTGGAGAAGGACGTGAACTTTGCTGCTGTTGGGTGATGTGCTCTGTATGTGTCTATAAGGTTGAGTTGGTTGATTGTGGTATTTACATCTTCTGTGTCTTTGTTGAGTTTCTTTCTAGTTGTTCTGTCCTTCACCAAGAGTGTGTTAAAGTCTCCTAGTATTATTGTGGAATAGTCAATTTCTCTTTTTAGTGGTGTTAGAGTTTGTTTTATGTATTTTGGAGCTCTGTCATTGAGTGCGAATGTATTTATTATGGTTATGTCCTCCTAGTGGATTGACCCTTTAATCATTATGTAGTGTCTTTCCTTGTCTTTAAAATCTATTTTATCAGAGATTAATATGTCACTCCTACTATGTTTTGGTTATTGTTTACTTGACATATCTTTTTCCATCCTTTAAGTTTTGGTTTATTTATATCTTTGTGTTTAAGGTGTGTCTCCTGCAGACAGCATATTGGTCGTTTTTTTTTTTTTTTTTAATCCATTCTGTCACTCTCCATCTCTTTATTAGTGCATTTAGGCCGTGTACATTCAATGTGATTATCAAGAGGTATGAAATTATTGCAGTCATTTTCTTACGCTTTTTTTTTGTGGTGTTGATGGTTTCTTGGTTCTGCTTAATTTTCCATGCTGAGTATTTTTGATTGTGATTTGTCTTTCATTTCCTTTGTCATTTTTGGTTTTGTGTGTACTGAATCTTTATGATTTTCTTTTTTTATATTTTGATGAATAGGTTTGTTGACTTTCTTTTGATTACCCTGAAATTTACCTTTATCTTCCAAAGTTTAAAGCAGTAATTTATTTCTTGACATTGCCTTGACTTCCTCTCCATATAGAAGTTCTAAACCTATACCCTTTACTCCCTATTTATGTTTTGAAGTTACAGATTGGCTTCTCTGGTTCCCTGTTTTCCATCTTTTAGCTTTATTTTGTTTTTGAGAATCGTTTGTCTGGGCTGATATCTGTCTGATGTTGTCATGTGTTTCAATCTCAGACTGTTGTCTGGTGTATTGTTAGTTTTCTGTCCAAAGGACTCCTTGTAATATTTCTTGTAAAGTTGGTCTGGCTTTTACAAATTCCTTTAATTTCTGTTTATCTGGAAATGTCCTAATTTCACCATCATATCTGAAGGATAATTTTTCTGGATATATAATTCTTGGTTGGCAGTTTTATTCTTTCAAGGTTTCATATATATTATCCTATTGCTTTCTTGTCTGCATGGTTTCTGCCAAGTATTAAGAACTTAGTCTTATCGATGTCCCTTTGTAAGTGATCTTTCGTTTTTCCTGAGCTGCTTTCAGGATTCTTTGTCTTTGGTTTTGGAAAGTTTGATTATGACATATCTCAGTGTTTTTCTATTGGGATCTATCCTGTATGGGATTTATTGTGCTTCTTGTATGGTTATCTTCTCATCTTTTACAATATGAGGGAAGTTTTATGTCAGCACATGTCCAACAACTTTCTCTGTGCTTTTTGTTGACTCCTCCCCTTCTGGGATTCTCATCACACATAAGTTATTCTTCTTGATTGTGTCCTACATAACTCTTAGGCTTTCTTCCTTTTTTTTCAGTCTTTTTTTAAATTTATTGTTCCTTGAACAGATTAGTTTCAAGGGATTGATCTTATATTCCACTGATCCTGTCTTCCATTGTTTCAATTCAACTCTATGACTTTCCATTGAGTTGTCAATTTCTGCAATTTTATTGTTAAACTTCTGAATTTATAGTTGCTGTTTCTGTATCATTTCCAATTGTCTATTTATTTTGTTATTTTATTCTTGTATTGTTTTCCTGAATTCTTCTAGTGTTTTGTCTGTGCTTTTCTTGGTTTTGTCTGTGTTTTCCATAGTTTTGTCTGTGTTTTCCTTGATTCCTTTGAGGATCCTATACATAAGACTTTTGAATTCCTTATCAGGAATCTCCATTACCTTTTCTTCCTCAGGGAAATTTCTGGTTCTAAATTATGGTCACTTGCTGGGGCCATCTTGCCCTGTTTCTTTAGGTGGTTTGGTATTGTTTTTTGTCTCCGGGACATTAAGGGGTTGTTGTATTTATTTACTTGTATAATTGTTTGCTGGGTCCTGTTTTTTGTTTTGTTTTGGTGATTCCTGGCAGAAGTGGCTGGAATGGTGCTCTGTTCACTGGACTGGCTGTGCTGGAGCACTCCCTACTTGTCTTTGGGTGAGTGGAGAGGTGAGTAGGTGTGCGAGCTCAGGTCTTTGTTTACTGATCTTGTGGGACAGCTTAGGGTGGGTTGGTTGGGCTTTGGCCTCCATCTGTCTTTGGTTCAGTGGCTCAGAGCTAGAATGGTGCTCTTTGTGCAGGTAGAGTGACCAATGTGGTGGGTGTGGTGAGCAAGTGGGGGTGTGTTCATCACCTCTTGCTGGCTTGTGGGGGAGATGGGGGTTGTGGGGGGGCGGTGGGTGGACATTCATGCAGTTGCTCTACCTCCACCTCCTCCTGGGCATCTGTCAGTGGTGGGAAGAGCGAGGAAGGTACAGTGGGTGGGTTGATATGCACTCACTCCTCTTCCAGTCCACACTGGGCAGGGGGAGAGAGGAAAGGGCCTCAGAGGGGATGCGCACATAGGCATAGCTCCTCTACCCCTTGCTTGGAGGGTTAAAGGATGGAGTCAAGCCTGGTGGATGCAGGCACAGAGATGCTGCCTCTCATCAGGTGAGGGGAGGGAGGAAGGGGCTGCTGGAGGATGCACTCACAGTCGTGTCTCCTCTGTCCCTAGCAGGGTGGGTTAAGGGATGGAGTCGAGCCTAGCAGATGTGCGCACAGAGGTGTTGCCTTGTGTCAGGCAAGGGGAGGGAGGAAGGTGTTGTGGTGGGATGCAAGCACAGTGGTGTCTCTGCCCCTTGATGGGTGAGTTAAGGGATGGAGTCACACCAGGTGGATGTTTGCACTGTGGTGCCACTTAGTGTCAGGTGGCGGGGAAGAAGAGGTTGCAGGGGGATGTGCACACAGTCATGGCTCCCCTGCCCCTCTGGGTGGGTTAAAGGATGGAGTCATTTGTGGCAGATGCACACAAAGAGGTGCTGCCTTGCATTAGGTAAGGGGAGGGAGGAAGTGGCTGCTGGTGGATGTGTGCTTAGTAGCATCTCCTCTGCCTCTCGCTGGGCAGGTTAAGGGAGACAGTTGTGCATGGTAGATTTGAGCACAGTGGTGCTGCCTCATGTCAGCTGGTGCGAGAGAGGAAGGGGCTACAGGGGGATGTGCATGAAGTCATGGCCCTTCTACCCTTCGCTGGGTGGGTTAAAGGATGAAGTCTTTCCTGGCAGATATGAGCACAAAGGTGCTGCCTCATGATGGATGGGGGGAAGGATCTCTTTCTGTCCTGCTGCCACTGCCCTCCACTGGGCCCTTGGATGGGGGGAATAGGTGGTAGGTGGGTACACACACAGTCTTGCTTGTGGGGTGAGCAAGGAGGGATAGTGGACAGGGCTCGGTGGGGTAGGAGGGAAGAGGATAGGCTAGTGTTGGGTTCCCCTAGTCAGGCAAGGTGGTTGGGGTATGAGACCCTCTGCCCTTCTGATCAGGAGGATGGGTTGAGGGGGAGTGCATTCCTCCAGCTGGATACAAGGATGCCAGGGCACCTTGTGTCCACTGCAACCAGTGAGTGGGACCTGTCCTCTCTCGTGTGTGAGGAGGAGGGCCATTCAGGCATGGGTTGGGTGGGAGAGCTCCTGCTGGCACTCCATGGGTCCACCACCTCATGTGGTCAAGGGCTGCTGCTCCTGAGTATCTCCAGTTCTGGATCTGGCACGTGCCCTTTTTCTATTTCTTTCCATGTGTGTCTATAGAGGTTCTCTGTCCCTTTTGGGAAAGTTGTGAAGTTGCCTTGCTGTTTTCGTCTCTCAAGGTCACTGATGGCTATGTCCTAAGTTAGCTGCAGGTGACCAGGACGGCTGGCTGAGCTCCTCTGCTCCGTGTTACTCCTCTTTTGCTGCTTTCCTTATTCCTTTCAACTGGTGTTCGGTTCAGTTCTTAGAGCTTCTTTTTGATATTCAGGGTTTCCAGATTGTTATCTGCTTCTATTTCCCTTGTTTTTTTTGGTCTTTTGAGCAAGGGGACATTATGGTATGCTTGACTAAGCTGCCATCTTGGCTCCGCCCTCAGTTCATTGATTTTCATTATGATATTTCTTATTTCTTCTCTTTGCTTTGGGTTTAGTTTGCTCTTGTTCCCATTTATTAAGGCTAAAGCTTAGGTTATTGATTTGAGATCTGTTTTTATCTTTAGTATAGGCATTTAAAGTTATAAATTTCCCTCTAAACATTGCTTTATCTGTATCCCATAAAGCTTGAAATGTTCTTTTGTTTTCATTCTGTTCAAAATATATTCTTATTTCCCTTGCAATCTTCTATGACACATTGTTTAGTTAGAAATGAGTTGTCTAATTTCCAGAATTTATTGATTTCCCAAATTTCTTTTTGTTGGTTTATAATTGAATTCCGTTGTGTTTGAAGGACACACTTGCATGATTTTAAACCTTTTAAATTTATTGAGGCTTGTATTATGCCATAACATATGGTCTATTCTCAAGAATATTCCATGTGTGCTTGAAAAGAATGTATATTATGCTGTTGTTGAGTGGGGTTTCTATAGAAGTCAGTTAGGTCACGTTGGTTGATAGTGTTCGATTCTTCTATATCTTCACTGATTTTGTGTCTAGTTGTTCTATTCATTATTGAGAGTGGGATATTGAAGTGTCCAATTATTATTGTCTATTTCTTTCTTCAATTCTGTCAGTCTCTGCTTCATGTATATTGGAGCTCTGTTGTTAAGGATATACATGTTTATCTATTCCTAATGAACAGACATTATCATTATAAAATCTTCGTCTTTGTACTAGTATTTTTTTTGCATGTGTCTTTAAGTCTATTTTGTCTGTTATTAGTATAGCCACTTCATCTCTCTTATAGTTACTATTTGCACGGTATATCTTTTTTCATCCATTTACTTTCAACCTATATGTGTCTTTGAATCCAAAGTGTTTCTTTTATACACAGCATGTAGTCGGATCTTGTTTTATATCCACTCTTATAAATCTGCCTTTAGATTGGAGTGTTTAATCCTTTTACTTTTTTTAATTGAAAATTTTATTGCAGTTTTAATAAAATAATATATAGGGATTCCTTGTACACTATGCCTAGTTTTCCCCAGTGGTGATATTTTGCAAAAGTACAATATAATATTACAACCTGGATATTGATATTGATACTATCTATAGCTCTTATTCAGATTTCCCCTGTTTACTTGTATTTGTGTGTGTGTGTGTGTATTGTGTTAAGTTCTATACAATTTTATCATCTGGTAGGTTTGTGTATCCACCGCCACAGTCAAGATACAGAACAGATGCCACAAAGATCCCTTGTGTTGCCCTTTTATAACCATACCAGCCTCCCTCCCATGCTGACCCCGGCCCCATCTCTAACCCCTGGCAATCACTAATCTGACCTCTATTTCTGATTTTTTTTCATTTCACAAATGTTATATAAGTGAAACCATACATTATGTGACCTTTTGGGATTTGATTTTTTTTCTCAAAAAATATGAAACACTTCATGAATTTGCATGTCATCCTTGCACAGTGGCTATGCTATTCTACTCTATATTACTTCAATTTTAGAATATGTGCTGTTGAAGCAATGGAGTTCCTGGGTGGCAGAAATGGTTAAGCACTCAACTGCTAGTCAAAAAGTTGGTGGTTTGACTCCAGAAGATAAGCTAGATAACTGGGATCTTCTAAAAATCAAACACCTATGATCTTCAAAAGACTTCACCAAAAGAGTAAAAAGAGAACCTACAGAATGGGAAAAAATTTTTGGACAGTACAAGTCAGACAAAGGTCTGATCTCAATAATCTACAAGAAATTCCAACACTTCTACAACAAAAAGATAAATAATCCTATTAAAAAATGGGCAAAGGAAATGAACAGACACTTCACCAAAGAAGACATTCAAGTGGCCAACAGATACGTGAGGAAATGCTTGTGATCACTAGCCATTAGAGAAATGCAAATGAAAACCACAGTGAGATACCATCTCACCCCGGCATTACGGGCATGAATCAAAAACACTGGAAATAACAAATGTTGGAGAGGCTGTGGGGAGATCGGAACTCTTATGCACTGCTGGTGGGAATGCAAAATGATACAACCATTTTGGAAAATGATACGGTGCTTCCTTAGAAAGCTAGAAATAGAAATACCATAGGATCCAGCAATGCCACTCCTAGGAATGTATCCTAGAGAAACAAGAGCCGTCACTCGAATAGACATATGCACACCCATGCTCATTGCAGCATTGTCCACAGTAGTAAAAAGATGGAAACAACCTAGATGCCTATCAACAGATGAATGCATAGACCGACTATAGTACATACACACAATGGAGTACTACACAATGATAAAGAACAATGATGAATCTGTGAAGTATCTCATAACATGGATGAAACTGGAGGACATTATGCTGAGTGAAATAAGTCAATCACAAAAGGACAAATATTGTATGAGACCTCTATTATAAACACTCATGAGAAAGTTTACACACAAAAAGTAACAATCTTTGTTGGTTATGAGGGATGGGAGGGGTGGGGTGGAAATACTAAATAGGCAATAGATAAGTGGTATTTTTGGTGAAGGGTGAGACAGTACACAATACTGGGGAAACCACCACAACTTGTACAAGGAAAGGTCATGGAAGCTCCATAGACACATCAAAACTCCCTGAGGGACTGAATTGCTGGGCGGAGGGCTGTGGGGACCATGGTCTTGGGGAACATCTAGCTCAATTGGCATAACACAGTTTATAAAGACAATGTGCTACATTCTACCTTGGTGAGTAGCTTCTGGGATCTTAAAAGCCTATGAGCAGCCATCTAAGATACTCCACGGGTCTCACCCCTTCGGGAGCAAGGGAGAATGAAGAGAACAGGATACAAGGAAAATATTAGTCCAAAGGTCTAATGGACCACAGCTACTAAGGCCTCCACCAGACTGAGTCCAGTACA
>NW_004443982.1:12530630-12553637 GCF_000243295.1 Trichechus manatus latirostris | reverse complement strand
AGAAACCCTGAGAGTATGGCCCCCAGACACCCTTTTAGCTCAGTGGTGAAGTCACTTCCGAGGTTTACCGTTCAGTCGGGGATTGGACAGCCCCATAAAACAAAATGGGACTAATGAGGCGCAGCAGTCCAGGGACAAGGACTAGAAGGCAGAAGGGGACAGGAAAGCTGGTGATAGGGAACCCAGAGTTGACTAAGGACAGTGTTGACATGTAGTGGGGTTCTTAACCATTGTCATAGGGCAACATGTGTACTAACTGTTTAATGAGGAACTATTTTGTTCTGTAAACCTTCATTTAAAGTGAGAATAGCAGCACAACTGTAAGAACATAATCGATGTCACTGAACTGTGCATGTAGAAATTTTTGAAATGATGTATCTTTGGCTATGTATATTTTCACAAAAAAAAAATGGTCAAGAAGAGAGAGGGTTGACATGTTGTGGGGTTGTTAACCAATGTCATAAAACAATATGTGTACTGATTGTTTAATGAGAAACTATTTGTTCTGTAAATCTTCACCTAAAGTACAATAAAAAAAAGGTGATAATTATAGAACCATAAATAAGAAAAAAAAAGTTGGTGGTTTGAACCCACCCAGAGGTGCCTTGGAAGACAGTCCTGGTGCTCTGCTTCTGAAAGGTCACAGCCTTGAAATCCCTATGGAGCAGTTCTACTCTGCATACATGGGGTCACCATGAGTCCGAATAGATTCAACCACAACTAACAACAATAACAAAAGCTGCTGAAGTGAGCACAATCATTTTGCTTATGTAATTATTGGTATGTTGGTATTATGTCTGTTATTTTTCTATTTATTTTCTATATGTCTCATGTCTTTTTTTCCTTTGTTACTCTTTTACTGCCTTTTCTGGTGTTAAATGTTTTCTAGTGTACCATTTTAATTCCTTTGGTGTTTTCTTTTTAATATATTCTTCAGAATGATTTCCTTAGTGTTTCTTCTGGGGAATTATATTATGCGTCTTAAATTTAAACCATTTATTTCATATAATACTAATTTAATTCCAGCAAAATATAGTAACTTTGCTCTAAGTGGCTCTATTACATCCCCTCTGCTTTGTGCTATTATTGTTATATATATTATTTCTTTATATGTTATATTCCTAACAATACCATTTTATAATTATTATTTTATGCAACTGTCTTTTAAATAAGCTGAGAAGAAAAAAGAAAAAAATATATATTTATACTACCTTTAATATTTAACTACATATTTACCTTTACCCATGCTTGGTATTTCTTTGTGTGGATTCAAATTACTGTCTGAAGTAATTTCCTTTTAGCTTAAAACACTTCTTAAGTATTCTTGGCAAGAAAGGTCTGTTAGCGGTAAGGTCTCTCTTTATTTATCTGGGAATGTCTGTATTTTACATTTGTTTTTGAAATATAGTTTTGCTGGAAATGGGATTCTGGATTAGTATTTTTTTTTTTTCAGTACTTTGAATGTGTCATTGCACTGCTTTCTCTGCCTCCATTGTTTCTAATGAGAATAAGTTATTAATCTATTGAGGCTTCCTTATAAATGATGAATTATTTTCCTCTTGCTACTTTAAGATTTTTCTCTTTATCTTTCAGCACCTTGAGTATGATGTGTCTCAGTATGAATTTCTTAGTGTTTATTCTACTTGGAGTTCGTTGAGCTTGGACATATATATTAATGTTTTTCATCAATTTGGGGAAGTTTTTGACCACTATTTCTTCCAATATTTTTTTCTGCCTCAGTCTCTCTCTCCTTTCCTTCTTGGACTTCCCAGTATGCATATGTTGGTGCACTTAATGTTGTCCCACAAGTCTCTCAGGATGAGCCAATTATTTCTTCATGCTTTTTTCTTTCTGTTATTCAGGTTGGACAATTTCTATTGATCTATCTTCAAGGTTGCTGCTTCTTTCTTCTGCCATCTAAAATCTGCTGTTGAGCTCCTCTAGTGAATTTTCACTTCAGTTATTGTATTTTTTAACTTTGAAATTTCAAAATGGTCCTTTAAAAATAATTTTTATCTCTTTATTGTTATCTGTATTTGATGAGTCACTGTTGTCATATTTTCCTTTGATTCTTTAAACATGGTTTCCTGTAGTTCTTTGAGCATATCTATAATAGCTACTTTGAATTCTTTGTCTGGTAAGTCCATCATCTGTGCCCTTTCAGCAACAGTTTCTAGTGACTTTTTTGTTAGTGGTGAAAACTAGACATTTTAGATAATATATTGTAGTAACTCTGGATTGTGATTCCCCCCTCAGGTTTTGTTTAGTGACTTGCCTGGATTAATTTTGTAGTGTCTGTCTCCCCCACAGTGTGCAACTGCTGATGTTTCTGCTCATATTTTAAAAAATAAATTCTTGTTTTTATTTTTAAGCCTGGCTCCTGGGGTCACCCCTAGGTCAGCATAACTTAGTGGTCAGGGACAAATTGGCCAGAGGTTGTGTTTAAGGACCTTGAGCTTCCCCCTTTTGTCAGTGGATCTGTGTGTGATTTTGGAAATGGCATTGAAAGATTACAAGTCTGTCACAGTTTTTACTTTTATTGAACTTGCAAGGTCTCGCATTCATCCAGGGATGAGTAGTTAACTAGCACCTTCTCCAGTCTCCCCTGAGCATGACCACAGCCCTGTGCATGTGTACAACCTCCCAGACCTCCAGGAACATGTGTTCCTTTGATCTCATTGTTAAATTTCTGGCTTTTCTACTGATATACTGCCTGACCCAACCAGTATAATAACTACAGCTAGCTGCGGTTTTGGTCTTCTCTGTTTTTTGCTTTGGATAATTATTGCTATTGTTTTGGATAGTGCCTCTGGACCTGGGTTTTTCCATGCTGTACTCCATGGAGCCCCTTGAGCAGTGGAGCTGCTAGTTCTCATGGCCTGCACTGCCCTGTTAGAATTATCATGCCATGGAGCTGAGGTTGGGGGCATAAAACAGCTCCAGGCTCTAACACCACACACTCCCACTGTACTTACTGATATTCAATAGTTTTTCTTGAATAAATGCTTATCAATTTGTTTTATGCCATTGGTCTATTTACAGACTCATGAAATGGTTATTTTTGAGAGTTTTGACCAGTATTATTGCTGCTTTTTTGAGGGGAGAATTTGTTGGGCTCCTCACACAGTCATTCCAGAAGTCTGTCCAGTAATGCTCTTCTGCAATTGTGTTTGCCACAGAGGATACCCAAATTGGAAGCCTTCCCAAAACATAGCAGATTCACTTCCAGAGTAGTATCTGCATATCTTGGGTGGGGCAAGGGTGGAGCAAGCACCAGCTAAATGTCTCCTTAATACCTCACCAACCTTCAAAAGGAGAAGCACAAAGAGATTGAGCATCCTGTATTCAGAGAGAGGATGAGCAATCGATGCCCCAGAAGTTTGCCATTCCACATGTCAATGAATGTGAAGGCTGGTGTGGATGGGAGACTCACACACTCATTTGAAGAATAATCTTCAGGATAGGGAGTTGAGAAGGAGAGAGGAACATTTTCCTTCATAAAATGTTAACTGTGGGAAATAAGAGAACGGTAAACAACCTGTACAGGAAACTTGCAGGTTAAAAACATTACTAAGGGATATGTTTCTCTTTCCCTTTACATATTTATGCATCTCTAAATTCTTCTATTTGTCCATGGTTTGACTCAGTGGTGTCTCTGTCCTGGCTGCAAATATTGCCATGAAGCTGGACATTCTTCATAGTTGGCTGAAGTGATGGCCCTTGTGGTGTCGTGTGGGGCCTCCATGTTTCTCTGTGTGTGTGTGTGTATGTGCATATGTGTGTGTGTGCCATAGGGACCACTTTCCCACACAAAGCTTCTTGGGACCAGAGCTGCTATATGCAAATGTAGCTCTTTCATGTATATTTTAAATTAATCAGTGACTCTTGCGTAGAAAAAAAATGGAGTCATTTTCTACCTTACCAGTCTTAATTCATAGGTTATAATGCTAATGAAGGTTTTTTTTCTCTTGATGTTGCTTCTACTTTTATGCACTGTCTCTTGCTTATTTTACTTACTAATTACCTGTGCAATAACATGATGTCTAAACTGGTCTAAAGGCATCATTTTAAATTTAAAAAATCATATAAAAGCAGTAATCCCTGTAACTGTGTGTCTTATGAATGAAAGTCAGCATTTAACCAATTACTATGCAGGAAACACATGCAGATTGCACAAGTGCCTGAAGGGAGCAGCAACTCACATAACCCCATTTTGAAAAAAATAGGTCTGCTTTTGTTTTATTTTTCTCAGTTTTGGCTGATGTTTTAAAAAGAGATGTGATTTTGCAGCTTTGGGGAACACTCATTTCACACAATTGTCAGAACCTCGAACTGGAGGAATTCAAGAAGCAGGCCCCAGAGCACTGTTCTAAACAATGTATTGTAGAAGTAAAGAGTCTTCAGTTTTTAGTGACCAATTTTTGTCCATTTTGTGAGCAAATGTCCCACACTAAAAGACAGAAATACCACTTAAGAGACTAGCTTCAGAGGACAAATAGCAGAAGAGGTCCAGGCAGCTATAACTTAGTACTTTAGTCGTCTTTAATGGAAATGGAGTCTCTAGCCAAGCCTAATATATAATGTATCATAAAACATATGCCTGTCAGTCTCCCAGGTACGATAAATAGGGAAGACACAAGACCTCAAAGGGAGGTTATGGCAGGCCTTGCAGAGGGGCTCAAATTACTTGGCTTGTTACGGGGGGTTGGAAGCTGTGGAGGAGGAATGATGTAATGTATATTTTTAGTGTTCTAAGAAGTGACTATCTCCAGCCCTGTTCCGGTGGGCCGTGGGAGAGGGAAGGAGAAAGGGAGGGGCTGGCTTTATAGATCTGCAGGGGAAAACTGAATCGGGTGTCTGTTTTACACTGATTACACTATTTCCTTTTTATTTGGAGGGTAGTATAGCAGGGAAGGAGCCCTGGTGGCGCAGTGGTTACAAGCTATGGCTGTTAACCAAAAGGTTGGCAGTTCAAATCCAACAGCTGCTCCTTGGAAACCCTATGGGGGCAGTTCTACTCTGTCTTATAGCGTCGGTATGAGTCGGAATTGACTCTATGGCAACGGGTTTGGTTTTGGTTTAGTATAGCAGGGAGGAGATGGGATGCATCTAATTGAGAGCATCTCACAGAATGCCCACATTTGAGTTTCACGGTTGCCTTATCCTCTTCCTCATGCTCATTCCCCTTCAGCACAGGACACGCCGGTAAAGACCGCTGTCTCTATCCCCATGCTCAGGAGCCACAGTTGCCCTCCCTCAGGGTGCTCTCAGCCACCTGTCTGCAATTTCCTGCCGTCTCAGTATGTTCGGCCCCTCAGCTAGAACACTCAGTTTCTCAACCTGCATAATGGGAAGAATAAGTTATCTCTTTTGGACCCAAATGCAGGTTTGCTGACTCAACTTTAAAGCTTGTTCTGTGGCTCACCACAGATCCTCATACTTGAAATGTCATCTTTGTTGTGTTTTTTCAAACCATAGCCAGCCTCTCTTAGAAAAGCCTGCTGAATTTTTTTCCTATATCAGGTATTTTCAAAATAGAGCTACCCGGCCCCATTCATTCCATTGATGTGAAGAATTCGCTATACTTTTAGATCTTCCTACTGTCCTATCTCTTCTGCGTCTCAGCACACAGGTGAGCGTGTTCTCAAGCACACACACTTGTACACACACATGCACATACACACGCTCATATACAGCACCACGAGAATGGATCTTTGTGTAATACTATTTGAAACTATGCTGAGACCAGAGCCTTAGCCTAAATTGTGAGGGAAGTGACCCTTCATCCTTCTTTAACAGCCTTTTTTTTCTGATTCATGATGGTTTTTCTGTGCAAGTGCTGCTAGGAACTATGAAATTATCCCTTCATACCTTGCATGCATGAGTACAGGTGAGATACCTGTACACTGGAGGTGGGCTGCTGTCTGGGGAGTAAGTGGGCACCTAAGCCCAACCTAACTTACTTCCCAGTGTTTCTCAGGATAAGTCCAGTCTACACAGCTGCAGCTGGTTTTTTTGATGTTATTGTCACTTGTGAATATATAAGCATGTTCACACCTTGCTCAATCGTTCAGTTATTTTATAGCCTCCTTCAGGGCCTGAGCTCTAATTTTCTAGTGTTGCTGTCCCTTCTAATACTGTCTACAGGAACATCAAAAATATAAGAAATATATTTTATACCTCAACCTAGTATGCACATGCGTATAGACATATAGATGACTGAAAAAAGGCTTTTTCAAAACTATACTAACGCTTCCTATATGCTAGGTCAAATGCTTTTTGATATATTCCATTCTATCCCATTAAAAATAATGCTCTTGACTGATTATGGCAAACATTGCTTACCAAACCCATTTCTTCTTCTGGGTACACAGTTCTCTATGTTTCCCAGCCTCTTTTGTGGTTAGGTATGGCCAAGGCATTGAGTTCTAGCTAGTAAAAATGTCATCTGCAGTGATATGTGTCTCTTTCAGATCTGACCCATAAAAACCTTCCATGGGGGATCCACCAAGCGTTTTTCCAATCCGCTGGCTTGATGCAGACATACAAGGTAACCTTGAAAGCCACGTGTTCAAGATGGCATTTCCTCAAGATGGAGTGAGACTGAGTCCCTGAATCTCTGCTTAGAACACCCAGTTTGAATTTTATGTGAAGGACAAATAAGCTTCTACTTTTTTTTAATCTTTTTTTATGGTGGTAAATATATATGTAACAAAATATTTGCCATTTCAACATTCTTCTCACTTTCAATTCAGTGACATTAATTATGTTCATCACGTTGTTCAATCATCACCACTCTCCATTTCTAAATTTTTCTATTCCCTTTAACAGAAGCTCAGTGTTCTCTAAGCAATAAGTTACCCTTTCCCCTCCCACCTGCCCCACCCCTGGTAACGGCTAATAAATTTTGGTCTCTGAACACTTGCCTGTTCTAGATATTCCATATAAGTGGGACCATACAATATTTGTCCTTTTGTGACTGATTTATTTCACCCGGAATAATGTTAGCTTCTATTGTTTTGAACCACTATATTGGGTTTGTTTATTACAGCAGTTAGCATTACCTTAACTAATATACTCTCAATAAACTCAACAGGTCACTCTGTTTTTAGCAGCTACACATACATCCTTTTAATTTAAAGTTTTCCAAAGAGACACTTTCCACAGCACGTGACAACTTTATTTCATTCTTCTGAATCCACCAGCCCCACAAGCAGCACTTGGAGATTGAAGAAACCAAAGCACGAGAAAATGTGCTAAATGGACTGTTGGGGTGCAGTTGTCAGAATATGTCTATGACAAGTATTTGGGCCCTCATTTGCAGGCCACTGATACTTAACCTAATAGTCTTGTGCTCATAGCACAGAATTCCTAAAAATAGCCATTGTAGATTGTAATAGTGAAAGGTTTAACTTGACTTTTATGGGGATTTTCCACTATAGAATTTTGAATAAGGCACAATTCCTTGCCTGGGGTTCAGAATGAGTAAAGGGATTTCGTTAAGGGTGGTCCCTGTCCTTCTCTTTACTTGTGTTTTCTGAGACCTTTGGGGGTTTTATGTCCCTTGATTATTACTCTTAAACTCTGAATCAACTCACAGAATAAAATTAGCCTGAAAAGGAGATACGAACCCTGGCGAGCCATGAATACCTTCATTTCTGGGGGAAATAATCAAAGGAGAAACTATAGGCTTGTCCTTCTTCAACTTCTTCCTTGTAGCCCATTGGCCTTCCTCTTCTGCTTCCTTTCTTTCCTCAAGTCCAAGTTATAAAAGCCTGGCTAGAGCCCCTTGGCTGGGCTCTTTCATACAGAGTCCTACTTTGAGAAGAGTGGCTTAAGTTTTCCATCGGTCACCTGGGAGGGTGATCCTGCTCGCACTCACGCTCTACCTATTCAATCTGTATGCTGAGCAACTAATCCGAGAAGGTGGACTATATGAAGAAGAAAGGGGCATCAGGATTGGAAGAAGACTCATTAACAACATGCGTTATGCAGATGACACAACTTTGCTTGCTGAAAGTGAAGAGGACTTGAAGCACTTACTGATGAGGATCAAAGAGTAAAGTCTCCAGTATGGATTACACCTCAACATAAAGAAAACATAAATCCTCACAACTGGACCAATAAGCAACATCATGATAAACGGAGAAAAGATTGAAGTTGTCAAGGATTTCATTTTACTTGGATCCACTATCAACACCCATGGAAGCAGCAGTGAAGAAATCAAACGATGCGTTGCATTGGGCAGATCTGCTGCAAAAGATCTCTTTAAAGTGTTAAAAGGAAAGATGTCACTTTAAGGACTAAGGTATGCCTGACTGAAGCCATAGTGTTTTCAATTGCCTCATATACATGCGAAAGCTGGATGATGACTAATGAAGACTGAAGAACTGACGCCTTTGAATTGTGGTGTTGGCGAAGAATATTGAATATACCATGGACTACCAAAAGAATGAACAAATCTGCCTTTGAAGGAGTACAACCAGAATGCTCCTTAGGAGCAAGGATGGCGAGACTACATCTCACATACTTTGGACATGTTATCAGGAGGGACCAGTCCCTGGAGAAGGACATCATGCTTGGTAAAGTAGACGGCCAGCGAAAAATAGGAAGACCCTCAACAAGATGGATTGACACAGTGGCTGCAACAGTGGACTCAAGCATAACAATGACTGTGAGAATGGCACAGGACTGGGCACTGTTTCGTTCTGTTGCACTTAGGGTCGCTATGAGTCAGAACTGACTTGACTGCACCTAACAACAACAATGACATATTTCTCTCCAACAAGTAATCTTCCCCCACTTAATACTTTACATCTTTTTTTTTGTGGAAGAAATCATACTCCTTAGGATACATAAGGGGTCTCGGAACCCAACTCACCAGCTACCATGCATTTGAGAAGACTGGAGAAACTGCAGACTCATTCCTAGTGCTAAAGCAAAAATTTTAAAATGATAAAATAATGACTTTCATACTAATATAGAATGAACTTGTGCCAAAGATTTTATACAACTCATTAATTACTGAGGGAACCAGTAACATAGTAATGGTGGTTTAAATGATGGATATTTATATATAGTCAGTTGAAGGAATGCTGAAATGAATTTGCACATAGACACAAAACTGGTAAATACTTTATTGGACCATAAAACTATAACCTGTGGGGTCATCTTTTCTACTGGACAAAAAATCTACAAATTAACATCCAACTTTACAGGGTTCCAATCAGGTAGTAAATAGCAAAGCCAAACATCAGTGCATTCTCCTGGATAATTAAATAATTCTTGGGTGATCCTGGTTACAATGGCATTGGAAGGACATGCAGTCATCCTCTTGCTGTATTTCCACAGTTTGAATAATTTTTCTTAACATTAGGGAGAACTTGGGCCATCAACAGGATCCCACTGCACTTTTCAACTTCCTTGTTCTTGAAGGATCAGCAATGACATCACTTTTGGCAGCTGTTTTTAAGCTTTTCTCCACCAAGACAACAATATCAGATAGCAGTCACATGTGTAACACACTCCCCTGGGCTTCTTCAGAGATATATGGGAGCTGTAATGCCACCCCAGTAGAGAAAGCATATGTAAATGTGTGACCCTGTTAGAAATACACACACACACATATATATGTATTTGTGTATTTACACACAAATATATTTGCTCTTTTAAAGAGAAACTTCTTACATTTTCCTATTTAAACTGCTATTAGCAAAAATAAATTTCCTCACAGCTTACATCACAATAGTCTTAACACATTAGTGTTGCATGGCATGGCTTGAGGGCCACCAATTTATGAGGTCCAAAGCTCCCACATATTTTGTAAAATCCCGTGCTGCCTTGATTAAATATCTGTTTATTTGTAGCTTGCCTTGCCCTGTGCTGTGGAATCTCAAATTCAATGTGCTTGGCCTGACAGCCAGAAGGGCTGGGACATTTGCGGTTTGAGACACACTGAGTGATCCTTAACCATTTATTGCCCAAGAATTATGATCTTGTGCTTAAAAGCTTGGGAGCGGCCATCTAAGATACTCCACTGGTCCCACCCCATCTGGAGCAAGGGAGAATAAAGAAAACCAAAGACGCAAGGGAAAGATTAGTCCAAAGGACTAATGGACCACAACTACCACAGCCTCCACCAGACTGAGTCCAGCACAACTAGATGGTGCCTGGCTACCACCACCGACTGCTCTGACAGGGATCACAACAGAGGTCCTGGACAGAGCTGGAGAAAAATGTAGAACAAAATTCAAACTCACAAAAAAGGACTAGACTTACTGGTCTGATAGAGACTGGAGAAACCTCAAGAGTATGGCCCCTGGACACACTTTTAACTCAGTACTAAAGTCACTCCTGAGGTTCACCCTTCAGTTAAAGATTAGACAGGCCCATAAAACAAACAATAATATAGGTAGCTCAACCATGTATGTGAGACTGAATGGGCACACCAGCTCAGGGGCAAGGACAAGAAGGCAGGAGGGGGCAGGGAAGCTGGACGAATGGAAATGGGGCCAATGTCGAGAAGGGGAGAGTGTTGACACATCCTGGGGTTGGCAACCAATGTTGGAAAACAATATGTGTATTAATTGTTTAATGAGTAAATAATTTGCTCTGTAAACCTTCATCTAAACACACACACAAAAAAGAATTATGACCTTGTGGTCACTAGGAACATTAGGAGACCTTCAAGTTCATCACATGGTATCTGTCAAGCCTGTATGTAAACTATCCAATGGGAATGGAGATGCATTTTTCAAATACTCTGGGTAACAGATCTCAGTGATGTCCCTCTGCTGGGATGATACTCAGGCTGGTGGTGGCCTCAGGATCATGGTGAACACCTTTTTTCTAAACATGTCTTGAAAGTCAGGGGCGGCTTTCAGCGGCCATGTCTATATTCTGTGACCTCGTTCTCCTGGCCATAGCTGAGTGATGGGGAGGTAGGAACACAACCTCACTGGGGTTGTTGAGCCTCTCTCTCCTGGAAATTTGGACCTTGGGACAGAGAGACACAGCATGGAGAGGTGTGACACTGAGTCCTGCTGACCACAGCTCTTTAGGGAAAGATGCATGGAACACCTTCTGAGGGCCCTGGAACTGCCCTAGGCCCACCTCATCTGCTTGGCTAACAGTTCCTTTGATTCTGTGAGATACATTAGGTATTTTCCTGTTGAATTTCCCTCCACTGTTATTTTTTTTTTGGAGGGGGGGAGGTTGTTGTTAATTTTGTCAAAACTGGTTTCAGTTACTTAGAAGCAATAACATTTAACTAATAGAGATAATCTCAAAGCAATGAAGTAGATGGAGGCTGGAGTGGCTTGAATTAAGGGAACTTTGTTTCTAGCCTTAGCTCTGTCACTCACTTGGCATGACTTAGAATAAGCCATGTAATTTCCTGAACCTTGATTGGCTCTACCATAATAAAAGGGATTGGACTAAATGAACTGTAAGGTCCCTAAGGCAGTTTTAAATAGTGGCTCCAAAGCTCTGACACCCTTCTACTTAGAGATGGGGTTTGGGTCCCCTTCCCTTGAACCTGGGTGGGCTTGTGACTGCTTCAACCAGTAGAGGATGGCAGAAGTGATGCGGTGTAACTTCTGAGGCTGGGTCTTGGAAGGCAATGTGGCTTCTGACTTGCACTGGAACCCTAAGCCACTATGTAAGAAGTTTGGCTACACAATGGCTGCCTTACTGTGAGGAAGCCCAAGCCCCATCCAGAGGCCAGGTGTAGGTGTTCCAACTGAATCTCAGCTGAGATCCCTGCACCAGCTGTCCACCATGTGAATGGCCATCTTGTCTGCCCAGCCCAGTCTAGCTTTCAGGTGACTGCAACTCCAGCTGACATCTGCCTGCAACCACATAACAGACCCCAAATGAGAACTATTCACGCAAGCCCTTCCCAGATTCCTCACCCAAATTCTCCTTCCCAGATTCCTGTGAGCCTAATAAAATGGTTGTTTCATGCCAATAAGTTTTGGGGTTGTTTATTACTCAGCAATAATAATAGAAACTGTCCACTTTGGCCTTGACATTCCTACATTGCCTCCCTCTATTCTATCTATCCATTCAATTCCTCCATGCATCTAGCATTTCTAAAGCTCTGACTCTACATGGAACTGGGGTCTCAACGATAACTCAGTCACTGTCCATGGCCTTTCAGAGCTTCCACAGCACATAGAAAGGGGAGAACCAGCATGAGTAAAACCAGCTCGAACCATAGGTAACATAATAAAAGAGCGTCAAGAAGGCATAAGCAGAAATCTTTGGAAGCTCTGCATTGGAAATGAGTTAATCTGACTGGTGAACAAGACAGGTAAGGTCCTGGCTCTCACGAGGGGACATTAGAATAGAAGAGACAGCCAATAAAGGAATATATAACTAAATAAGAGAAAACACTGGTAATGAGGAAGATGGTGTGGAGTGGGTGAGTCTGGAGCATGTGAAGCCAATTATAAGGCTGAGATAAAGTCCAGTGAGAGAGGAACAGGACAAGGTGAATGAGAATGGAGGGAAGGCTGGCAGAAAAGCAAAGCATCAGTGGGCACTAGACTGGGTTTGGCAGTTGATTGAAGTGGTTGGTTTGTGTTGGCTGTCCCACCTCATTTCTGGGCTCTTCCACTCTCTTGGTTGGAGGGCACTTTGCCCCTCTAAGAGGCTGTCTCTGGACTCTCCTCACTAACCTCCGTATTAAAACTTGCCTTTCGGGAAAATTCTGACAAAATCATTTACAAGAAGGTATAAGTGACACCTTGAATGTGGTATTCTTTCCTGGGGTATTGGTAGTCTAACATGTTAAACTATAGGAATGAAGCCCTAAGGACCAGAATGTCTGGTATTGACAAGAGGGGATATCTTAGATTGCTAGGGCTGCTGTAACAAAATACCACAAACTGGGTGGCTCATAAGAACAGAAATCTACTCTCTCATAGTTGTGGAGGCTGGGCGTCTGAGATCAGGTTGTCATCCATGTTGATTCCTTCTGAGAATTTGAGGGAGACTCTATTCCATGTCTCTCTCTTGGCTTCTGGTAGCCCCAGGCATTCCCTGGCTTTCAGCTGCAGTGTCATATGGCCTCCTTCCTGTGTCTCCTGTGTCTGTGTATCTTCTCTTTTATAAGAATACCACTCAGATTGGATTAGACCCACTCTACTTTGATATGAGGCACCCAGGTGGCACAGTGGTTAAAGCGCTTGGCTGCTAACCAAAAGGTCAGAGATTCAAACCCAACAGCCACTCCAAGGGAGAAAGATGTGGCAGTCTGCTTCTGTAAAGATTTACAGTCTTGGAAACCCTATGCGGCAGTTCTGCTCTGTCCTATAGGGTTGCTGTGAGTTGGAATCGACTGGACGGCAGTGGGTTTGGTTTGGTTTGGACTTCCGTATGACCTCATGTTAACTTAGCTGGCAGCATCTTCGAAGACTCTGTTTTCAAACAAAGTCATGTTCATATTTTTGAGGGACACAATTTAATACATAACAGGAGGGTTGTACATGACTCAAATTAACCTGAGTCAAAAAGGAGTGAATACAGCAGGGATACTTGAGGGACTAACCCAGGTTCGTTCCTCTTTCTCCTCAGGATTTCCCTGTTTCTTCTCCCTGCTTCTCTCTGGGGCACTTCATTATTCCTTTCTCTCAGCTTGACTGATCTTTTCTGCTTCTCTGAGCACATGGGCCCAACATGGCAGCCCCAAATAGTGCTCTCGACCCCAAAGTCTGTATCACTTACACACCAATAACTAACTACTGATCCATCTGAATCCCACTTCCAAGTTCTTGGGCAAGAAACCGTAGCTTAGTTTGGATCCAAGTCTCCCCCAGTACAATGAGCTGTGAGCAGGCTTGTGGGGCTCACTGGCCAATCAGGAGAAGGTTGCCTAGGCATGTTGTCTCTGAGCAAAGCCCTGTGTGGGAGGAGGCAGTGGTCACCTCTATTGCACTACACACACACACTCGTTGTTGCCATTAAGTCGATTCTGACTCATAGCGACCCTATAGGACAGAATAGAACTGCCCCATAGGGTTTCCAAGGCTGCAATCTTTACAGAAGCAGACTGCCACATCTTTCTCCTGTGGAGTGGCTGGTGGGTTTGAACCTCTGATCTTTTGGTTAGCAGCTGAGCACTTTAACCACTGTGCCACCAGGACTCCTTTTCTATTGCACTAGAGGTGAGATTTTGGTGGAGGACACCCCAGGTTGCAGACTGCTATCTGATATCTGATTATTTATTAGGTCTAATTTGGCCTCAGTAAACATTCTGGATACAACTGGCAGTTATTGCTAGGAACGTTCTCCCCTTGGCTACTCTGTTCCAAAAGGAGATGAAAAAAATCAGTGACAGTTGGAGGTTTGTTTTATTCTTTAAGGCTCAGATGACTGTATTATCTGTTAATTAGCCTCCAGGAAAGACCTCCTTTACTTTGTTTCCTGTGATGGACTGATGGCCATTTAAGCCTAGACATGATGGCACCTTCACTGCAATTTTGCTTGCCCCGTTTTCCCAGAAGTTATGGTGTATGCATCCCCTGTTGACTCAGTTGCTACAATAAAGAAGAAAGTCTGGTGCTTCTGAGAAAATACTGCCCATTCAAGCCTCAGGGTGGGGCAGGTCACTAGCGTTCACTGAGTTCCTATTGTGTGCCAGGCACTGTGCCAGGAACACTTCTCCCAGCTTCCTCCATTGATCTCATAGCAAAGATGTGATGCCTAGCAAAGAGAAGTCACACGTGGTAGGTGGGTTTTTAACCACACAGCTTCTTATTTAGATACAGTGAAACCTGTGAGTCGTAACTCGACAGGGCTGCCTTATTCTTCCGGGTCTCAAAAGTTTTTCCACCGTTGACAGGGTGCAGTCATCACTTTTCTATCACTCTCTATTAGTGGAAAATATTTGAGTTTTCCTTCTCTGACAGGTTTCTGCCTTACACAGGTTCTGGCTTTCGCAGGTTTTACTATATTACCTTCTTATTCTGGTACACGGGAATTATCATGGTTCTCCTTGTTTCTTGGAGCATGAGGTGAAGGCACAGTGTTGTTAGATACCTTGTGTGAAGTAATAGAGCACATCTTTATTAGAAAATAATCCTAATCCCTAGTCCCTAAGGTCTAGAATCCTGTTGTACTTTTAAGTAGAGTTGGTGTGTATATATGAGGGATTTGCTATGGGGGATATTCTTTTGTGGAGGATGAAGGCCCACAAGAAGAGAAACCTAAATGGAGGGCCTAAACCTCCTTTGTTTGAACTTAAGTTTCCTTGTAATGAAGCTTTAACATCTTGGAATCTTGCCCCTTGGAATGGAAGAATTCCTTTAATTGACTTCAGAGAACAAATTGCATAGTAGTGTGCACGTTCTCAGGTTGGCTAAACATTGTTTAGTTACTGTAATGGAATTCCTGGTCACTTTAGAACCCTCTAGGATTAATTCTGGTAGGAGAAAGGTGAGCAGAAAGTATAGATGTATTTAACTAAAAAACTGTACATGGCTGAAAATTTTGTAGCCATAATAATGTTGTTTTTGTTAGCTGCTGTTGAGTCGACCCCTGACTCATGGGACCTCAAGCATAACAGGATAAGCATATACAACACATGATCAGTTGCTTCCTGAATGCTTGTGATCCACAGGTTTTCAGTGGCTGATTTTCAGAAGCATATTGCCAGGTCTTTCTTCCTACTCTGTCTTAGTCTGGAAGCTCCACTGAAACCTGCTCAGCATCATGGCAACAGGCAAACCTCTGTGACAGATGGGTAGTCAACTGTGCATGAGGTGTATTGCCTGGGAGTCAAATCCAGGCCTCCCACATGGAAGGCAAGAATTCTACCATTGAACCACGGCCACCACTGCTCCCATAGGAAACTAAAACAGTTGGGGTTCAGAGTTAGTTCCTAAGTTTGATTGATGGATGACAGCTCCTCTTCCCCATACATGCACGCACACATACTTATATGAGAACATGTATATATAGATTTGGAGTCCCTGAGTGGCACTAATGGTTAAGCGCTCAACTACTAGCCAAAAAATTGGTGGTTCAAACCTACCCAGAGGCACGTTGGAAGAAAGGCCTGACACTCTTCTTCAGAACAGTCATAGCCTTGAAAACCCTATGAGCAGTCGTACTCTGCACAAATGGGGTCTCCATGAGTCAGAATCAACTCAACAGCAATCAACAACAACAACAACATGTATAGATTTGAGGAGAATTCTATTAGGATCAGGCAAGATAAATCATACCATGATGTGTAATGCATACTTATTGACAGATGTTAGTCCTGACAGGCAATCCTATTTTTTTTTGTTACTTGTTTTTCTTCATAAGTCAACTTTATTGAAGTATTAGTTACATACAAAAATGCACCCATCTTAAGTATGCAGTTTGATGAGTTTTGACAAATGTGTACATCTGTGAAACTCCCACCATAATCAGGATATAGAGTGTTCTCATCCCAGAAAGTTCCCTCATGCCTCTTTGCAGGTATTTCCCTCACCCCCAGCCTCAGGTAGCCACCAATCTTCATTCTATCACTATAGATTCGATCTGCCTATTCTAGAATTTCATAGAAGTGAAATTATACAGTTTGTATTCTTTTGTTTCTGGTTTCTTTCACTTAACATAGTGTCTGTGATTCATTCATGTTGTTTTGTGTACTAATAGTTGTCTTAGTCAGGGTTCCTTAGAGAAATAGAATCAGTGATAGATAGATATGTATATGGAGAGAGAGAGAGAGAGAGAGATTGATTTACTTCAAGGAATTGGCTCACACAATTGTGAGGGATTGTCAAATCCAAAATCCGTAGATCAGGCAACAAGGTAGAGACTCCTGCAGGCTTGCATCTCCAAATCCGTAGGCCAGGTGATGGAAGAATGAAGAGGGAGGGTTGGCAAAACGTCTATTTATAGTCTGGATGCAGAACACACCTTAGGGAAACTCCTTTTTTGCTCTTAAACCTTCAGCTGATTGCTTGAACCCACCCACATTATGAAAGGTAATCTGCTTTACTTGAGGCCAGCTGATTTAATCGTATGTAACTACTCTATCACAGCAACTAGACTAGTGTTTGACCAAACAACTGGCCATCATAGCCTAGTCAAGTTGACAGATAAAGTTAGCCATCACAGTAATTCATTCCTTTTCATTGCTATGTAATGTTTTATTGTGTGCTTATCCATTTGTCTTGGCCAACAAACATTAAGCAAAGGTTAGGGCCAGACAGTACCACCTTAGACCTGGGTGCCTGTGGCCACGCCCTGTGCCCTGTACATTAGAAGACCTCACTCTGGCCTTCCTCCACAAGCATCCTTCCCCATGAGGTTAGGTGGCTCTGAGGCCAAGGAGATGAGACCACCCAGTGCCCATGCCTGGGTACTTAAAGCCCAAGAATTTTCTGCCCCATGGTCCTGAGCCGATTGCCAGGATCTTCTTGTGGCATTTCCCCTGTGTCAATCCTCCTGAGGGTGAATAGTAAGCTACCCCATGCCCAAGGAGTGGTGCTCTGTAGGAGCAGAAGGGAGGGTGAAGGGCTGGGGGTGTTGAGTGTGCACAGACTTTGGATGTGCAGGCGGAGCTGCCCCTGCTCATGGATGCAAGGTCCCTCATGGGCAAGACCCAACCTGTGAGTGGGAGGAAAAGAGGGTGCCTGGTGCAGGCTGGGGCCTTTATTTGCATTCATTCCTCGGCCCACAAATGATAGGGCCCCATGTGTGGCCATATTCCTATCACAGCAGTAGGAGCAGGAGCAAAAGGGAGGAAGGGCTTTCCAGGAAGAAATGTAAGTTGTAAAGAGACAGAAAGCCAATTTTAGAGGTCACAGAACAAAGGGTTTTTAGAATTGGAAGTGATTTTAGATTTTGTGTTCTCTCATTCTTTAATTTCCCAGATGAGAAAACTAACGCCCAGAGAAGTTAAGTGAGTTTTCTGAGGTCACACAGCTAGTTTGTGGCAGAGCTAATATAAGAAGTGAGTTTTTCCAACTCCTAGGCCAGAGCTCTTTCCAATACACATAAGAGCAGTGGTCGTCAGGCTTTTTTGTTCATATAGCCCCTAAAATTTTTTTGTTATACTATGAACTCCCTTCACATATTTCGAAATTAACTTCTAAAATATTTTTGATTATAAACTTAAAGAGTTAGAAAGGATTTAATTCCAGCATGTTGCAAATATTGTCATTTTAAAATAAAATTTTTATGTCATTCTTGGAAGGGGAATCAAAATACCATGACCCTTTGATATCTATCCATCAACACTCATTTAAAAAAAATATATGAACAAATTTTATATCATTCATTTTTCTCTCTGAACTTGGCTCTTTTCTACTTTCCCCAAGACATTATCCTAATATAATTTATGCTTGCAATATTTTTATTCATCGACTTTTACAGTTTCCTGCAAACACACATGCACACATATACATATTGTATGGGAGTCCCTGGGTGGTGCAAATGGTTAAGCACTAGGCTACTAACTGAAAGGTTAGCAGTTCAAATCCACCCGGAGGTGCCTCGCCAGAATGACCTGGTGATGTACTTCCAAAAAATCAGACATTGAAAACCCTGTGGAGTGCAGTTCTACTCTGAAACACACGAGGTCACCATGAGTTGGAGTCAACTCAATGGCAACTGGCTTGGTTTTTGGTTTCATACATATTATATACATATATATGTATGTATACATATAAATCAAAATTACATTTATTTGTCATTTTCTGTGGCCTTTTGATGCAATTTTAGATATTAGAAAAATGCTGAGAAGAGAAAAAGCAGGGAAGAGAGGTATATAATGTCAGGTTGGAAGTGGTGTTGACATTTTAGATAGGGTGGCCTCACTGAAAAGGTGATTTCTGAGTAACGATCTGAAGGAAGTAAAGGAACCAGTTATGTATGTATGATGAGGAAGAGCATACCAGATATAGTGAACAGCCAATGCAAATGCCCTGAGGCAAGAGTGTGCCTGTCATGTTTGGAGAGCGGCAAGAAGGCCAGTGTGGCTAGAGTCAGGAGAAGAAGGCTGGGAGCCTCTGGAGATGAGTCCAGAGGTCATGGGTAACCAAACTATATAGGTCCTTGTAGGATATTTTAATGATTTTTAGCTTTTAGTCTGAGTGATTATGGAGTATTTTGAACAAAGAATTATGTAGTCTGACTTAAACTTCAGCAAGATCTTTCTGGTTGCTGTGGTGGAAATAGACTGCAAGGGGTATGGACTGAAGCACGGAGAGCTGTTAGGAAGAGTGCTGGATCTCTTCCTTTGCCCTTTAGATCTGTTCTCCATCTTTCTCCACCCTTCTCTGGGGACAGGCAGGAGATCAGAGGGAGGGAGGAGAATGAGATCACGGCATTTATTCCTCTGGTTCACTCCCTGTCAAGTCACTGCGATTTGGCTGTGTTTCTTTATGTAAGGTCACACAACTCCTGTCAGGTAGCCCTCCCCTATAAGGTACTCTTTCAAGGTTTTAGTAACCACTGTCTTCCTTTGCTCCTTCAGACCTAGAGGTGGACATGGCATCCTCCTGATGTGAGTCCCTGGTGCTTCACCATCCCTTGTTAGTTTCTGTAGCCCTGGCCACACCTTTGTAAACATAGGCTTTTAATTAAACTCTCCTCAGTTACCTCTTCAGCATGATATGTTTCCTGCTGGGATCTTGACTCTTTTGATTATATATTGCTTCATGAAAAACCACCCCAAAACTTAATGGCTTAAAACAATCACAGCCATTTATTTACTCATAATTTTGCAATTTGGACAAGGCTTGGAGAGGACAGCTCGTCTTTGTTCCATGTGGTATCAGCTAGGGTAACTGGGGCTGGAGGATCCACTTTCAAGATAGCTCACTTACATGACTGGCAAGTTGGTGCTGGCTCTTGTCTGGGGGCTATTGGCTGGGGGCTTTGATTCTCCTCTAAGCAGGCTGTTAGGGCTTCCACCTAGCATGGAGGCTGGGTTCCAAGAGGCAGGAAGCAGAAGCTGCCAGTCCTCTTAAAGGCTAGACCTGGAACTGGCAGAGCATCACTTCTTCTATGTTCAGTTGGCTAAAGCAGTCAGGGGCCAAGCCCAGATTCAAAGGGATGGAAAGAAGTACAAAGAATTTACGGCCACCTTTAATGTACCGCACTGACTGAGGCAGGAGGCTGTTGCCATAATCCAGGTGAGAGATGTTGATGGCTTGAACTCGGGTGATGGCAGTGGACATGTGAGAAATGGTTGTATTCTGGTAGTATTTTGAAGAGAACGGACAACAGGGTTTGCTGACTGGATGTGAGGTATGAGAGAAAAAGGAGTTGTGTCATAGTGGGTCCTTTCAGAAGCAGATGCCCTGATGGAATTAAACATGCAAGTATTTTATTATTATTATTTCCTGTGTGAAAGGAAATAGGGAAGGAGCCAGGGAAGACTGGGAGGGCCATCAGACTGCAATGCAAATCTGATCCTGGATGAAGGGGAGAGGGAGAGAAAGTTGTATGGAAAAGTCCAAGGCTACTATGTAGTCTAAGGAAGGGTTGGCAAATCCATCAGAGAGTTCTTGAGCCAAAGTTGGCTAACAGAGGAATTCTGTGTCTCCCAGGAATGAGTCTGCCTTAGTCTCCCTACCAAGATTAACCACTGGTGGGGAGCAGCCCATGGAAGATGTGATCTCAATGCAGATGTGGTTGACTGATTTAAAAGCACAGAATCTGGGACTCTTGATCAATTACGCTCCTTGTGTACAGGTCTGTGAGGCCATTCTTGTGGCTGCCACAAGAGTCAAGGACAACTCCAAGGCTTTTGACCTGAGCGTCTAGAATGATGAGAATCCCTTAACTGAGATGGAGAAGCCTACAGGAAGAACTAGTTTGAAGAGGAATATCAGAAGTGTGATTCTGGGCATGTTAAGTTTGAGAGATACCCATTAGAATCCTAGTAGAAATATCAAATAGGCAACTGGATAAATATGCCTAGATTTCAGGGAAGAAGTCCATATTGTAGATAATTAATTAGGGACAGTAAGACTCTAAGTGTTAAAAAAATTTTCTTCTCAATGAAGTTATCTTTACTATATAAGTATATATATTTTTTTCATTATTGTATTATAAGCACCCAGTTGATCAAAAACACAAATATACGAGGGTGAGTAAAAGAGTATTGCTACTAGGGTTCCAGCTCATATATGCATGGGTTTATTCCAAACAAAACTTGTTTAAGCATGTCTCTGCTGTCAGTGGATGGCTGCAGACAAGTTCTCTCAGTAATATACTTGTCTTAGTCTCATTAGGGTGCCTTAAAAAAAAAAGATACTTTTTGTGCCATGATAAAAAAAAACAATTTTGAGGTCAGGGCTAGTATCATATTTTTAGCAAAACTCAAGTGGACATCTTCCCAAATCATTGAAGCTTTGCGACAACTTTATGGGAATGCTGCCCCACATAAATAGCAGTTTTTAGATGGATCAAGCATTTTAAGGAGGGTCGGGAAGACCTCAAAGATAATCCAACAGAGGGAAGACAACTTAGCAGGTTATGGTGGCTGTTTTTTGGGATTCCAAAGGTGTAATCTTGATAGATTTTCTCAAAGGACACAGGACAATCACGGGGGCTTATTATGAAGAAGTTTTAAGAAACCTGAAAACTGCATTGGTGAGGATAAGGCCAGGAAAGTTGCACGAAGGAATTTTTTTTTTTCCATCAGGACTATGCACCTGCCCATTCTTCAAGGGTAACAAGGGCTGTCCTATGAGAATTTTATTGGGAAACCTTACCTTATCCACCCTACAACACTGATCTTGCCGCTTCAGACTTTTTTTATCCCCCAAACTCAAAGAACATTTAAAAGGAACACAATTTGAATCCCTTGAGGATGCCAAAGCTACCGTTCTTATGTGGTAATAAATCAAAGAGCGAAAAATTCTTCAGGGAAGCCTTGTTGTTGTTAGGTTTGTTAGGTGATGTCGAGTCGGTTCCTACTCATAGCGACCCCGTGTACAACAGAATGAAACACTGCTCGGTCCTGCGCCATCCTCACACTCGTTGTTATGCTTGAGCCCATTGTTTCAGCCACTGTGTCAGTCCATCACATTGAGGGTCTTCCTCTTTTTCGCTAACCTTCTACTCTATCAAGCATCATGTCCTTCTCCAGGGACTGGTCCCTACTGATAACATATCCAAAGAATGTGAGACAAAGTCTTGCCATCCGTGCTTCTAATGAGCATTCCGGCTGTACTTCTTCCAAGACAGATTTGTTTGTTTTTCCGGCAGTAAGTATTCTTCGCCAACACCATAATTGAAAGGCATTAATTCTTCTTCAGTCTTCCTTATTCATTATCCAGCTTTCACATGCATATGAGGTGATTGAAAACACCATGGCTTGGGTCAGGTGCAGCTTAGGTCCTTAAAGTGACATTTTTGCTTTTTTAACACTTTAAAGAGATCTTTTGCAGCAGATTTGCCCAATGCAATGCGCCGTTTGATTTCTTGACTTCTGCTTCAACTGGCGTTGATTGTGGATCCAAGTAAAATGAAATCCTTCACTACATAACTATTTTCTCCGTTTATCATGATGTTGTTTATTGGTCCAGTTGTGAGGATTTTTGTTTTCTTTATGTTGAGGTGTAATTCATACTGAAGGCTGTAGTCTCCAGTCTTCATCAGTAAGTGCTTCAAGTCCTCTTCACTTTCAGCAAGAAAGGTTGTGTCATCTGCATAACGAAGGTTGTTAATGAGTCTTCCTTCAATCCTGATGCCGCATTCTTCATATAGTCCAGCTTCTAGGATCATTTGCTCAACATACAGATTGAATAAGTATGATGAAAGTGTATAACCCTGATGCACACCTTTCTTGACTTTAAACCGTGCAGTATTCCCTTGTTCTGTTCGAATGACTGCCTCTTGGTCTAAGTACAGGTTCCTCATGAGCACAACTAAATATTCTGGAATTCTCATTCTTCGAAATATTATCCATAATTTGTTATGATACACACAGTTGAATGCCTTTGCATAGTCAATAAAACACAGGTAAACATCTTTCTGGTATTCTCTGCTTTC
>NW_004443982.1:12528043-12529652 GCF_000243295.1 Trichechus manatus latirostris | reverse complement strand
CAGCTTCAACTTGAACTTGCATATGAGCAATTGATGGTCTGTTCCACAATCGGCCCCTGGCCTTGTTCTGACTGATGATATTGAGCTTTTCCATCATCTCTTTCCACAAATGTAGTCAATTTGATTCCTGTGTATTCCATCTGGTGAGGTCCATGTGTATAGTCACTGTTTATGTTGTTGAAAAAACGTATTTGCAATGAAGAAGTTGTCCATCTTGCAAAATTCTATCATGTGATCTCCAGCATAGTTTCTATCACCAAGGCCATATTTTCCAATACAGATCCTTCTTATTTGTTTCCAAATTTCAAATTCCAATCACCAGTAATTATCATTGCAGCTTGATTTCATGTTTGATCAATTTCAGACTGCAGAAGTTGGTAAAAATCTTCAATTTCCTCATCTTTGACATTAGTGGTTGCTGTGTAAATTTGAATAATAGTCATATTAACTAGTGTTCCTTGTAGGCATATAGATATTATCCTATCACTGACAGCATTGTACTTCAGGATTGATCTTGTAATGTTCTTTTTGAGGATGAATGCAATGCCATTCCTCTTTAATTTGTCATTCCTGGCATAGTAGGCCATATGATTGCCTGACTCAAAATGGCCAGTACCAGTCCATTTCAGCTCACTACTGCCTAAGATATAGATGTTTATGCCTTCCATTTCATTTTTGAGGACTTCTAATTTTTCCTAGATTCATACTTCGTACATTCCACGTTCTGATTATTAATGGATGTTTCAGCTGTTTCTTCTCATTTTGAGTCATGCCACATCAGCAAATGAGGGTCCTGAAAGCTTGATTCCATCCATGTCATTAAGGTCAACTCTACTTTGAGGAGGCAGCTCTCCCCAGTCATATTCTGAGTGCCTTCCAACATTAGGGGCTCATCTTCCAGCACTATATCAGACAATGTTCTGCTGTTACTCATAAGGTTTTCACTGACCAGTTTTTTCAGAAGTAGACTGCCAGGTTCTTCTTCAAAGTCTGTCTTAGTCTGGAAGCTCAGATGAAACCTGACCATAATGCCTGACCCTGCTGGTATTTGAAAACTGATGGCAAAGCTTCCAGTATCACAGCAACACGCAAACCACCACAGACAGACACGTGGTGGGGGGAAGGTTTAGAGAGAGAGAGACATTGCCTTCAGAAGTGTATAGACCTAGATGGAGGATTTGCTGAGAAACAATAGCTTCACATTTTGATATTTTTGTTTAATAAAAGTTTCTGTGGTTTAGTAGCAATACTTCTTGAGTTATCCTCATATATCAAACTGTGATAAATGTAATTTAAATTATTAAACATAAATATTATTGGAAATGCATTTAATTGGCAATGCATTTCTTTTTTTGATGGTCAAAATCCAATGCTTTTATTTATTTTTATTTTTTCCCATACAAGAATTTATACATACATTGCTATGTGACTCCAATTGCTCTCCCCATACTGTGACAGCACACTCCTCCTTTCCACCCCTGGTTCCCCATGTCCATTCAACCAGCTCCTAACCCTCTCTGCCTTCCCATCACACTTCTGGAGAGAAGGGGCCCATTTAGTTTCTTGTATCTACTTGAGCTAAGAGGCACACTCCTCATGAGTATCACTT
>NW_004443982.1:12492668-12527417 GCF_000243295.1 Trichechus manatus latirostris | reverse complement strand
TGTTTATTTAGTTGTTCTACCTCTGTGTGTGTTAGTTTAGGTAGGTAGTGAGTTTCTAGAAATTTGTCCATTTCCTCTAGGTTTTCAAATTTGTTAGAGCACAAGTTTTCATAGTATTCTGTTATGATTCTTTTAATTTCAGTTGGGTCTGTTGTGATATCACTCATCTCATTTCTTATACGGGTTATCTGTTTCCTCTCCTGTTTTTCTTTTGTCAGTCTGGCCAATGGTTTATCAATTTTGTTGACCTTTTCAAAGAACCAGCTTTTGGTCTTGTTAACTCTTTCAACTGTTTTTCTAGTCTCTATTTCACTTAATTCTCCTCTGATTCTTATTATTTCCTTTCCTCTGGTGTCTGAGGGCTTCTTTTGCTCCTCTCTTTCTACTTGTTCCAGTTGTAGGGTTAATGTTTTATTATGGCCCTCTCTTCTTTTTGGATGTATGCGTTAATTGCTATAAACTGACCTCTGGGCACTGCTTTTGCTGTGTCCCAAAGGTTCTGGTAGGATGTGTTTTCATTCTCGTTTGACTGTATGAATTTCTTTATTCCATCCTTAATTTATTCTATAACCCGGTAGTTTTTGACCAAGGTGTTGTTCAGTTTCCATGTGTTTCACTTTTTTCCTTGCTTTTTCTGTTGTTGATTTCTACTTTTATAGCTTTATGGTCAGAAAAGATGCTTTGTAATATTTCGATGCTTTGAATTTTGTTAAGGCTTGCTTTATGGCCTAATATGTGGTCTATTCTGGAGAATGTTCCGTGTGCGTTGGAAGAGAAAGTATGCTTGGCTGCTCTTGGGCTGAGTGTTCGGTATATGTCTATGAGATCAAGTTGGTGGATTGTAGCATTTAGCTCTTCCATGTCTTTGTTGAGCTTCTCTCTGGATGTTCTGTCTTTCAGCAAAAGTGGTGGGTTGAAGTCTTCTACTATTATTGTGGAGCTGTCTATCTCTCTTTTCAGTGCTGTTAGAGTTTGTTTTATGTATTTTGGAGCACTGTCTTTGGGTGCATAAATATTTTTATAGTTATGTCCTCCTGGTGTATTGACCCTTTAATCATTATATAGTGTCCTTCTTTATCCTTTGTGGTGGATTTTACTTTAAAGTTTATTTTGTCAGAGATTAATATTGCCACTCCTGCTCTTTTTCAGTGTTGTTTCCTTGATATATTTTTTCCATCCTTTGAGTTTAATTTGTTTGTGTCTTTAAGTCTAAGGTGTGTCTCTTGTAGGCAGCATATAGATAGATCGTGTTTTCTAATCCAATCTGCCACTCTCTGTCTCTTTATTGGTGCATTTAGTCTATTTACATTCAGTGTAATTATTGTTAGGTATGAGTTTAATGTTGTCATTTTGATGTCTTTTTTGTGTGTTGTTCACAGTTTCTTTGTTCCACTTAATTCTCTGTGCTGAGTCCTTTTTCTTTATGTATTTTCTTTTCATCTTTTTCATTGTTGTTGATTTTGTGTTTGCTGAGTCTATGTTTTTCTAGTTTTTTAATTTTGACTTGTAGGGTAGTTAGTTTCCTTTGTGGTTATCTTAATACTTACCCCTATTTTTCTAAGTTTATACAACTCTTTTATTTCTGTATATTGTCTTGACTTCCTCAGCATATGAAAAATCTATGTCTACATTTTTTAAGTCCCTCTTTTTTGTTTTAATGTTGTCATCTTTTACATATTGACGTCTGTTTTCCTATTTTCAATGTTTTAGCTTTGATTTCCTTATGTGACTTCCTTATCTGGGTTGATATCTGGTTGCTCTGTCCTGTGTTCTAGTCTTGGGTTGTTATCTGATATTACTGATTTCTAACCAGAGGACTCCCTTTAGTATTTCTTGTAGTTTTGGTTTGGTTTTTGCAAATTCCCTAAACTTTTATTTATCTGGAAATGCCCTAATTTCGCCATCATATTTGAGAGACAGTTTTGCTGGATATATAATTCTTAGCTGGCAGTTTTTTTCCTTCAAGGCTTTCTATACATCATCCCATTGCCTTCTTGCCTGCGTGGTTTCTGCTGAGTTGTCCGAGCTTATTCTTAATGACTCTCCTTTGCAGATGACTTTTCTTTTATCCCTAGCCGCTCTTAAAATTCTTTATCTTTGGTTTTGGCAAGTTTGATTATAATATGTCTTGGTGACTTTCTTTTGTGTTCTACGTTATGTGGGGTACGATGGCATCTTGGATAGATATCTTGTCATCTTTCACGATATCAGGGAAGTTTTCTGCCAACAAATCTTCAACAATTATCTCTGTATTTTCTGTTATTCCTCCCTGTTCTGGTAGTCCAATCACTTGTAGGTTATTCCTCTTGATAGAGTCCCACCTAATTCTTAGGGTTTCTTTATTTTTTTTAAATCCCTTTTTTCTGATTTTTCCTCAGATAAGTTGGTGTCAAGTGCTTTATCATCAATCTCACTCATTCTGACTTCCATTGCCTCAATTCTGCTCCTATGACTTTCAATTGAGTTGTCTAATTCTGAAATTTTATTGTTAGTCTTCTGGATTTCTGATTGCTGTCTCTGTATGGATTCTTGCAGCCTGTTAAATTTGTCATTATGCTCTTCTCTTATCTTTTTAATTTCCTCTATTGCGTGTTCTTCATTTTGTTTAATTTCTTCCCTAATTTCTTGAAGAGTTCTGTATATTAATCTTTTGTATTCTGCCTCTGGTAATTCCAAGAAATTTTCCTCTTCTGGAAAATTTCTAGATTCTTTATTTTGGGAGCTTGCTGAAGTCATCACAGATTGCCTCTTTATGTGATTTGATATTGAGTGTTTTCTCCGAGCGATCAATAAGTTATTATATTTATTTATTTTATGTTTGCTTACTATGTCCTAGCTTCTTGTTTTGTTTTGATATGCCCAAATAGGCTCCTTGTATGAGCTAGTTTGATTATTGACAGTATTGAAGCTCTAATGTATTGTCACCAGGTGGTTAGATTTGTTACTAGGTATGTGAGCTCAGGAGTCTGCCCACTCCTCCTGTTTGGAATCAGCTCATGTTCCCAGGTAGATAGCCACCAAGTGTGTGGTCTAGGCTCTCATAGTCCTAGACAGGCATGGGTGATTGGTGTAGGCACAGGCATCTGGCTGCAGCGGGGGACACACTCTGAGTAAGGCAGGGGGCTGACGGCTGCCCCCTAGTGTCCAGGAGAAAGGCGTGTCCCTGTTCCCTAGAGCACATGGGAGGGTGGGTTTTGCAGCTGGACTAGGAGCACCTAATGCTGTTGGCTGTGAGGACTGGGGGGCACCTCTTATTCATGGGCCCCTATCTCAGGTGGCTAAGTGGCGAGGGTGGAGCCATCAGTCCTCAGGCCCCTGATGTGGGTAGGTGAAGACCCTGTTTAATGGGCAGAACCGTGTCAAATGTCAAGAACCTGCCACTTCACAACTGAAACAGTTGAAGTTAGAGTTCCAGTGTATACCCTGTTGTGCTGCAGTAATGAGGGCCTACTTTGTTGAGATGGGTCCACACAAGACTATGTAGGAGGAAAGTCACTCAAAGTCCCTGGATCCCTTATGCCTGTGCCTAGGCAAAGGAGTTGTGCCTACCCTGGGTTCCTGGCTTAGGGCAGCTGGCAGTTTATTTTTTCCTCTGTTTGTCAATTTGTTCACTCTCCAAGGCGGGGAGAATGGCTCCGGGCGTGTGACATATCCTACTTCCAGCCCAGGGGGCTCAGCAATTGCCAAAGCTGGTCTGGGACCCAGTGCAGAACAGGGAGCTGGGAGGTAAATGGGAGAGAGGTTTTTCCCTAAGGGAGGTGTTTTTGATCCGCGCGGTAAGCCGTAAGCAAGTACTTATCTTTCACTGATGAGGGCTGCTTCTCACTGGTCCTGGGTTGCCGTGTAGACTGTCTGGTGCTGGATCTCTCCTGGTGCAGACAATGTGCCTCCTGAGCACTGCTGCTTGCCTGCTTCACCACTCACCCACGAGCTGCTCAGGCCTGAAAGGTCAGGTTCTCGCCAGGTCAGGTCTGGAAACTCCTTGCTGCTTCCCAACTGTCTCTCCCTCCCCCTGCCACTGAATCCATTCCTCATCTCTGCCTTTGATGTTCAGGGCTCCCAGATTGCCATATATAATCGAATCACTTGTTTTTTCGGGTCTTTGTTGTAAGAGGGTCCACTGGAACCGTCTGACTACTCCGTCATCTTGGCCCCGCCTCTCATAAGTGCATTTCTTAATAAGAATATCACTTATTATTATAAGGAGACGGAGTTCAATATCAACTCTATTCCCATTTTTCATATTTCTAGATTTAAGTGCTAAGAAACCTTGTTTGCATAAATATGCAGATCAGAATGGAAGGAGTTTTATTATAGCAACATCACTTGGTTCTTTAAACTGCATCATATGCTGAAAATTCTGAAGTGAATTATTATAAAAAAAATTATTTTCAATGATCAGCTGACAAGTCCAGCTGGTCTTCCTGAAATTTCAGTGAAAGCAAAGAACTGGACACCACCTGACTTGCAAAAAGATTTGTTACTCAGTGATTACAGTTATTCATTTTGTCAACATCAGCCCCAAATTTGAAATTGTCTGTGTGTTTAGTACCTTAGAGATTTTTACTGCCTAGGGCAGTGCACCAGTGTAAGATTCTGGATGGGTGAGAGGTTGCCTTTTTTTTTTTTTGTAGAGTGGGAAAAGGGCAATAGTGAAACGGAAGGTAGGAAAGGCAGACCTGCGTTTTCATCACAGGCATGTCCTCAGGCAGATTTTAGGAAAGAGGTTCTGAAAATTGAATCCCTTGAAATCATCTTACATAGAGGATGGCAAGTCATCTCGTATTTCAGTTTGGATTGGACAGCGTGCCACAAAGTGATTGAAGAAGTGCTAGGACCAGGTGTTAGGAGTTTATTTAGAAGGCAATTGGAGTCACCCTAAGGTATATGGGCATATCCGCATGGAGGCAGCTTTGGGGAGCTGATATGAGGGGCCCTGAGTTGGCACAGGATGAGTTTTGTCCCTGAGCTTGGAGGAAAGCAGTTCTGCTTTCCTGTTGTCTCAGATCATGCTGAAGAATTAAAGCACAGGCTTAGGCGAGGTCCAGAGTAAGGGGAGGGGGATTAGAGAAAGCAGACTGATATTGGTGCTAATCAGGTGACTTGATGTGGAAGATGGGGGGCCTTTAAGAACCTGAGCAATGAGTTAGGCCACTTTGAGCCAGGTCAAAAATTGAGGCCAGATATATGGATGTTCTGGTTGGGTGCTGTGGAGTCATTAAGGACATAGCTCTGGAGGAGACTGCTTGGGATAAATCCTGGATCTACCATTTCATAGATGGGCTGACCATTCTCACAAAAGTTACTGAGCTTCTTTGTGCCTTAGTTTCCTTATATCTGGGGGAAGTGGTTCTATTAGAAAAAAATTGCTCATTTTTTTTATAATTTTTGTTGATCATATGTTACACGTGTTATTAAAAAAATTCTTATAGAATTCGAGTGGTTTGATATGCTCCATGTCTTTGGGAGGTGAATGGCTGCCATTGGGACAATGACTCTGAAAAGACAGGGATGAGAGACTGTTAGAGTGACTTGCAAGTAGGTGATCAAGGATGGTGAGTAGAGATGGAGAGGGCTGAGGTGATGGTGGTGGTGATAGAAAAAGAGGCAGTCAAAGTATAAGAGAATGTGGAGAAGGCTAGCAGAGGGAGACTCAGTCAGATACACTGAGGGCTTGGATGGAATGTGATTATCCTGGAAGGTTCGAGATTCCCTTTCCAGCAGGCTTGATACTGCCTTCTGCTTGTTTTCCTCCCCAAGTCTGGAGGATGCACAGTATTGTCTCACAAAGACTCTGCCTGTGGGGAAAATATTGGGCTGTGTTCAGCATGCCAGGGAGAGCTGACTTTTATTGCTAGCTCACTGCACCACTGGTTTTATTCCAGCTTCTAAAATGTTCTTTTAATAGTGAATGCCATTTTGATGAGACTATCTCTTTCTTGTCCTCCCCCTTCTCTCTCCCCTCATTCTTCTATACTCCTTTATTACTGTGCCTCTGAGTGTGTACCATGGGGAAGCACCATGACAGGAATGGTGGGGGACATACAAAAGAGACAAAATGAACCCCACCCTTCAAGGAATACTGAAAGTCACCTCCAAGTCCCTCACTGCTTCTTTTCCCAAAAGACTTCAGAAATCACAGCCACCACAGCAGAGAGTCAGAGACTATCAGTTGTTGAGTACCAACTGCTAAATGTCAGATAGCAGGCTAGACAATGCACATAAATTTTCTTGTTTAATCCTCTCAACGACTGTAGTGGTATCTTAGTTATCTAGTGCTACTATAACAGAAATACTACAAGTGAATGGTTTTAACAAACAGAAATTTATTCTCTCACAATTTAGGAGGCTAGAAATCCAAATTCAGGGTGCCAGCTCCAGGGGAAGACTCTCTCTCCCTGTCTGTTCTGGAGAAAGGTCCTTGTCATCAATTTTCCCCTCGGTTTAAGAGTTTCTCAGCACAAGAACCCCAGTCCAAAGGACACACTTCGCTTCTGGCTCTTCTTTCTTGGTAGTAGGAGGTCCCTCTCCTGTCTGCTCGATTCCCTCTTTTATATCTCAAAAGAGATTGACTCAAAATATAGCCTAATCCTGTAGATTGAGTACTGCCTCATTAACATAACTGCCTCTGATCCTGCCTCATTAACATCACAGAGGTTAGGATTTACAACACAAAGGAAAATCACATCAAATCACAAAATGGTAGACAACTATATAATACTAGGAATCATGGCCTAGCCAAGCTGACGTACATTTTTGGGGGACACAATTCAATCCATAACAAGTGGTAAGTATTTTCTCATTTTATAGATGAAGAAATGGAGGCTCAGAGAGCTTCAGTAACTAGTGCAAGGCCATACAGCTAGCGGTTTGAAAATGAGTTGGTTTCACTGAAATTTGACCTCAATCTGGCCCTCACTATCTTCACAGCTGTTGGCCGAGGGACTATGGAAACATATGTTCATCTCTCTCCTGCTGTTCTGAGGGACTCAGTTATAATTATTTTTGGAGGGAGGTGAGGATTATGGAAATGAAGTCATGAGCAGAGTTCTTTCATGATTCCGGTAAACTGTTACCTTTGAAAAGAATCATGCACATTCACTCAGGCTGAGGAGGGCGGCCATTTCATTGGACTAGTGGAAGTTCAGGAAGTGCTAAGTGGGGTGAACTTTCTTGGGTGACTTCCTCTGTCAGGCTTCTTAGGTCCACGCTGATAATCTGGCTGGATTACCTGTGGCATGAGGAAAACCAGACCCGGTTCAGCAGGGAGCCTAACACCCTAGATTTTTATGGAAAACCTTGGGACCAACATAGCTGCTAAAGCTACAGCTTCTGACCTGGAGTTTGGTGATTACGAGAAATGAGGTGAATGAATTGCTTGCTGGGCATCATGGCTGAAAGGAAGTTAGCAGCCGGTTTCTGGGCCTGCTCAGTTTTATCATTGGTATGGCTTCTTTCAGGTTTCCGTTGATTAGCCCCCCTGAGAACAGTGGAAGCTTGGTTACTCTGCAGCAGCCTGAGATGTCTCCCAGGACAACTTGGGAGGCCCGGGTTGCTAGGAGTCCTGAGACAGTGGCTGTCATGAGAACTGTGGGGAGCCTCAGCCTGCTCTGCATTCAGGACTCTGGGGATTCAGAGAGCCCTTGTCTGGCCATCTGATACCCCAGGCAATTGTGTTTCTTGTTGAGGGAGAGGAGGACAGTCCCCCGGCTCTCAGCTCCCTGGGGCTTGCCAGAGACTTTTTATGCTGCACATCTCCTGGGTTAATCCCTGAGGGGAGCTCCAGGAAGCTCTCCTGGCAGGTTGGGAAGGAGGCTTCCCACCGGGTGTCCATAACATCACATCCACACCTTTATCCCTAAGTTTATCTCGTTACATTGAAATGATCTACCTATGAGGTTAGGGACAGATAATTAGAGGCAGATATGGGAGACAGTGTTCCCGGCACCTAGCATAGTGCCTGGTGCACAATAGATACTCAGTAAATGATGACCTGTTTGTTGAACTGAGAGGGCAGCCCTCAGGGACTCAGATTTTTTCCATCTTCCTAATCTGCATTTGTTCTTGTAGTTGAAAGATGGCTGACCAGTTTCCAAACCTCATGCTCACATTTCAGGCAGTCAGAAAGAGAAATGGGGAAAGAGGAAAGGATGGGCTTTTATCAGGAAAGCACAGCTTTCCCAAAAATCCCTTCTGATTTGTGTTATAGCAGCAAGAGAATCTGGGAAAGTATACGTTTTCACCTGGGCTTGTTGCCCCTTTTCACAAAACCAGGGTTCTTTTAGCCAGTATGGCAGTTTTAAAATATGGCCTTCAAAGTCTTCAACATTCATTCCATGAAGAGGTAGGGGTCATGGCCTTCTCCTTGAATCTGAGTGGACTTTTGATTACTTTGACCAATAGAATATGGTGGAAGTAACTTTCAAGACTAGGTCATAGAAGACCATGCAACCTCTGCCTGGTTCTCTTGGGACATTCTGGAAGAGCTAGCCACCATGTCAGAAGTCTGACCATCCTGAGATCACCCTCCTGGAGAGGCCACATGTAGGTATTCGAGTAGACAGCCCCAGCTGAGCCTCTGGCTGACAACCAGCATCAACTGCCAGCCCTGTGAGTGTGCCATCTTGGATGTCCTACCCAGTTGAGCCTTCAGTTGACTGAAGTCCCAGCCACCATCTGACTGCAATCACATGAGAAACCCCAAGCAAGAATTGCTCAGACAAGCCCTTCCCAAATTTGTGAACCACAAAATTGTGAGCAAAATCAAATGGTTGTTTTTAATCTACTGAGTTTGGTAAGTTGTTGCACATCAGTAGAAAATCGGAAGGGTCAACAAGAAAAAGAGAATGAATATTGGTCAGCCAATTAGCACTGTCTGCTGCAGGGTATAAAGACAGAGGCATATGAGAGAACTTCAGTCTGAAGAGCAGTGGGGGCTCTGAGACTCAGGGAAAATTCTCATCAGGATGGGGGCCCCATGGAGCCCCTCATCAGAGGTCTTGCAATTCTAGGTCTCCACTAGGGGTAAGGTCCCTCCTTTATATTGAGACACTTGGTTGAAACAATCTTACATTTGAGTGTCCAAAAATGGTAGCATCATCTGAATGTTCAAGTAACCATTTTCATGGGAGAAATTGTGCCGGGGATTATGACTATTAACTGTTGTGATGAGGGCATTGATCCCTGGCTGCCTCTCCTGAACTGGGGTGAGTTGTCACTGGAAAGCACAGTGCAAGTTGTTATTAGCTTCTGTTTCACCAAGAAGCAGGAACCTCCATCACCATTTTTGAGGCAAAGGTCCCAGGGTTAGAGTATTTCTGGCAGACCCTGACTTCTACATGGTAATTTTCAGTTTCTCAGTTTATTCTGGGGGACTTGGAGCCAGAAAGGAGCCCTGATGGTGCCGTGGTTAAGCGCTTGGCTGCTAACTGAAAGGTTGGAGGTTTGAACCCACCAGCCACTCCTTGGGAGAAAGATGTGGCAGTTTGCCTCTGTAAAGATTTACAGCCTTGGAAACCCTACTGGGCAGTTCTACTCTGTCCTATACGGTTGATATGAGTCAGAATTGACTCGATGGCAATGGGTTTTTTGGTTTTGGTCTGGAGCCAGACTCTGCCCCACCAACAATGGGCGAAATATGGGCCTGCCTTCTGATCCAATTTCCTGAATGTGCTGAAGGTCATTCTGTGCTGAACAGCCCACCTTGGGTGTCTGTGCTGCCTCTGATGTCTAAATCCCACTGCCTTTCTGTCCATCATGGCTCTGTTCCTCTTTGTGCTTTGCCAGGTCTCAAGACTCATCATTTCTCATTTATCCCTTCTTCATACCAGGCCTAAGCTAAATCGTTGCTTAGCCCAACCTTTATTCCATTTTCCTTGACTTCTTCATATTCACCTTCATGTTTTGATCAATCTCCCCAAAAGCAGTTGCCAAGCAACTTCCTTTCCTTTCTACAAGCTCCTCCTAAAATTCCATCTGTTTCATCAAGCCCTCTGCTTGGCTGCACAGCTGCTCTCCAGTTTCAAAGAGATTCTACATGGGACAGGAAGCAGAGTGGTTAGGGAACAGGCTTTGGAGCCAGCGAGGCCAGGGTTCAAATTCTGGCTCTGTTACATATTAACTGTGTGACACTGAACATGTTGTTTAATTTTCTAAACTTCACTTTCCTCATCTATAAAATAGGTTTGGCAGATAGTGTTTTTCAAAGATGGCCGCAGAAATTTCCCCCATTTCACATGCTCGTCTAGAACCTTGCCGCTTCCCCTCAAGAGGTGGGGGTCTGGTCCCTTCCACTAGTATCTGGACAGGTTTTTGTCTTACTTATAAACCAATGGAATGCAGCAAAAGTAATGCAGTATGACTTCTGGGTCCAGGGCAGAAAAAGTGATGCAGCTTTGGCTTTGCTCACTGGAGCACTCACTGGAGCCCTGAACCACCATGTAAGCCATCTGGCTGCCCAGGGCCCACCATGCTGTGAGGAAGCCTAAATGAGCTTGTGTGAGAAACCATATGGAGAAGCCTGATACTATAAGGCGAGAGAGAAGCTCAGTCAGCCCCCAGCCCCCGGATGCTCCAGCTCCCCGCAGTCCTGGTCTAGCCACTGTCTGACTGCAGCTGCATCAAAGACCCTGAGCTAGACAGCCCAAGAAAGCCCCTCCCGAATTCCTGACCCTCAGAAACCATGAGATATAGTAAAATGATCATTGTTTTAAGCCACAATCATAACCTGAATAATGGAGTTAACAATGCATCCCTCCCAGGGTTGGGGGAAGGATTAAATAAGATGGTTTACAGAATGTTATAAGGACTAAAAGTTCTTATTAAGTGCCAAGAACTACGCTACTGTTAATTTTATGAGTCCTCTGTACTAGCCTTTATTTTATAGAAACATAGATGATTACAGCTGGAAAGAGACTTTAAAGATCTCCCAGGCTAATCCCTTCATTTTTGGGTGAGAAAACAGAGGCCCAGAGAGGGGAAATTGTCTGCATCACATAGAAAGTCGATGGCACTGTATGAATTTGAAGTGAGGCTCCTCTACATTGAATAGAAAAACCTTGTAACTGTCTCCTTGCATGTTTTAATTATAGATGTGCCTTAGTTATTGGTAAAGCAAAGCAGAGTCTGAATCAAACACACAGGGACCTTGAATTTTAACTCATCCTTTTAGTCCTAGATTTACAGGTGGGATGATCTTTTTTTTTTTATTGGTCCTCACAAAGGAGGGTTGTTCGGGGGAGGGGTGTTGTACAAAGGAGATGCTGCAGTAGAGACCAATGCTCGTTATTGCTTTTTGATTGAATAGCTGAATGAGGGCTTCATCCCTTTGTGGTGGCTTCCAACTCACAGTGGCAGGCCAGGGTGTCAGCGGCTGGGATGGCAAGCAAATGTGGGAAGGGTTTGGGGGTGAGGGAGGTGATGATGTCTATAGTTATGCTCTTAAAAACTCTTGATTTTCAGATCTTGTTGACAGTAACTAGACTTTGGGCCCTAGTTCCTATTATACACTGGAAACGAGATATTTCCAGAATTATTCAGATATTTAATTTTTTTTCTGTATTTTCTGGATAATGATGTGTCATCTTGGATGACACAAAAGAAGGCCAACAAAAACCTACAAATTTTGTGCTTGTGGGTTCTGGGAAAGGCTGCTGGACAGTGACAGAGTGACACCCGTGGGTGTCACAGTCTCAAGTTCAGGAGTTCCAGGCCCCACAAAGGAAACCGGAGGGTCAGGATCAGCAGAGGTAGGGGTTTCATTCACCCCTGCAAATTCTTTTTTTTTAAATTGTACTTTAGATGAAGGTTTACAAAACAAATAGTTTATCATTAAACAGTTAGTACACATATTGTTTTATGACAATAGTTAACAACCCCATGACATGTCAACACTGTCCCTTCTCAACCTTGGGTTCCCTATTACCAGCTTTCCTATCCCCCACTGCCTTCCAGTCCTTGTCCCTGGGCTGTTGTGCCCCATTAGTCTCATTTTGTTTTATGAGGCTGTCTAATCTTTGGTTGAAGGGTGAACCTTGGCAGTGACTTCATTACTGAGCTAAAAGGGTGTCCAGGGGCCATACTCTCAGTGTTTCTCCAGTCTCTGTCAGGCCAGTAAATCTGGTCTTTTTTTGTGGGTTAGAATTTTGTTCTACATTTTTCTCCAGCTCTGTCTGGGACCCTCTGTTGTGATCCCTGTCAGAGCAGTCTGTGGTGGTAGCTGGGCACCATCTAGTTATACTGGACTCAGTCTGGTGGAGGCCATGGTAGTTGTGGTCCATTAGTCCTTTGGACTAATCTTTCCCTTATATCTTGTTTTCTTCACTCTCCCTTGCTCCCGAAGGGGTGAGACCAGTAGAGTATCTTAGATGGCTGCTCACAGGCTTTTAGGTCCTCAGATGCTACTCACCAAAGCTGAATGTAGAACATTTTCTTTATAAACTGTGTAATGCCAATTGAGCTAGATTTTCCCTGAGACCATGGTCCCCACAGCTCTCCACCCAGCAATCCAGTCCCTGCCTTGCAAATTCTTTACAAAGTATCTTTCCCTTTAACAGTACTTTGGTCTATAAATACATACTTTACCTCCTGCATTTACTAATGATTCTTCTCTCCTTGCATAACTTGCATAATCTATCATTTTGAGAAGAGAATGTAAAAATACTATAATTTTGAAATAATGAAATGCCATTTTGGATAAACTTTATAAAGACCAAAGCCAATGCAAGATCAAAACAGTAACCTTGCCCTGTACTTTTTCTATCGCTGTTGACTCTCAGGGGCCCTGGTGGTGCAGTGGTTAAGAGCTCAGCTGCTAACCAAAAAGGTCAGCAGTTCAAATCCACCAGTACAGATAGTTCTTTGTAAATCAATAATCTGGCATTCTGATTTTACACATCAATCTCACTGAAGGATTTGGTTAATGGAAGTCTTCCTTGGAAAGACAAATCCACAAACCCTTCCTAGAGGCACCGTTGGATAGCTTGGGGTGGAACAACTGGAGGTGAAGCTAAGGAAACGTGTCAGGACACAAACTTTTGGGAGTATTTATATGTGCTGAAAAAGGGCCCAACAATGTTAGGTAGGAAGCTAAGCCTGACTTGTGTGTGTGTGTGTGTGTGTGTGTGTGTGGTGTGGGGAGGGTGTGAGCAGGCAAAGGGGCCTGCTTTTGTAAGCCCCAGCTTAGAGTTTTTCAAAGTATGGTCCCAATCTGACCTATTGGATCAGAATCTTTGGATGTGGAGGTCTTACATCTATGTTTTCAGCAAGCTCCCAGGTGATTCTGATGCTCACTCAAGTTTAAGAACCGCTATCCTGGTCCATTCATGAAATTAAGAGTGATAAAGTTTTTCAACTATAAGAAGTTAGACTATATGAAGAAGAATGTGCAGCATCAGTATTTGAGGAAGACTCATTAAAAACTTGCGATATGCAGATGACACAACCTTGCTTGCTGAAAGTGAAGAGGACTTGAAGCACTTATTGATGAAGATCAAAGAATACAGCTTTCAGTATGGATTATACCTCAACATAAAGAAAACAAAAGTCCTTACAACTGGACCAATAAGCAAAATTATGATAAATGGAGAAAAGATTGAAGTTGTCAAGGATTTCTTTTTACTTGGATCCACAATCAACACCCATGGAAGCAGCAGTCAAGAAATCAAAAGACACATTGCATTGGGTAAATCTGCTCCAAAAGACCTCTTTAATGTGTTGAAGAGCCAAGATGTCACTTTGAGGACTAAGGTGTGCCAGACAGAAGCCATTGTATTTTCAGTAGCCTCATATGCATATGAAATTTGGACAATGAATAAGGAAGACCTAAAAAGAAGTGATGCCTTTGAATTATGGTGTTGGTGAAGAATATTGACTATACCATGGAATGCTAGAAAAACCAACAAGCCTGTCTTGGAAGAAATGCAGCCAGAGTGCTCCTTGGAAGTGAGGATGGTGAGACTTCATCTCACATACTTAGGACATGTTATCAGGAGAGACCAGTCCCTGGAAAAGGACATCATGTTTGGTAAGGTAGAGGGTCATTGAAAAACAGGAAGACCCTAGACGAGATGGATTGACACAATGGCTGTAACAATAGGCTTAAAGGTAGTAACGATTGTGAGGATGGCACAGGACCGGGCAGTGTTTCATTCCATTATACACAGGGTCGCTATGAGTCAGAACTGACTTGACGGCACCTAACAACAGCAGCAAAATATTAAAAAGCAAAGATGTCACTTTGAGGACTAAGATGCGCCTGACCCAAGCCATGGTATTTTCAATCAGCTCATATGCATCAAAAGCTGGACAATGAAGAAGGAAGACCCAAGAAGAATTGATGCCTTTGAATTATGGTGTTGGCGAAGAATATTGACTATACCATGGAATGCCAGAAGAACAAACAAATCTGTCTTAGAAGAAGTACAGCCAGAATGCTCATTAGAAGCAAGGATGGCAAGACTTCGTCTCATGTACTTTGGACATGTTATCAGGAGGGACTAATCCCTGGAGAAGGACGTAATGACTGGTAAAGTAGAAGGTCAGCAAAAAAGAGGAAGACCCTAAATGAGATGGATTATCGCAGTGGCTGCAACAATGCTCTCAAACACAGCAATGATTGTGAGGATGGCGTGGGACTGGTTTCTTTCTGTCGTACATAGGGTCACTATGAGTCGGAAATGACTTGAGAGCAGGTAACAACAACAACATAGTTTTAAAATCTGTTGTCTAAAATTTTTTAGGACCTTTGTTCAAATATTCCTTAGATAAATATTTTTGGGAACAAGAGTTAGGATGAAGGGGGATAGGCTATAGATGTGAGGTTTAAAAATGCTTTCAAAAGTTTTATTCTCAGAAATAAGATTATTATGCTCTTAAACAGTTGTTAGTTAATGAAATAAGCATTTACTTAGCATATGTTGTATACTTTTCAGCAAAGACTAAGTAAAAAAAAAATTGAGTGGGGCAATCTTATCTTTTTTGCCACCTTTTCAGCATCCTTCTTTGCTTTCCTGGTGTTTTGGCCCTGGTGCTCTCATGTTGTTCCCCTGATGACTGTCTTGGCACTTGAAATAGCCTATGGTACAAACTTAAGTTCCTCTCATCAAAACTTTCCTGTGTTGTTGAATTTCATTCTCACTTACTTGCCTGGAAAGCAAACTTATCCATGACAAAGTGTTGATAAGGGATAATAGCTTAAAGTGTTAGCCCCAAGAACCCTTGAGGACTAAATCTGTCAAATCAGGTGAAATGCATTTGTAGTGGTGGAGTTTAAGACATCAAAAAGGAAGAAATGAGGGAAATATTTGGGCAGGGAAACCATCCTAGGATTCCTAAAATTCTGTTATGGAGTCGACTATTCTGACTAATTTTAAGGACCGCCTTGCTCAATGCTAGGTTTGGAGGCATAGTATAAAGTTGTTGAATGCAACTGAAGACCCAGAGTGAAGTACAATAGATATGAAGTACCCATTGAATGTACATGCCTATCTTCATTGTACATGCAGTCAGGCTGTGCCTCAAACTTCCAGGCAGCAATAAGATTGCTGGGAATGAGACACATACACCCACTGGCATCAACCACTCCATGGGTGCTACTTTCATCAGTGATCAAGCTGGACACATGAGACGCTTACACAGTGTAGGCAAAGTGAAAGCCATTATTATTATTTGTAGAAAACAAACATTAAACAATAACAACAGATTCCTAAGGGAGAATAACTTACCCTTCCCCAAATTACCCATGTCCATTCTTATGTTGCGGGGCAGGCGCGGTTCAGGTCAGATGATGTGTTCACTTTACTGCTGCCCTGGCCACCACCATGCTGCTGGTGGGCCTGCACGGCTCCTGAGACTTCTGCTCTGCCACTGGGCCTCGCTGGGCCTTGCTGCAGGCTGGAAGGACTCTACACAGAATCTCCTGAGCCTCTGCCACTGAGGTCTTCTAAACCTCTGCTGTCGGCTCCCGCCATACTACCCAGGACTGTGGGGGCTCTCTTGCTACCACGCTACCCTGGCCCCTGCTGCTCAGCGGAGAAGTGTGCAACCCCTGCACAGGGGCACACTCAGGCCTCTCTTGGCTTGCACAAGCAAGTGTTACAACTGTTTTAGCTCTGCCAACAAGCCTAAAACTCAGCTCTCACTCCATGGGCCAGGCAGGCCCACCACTGCTGTCTCTCATCGTCTTCAGTGTTCGCTCTATCTTCTGGGTCTAGGAAGTTCTCAGTGCAGGGACCCTGGGTCCTTGGTCCAAAGGAGCTGCTCTGCTCCAGACTCTTCTTCTTGATAGTAGTGAAGTTCCCGTGAACCTCTGTGGGATTAGCCCTTTTAAGCCTAGCAGGATGACAAAATTGACCAACCCTTTGGTAGGCCACAGTCACCTCATTTGCATAGTCTTGCAAGTTTTATACAGCTTACTTGCATAATCACACCCAATCATTTTGCGGGAGTTACAAATCCATGTCTAGAAAGGCCATATAAAAGCAATCCACTGCACTACACCCATGTTCTAAAGGACACATTAAAATTGAACAAAAATCATCCAGTGACTACCGTATTTTTACACAAATAATGCACGCCTTCTATGTTTGTTTGCCAACTGCTCCCTCCCCCCATGAGGTATTTTTGTAAGCACACTATGCTAATTTTTTTATAGCAACATGTAAAAAAAAATTGACATAGAGGGTAGCTTACAAAAATACCTCATGGGGCGGGGGGAGGGAGCAGTTGGCAAACAAACATAGGAGGCACGTCTTATTTTTGTAGAAATACGTTGTCACCCCTCAGCAGTATATTTAAGATGAGGCTAGAAACTCAAGAATGAGATTTAAGATAACAGCAAGTGCTTGGCTTTTCTCTACCACTCCCAGTGTTTTCTTGGGATGGAAAAGAAGCACTGTGGTACAGCTCTTGGGAGAAATTTTTACGCTTCTCTTGGAATTGGGGGATGCTTGGAGTCAAAGAGACTGGTGCCTACTTCTTACCTGCACAAATCTGAAGAGGAGGGCTGGACGATGTAGCTGCAAGAGTAGCGCAAGGGTAGGGCAGCAGGACAGGCTGTACTCCCACCAGTTAGTCAGTTAGTGTGATGGGGTATAGTTTCTGAGGGTCAAAAGGACTGTGGGGAAGGTAGCTGGAGTCATTAGTCAGGGACCCTGCCGAAGAAGGTGGCCTGTTGCGGCAAGGGGACCCCAGAAGTAAGAGACTTCAGAATGCACTTCCAGGTAAGGGGGTCAGAGTGTGTGTCACTGGAGACAGGAAACTGCTCCCCAGAGGTTCCTGTGGAATAACCAAAGATCTAAAGAGCTATCAGCCCTCACCAACGTCGGTCCACAGGAAAGCCAACACTTGGGTGGCTACCACGACAAAGGTCACTGTTTGCCACGCTACAATAGCATCAGTGACATGAGATGTTGCCCCTTTCCTGTAATCTTTTCTCTGTCCCAGAGAAGCAAGCAGAAGTGGACAAGAAAGGGGAGTGTATCAGTCTAGGTTCACTCAGAGGAGTAGAATCACTGTGTATGATAAAGAATACGGGATTTTTTACAGGGATTAGATCTTACACATTTTGGGGGCAGGTGGAGAAATCTCTGTGAGGCTGTAGCCTCTCTTTCTGTTGTTGGGACTAAAGTCTCTATAGATCAGGCCACCAGCAGTCAGGAAGAGGGGCTGGATATAAAATGGGGAGAGCAATAACAAATTGGAACAGGTGAGGACAAACTGGAACTTGTGTCTGTCTTTCAACTCCTTCAACCTGGATGGCAGGGGTGACCTGTGGGAGAAGCTGGCACTATCTGCTACAGAGCTGCACACACACCTGGCCCAGGACTTAAGCGAAACTGAAGGAGGAGATCCAGTGGGAGCTGGAGGAGTTGTGGGCCTGGGGTCTGCCTACACCAACAAGGGGAACCAGCAGATCAGCAACAATGCTGTGAACCACCACAGGGCCTGGTGCCCTTACTTCTACCTCAGAGCATGAAAACAGCTGTTCCTTCACTTCTGCTGTGCAAACATCAGAATTATACAGGGAAGGGAATTCTGGGAAATGTAGTTCCATCTTAGCTAAGTGGCTGCACCACTGGCGAAAGAGTGGAAAGAACTGCTATGGCTTCTTTCCCAACTCTTTCGTTCTCTGAACCAGGGGTCAGAACTGAGCAAGGGGAAGGGAAGAAGCTTTGAATTGGATATAAGATTAAAGTTTGACTTAGACTGGATTTTCAAATACTAAAATGAGACTTGTTCTTAAACTGCCTAAAAGTCACAGGATTTGTCTCAGATGTTTTCAAGAGGCAGGGAAGCTGGCTTGACATAACAAGGTTGAAGGCAGTAATGAAGAAAAATACAGCCATTTCCTGTTTATACTAGTCAGTTCAGCCTGTTTAATAAACCAGTTCCATAGGCATTTGACTTGTGTAAATTCAACTATATGCATTCCTACATTCTTACATGTTAGTCTGTCTCATATAATTTAAAATACTTAAAATTATATTTTGAATATACTCTTTATTAAATACTCTACATCACTGTATACTTTACATATACTTAAAGAAATACATATTACTATATAGGGTTGCACTGTATATATAAAATCTCCTATACTCTTTATTGTGGAGAATTTATTTTTCAAGGGTTATTTTCACAATACAGAATTTTTGCCATATGTGCTGATTGTAGGAACTAACAATATAAATGAATATGTGGATCTTTTGTACCCTAAAATTCAGGGGCAAGTGGGGTAGGATGAAGAAAGCATATGGCTTTTTAAACTCATTGATATGCCTAGTAGTCCCTTCATCCATTCCCTTCTACAGACAGAGGTGCTTTCACATTATAAAATTATAACATGTTAGAGATGAAAGAGATCTTAAATGTCATTAGTCACTCCTCATTTTAGAAGAGGGAATCCAGTCCCTAGAGAGGTGAAGTGATGTGTCCAGGGCCACACAGTACCTTGGTGGCAGGTCCAGAACTAGAACCTGGTGCTCCTGTATCAGAATTGACTCGCCCTTCCATCATGCTATGCAGATGCTGCTCTTTACCTTGTAAATCTCTCTAGCAGGAACTGGAAGTCTGACACTGTTTCAAACCATCTATGTTCACAGCTTGGACATGTCATTGTCCTTGGTTCATTCTGGGTCAGACAGGGATGCAGGGCTCATCTCATGAATGACAAGGGTTCTCCTGTCCCATATCTGGTTTCTCATTCACTGAAAGATTCCCAGGGTGGATCAGATCTTTTATCCTCTCATTTGTCCCTTTGTGTACAGCCCGAGGCGTCATCCCTGGGTGCCCACTGCCCTGCTGTGATCCAGACTCCGCCACTGAGGCTCCCCTGATGACCACAGCCAACACTGTGGCTGAGGGTAGATCAGCCCTGAGGTTGAAGTCCCAGCCATGTTGTCTCTTTAAAACAAGGTTAGACAAGCCCTCTGATCTCAATAGTCTGAACTAACTCTTGAAATCAGTTTTTTGCAAGCTTCCTCAGGCCTCTCCAGGGACTCTGTTCTCAGTGATCACCTCTGTAAAAGGCTGTAGTCCCTTAAGAGTTCTTTGTAAACAAGAACAATCATGTTCATCCACCCCCTCCGTGGCCCAACTGATTCCAGGGGAGATAGCATTAAGAATGCTTCTTGGTCCCTTTGGGACATCAGATACTGAATGCAATTCTTCCCTATCAGATGTTTGTCTTGATCTTGTAACTTTTCCTTCTAGAGTTTCAAAGCAGGTAAAATGAAGCCTTCCTGTGACATTTGGAAACTCCACTGCTCAACCCTTTTCCATCCCTCACTTGGGAGAGAGAGAAGCAAATGAGATCTCCAGATGGCCCCAAATTTCTAAAAATCTTGGTTTAAGACAACCACGTAAAATCCAAGCTTCTATTCTGTTTGTTTACACCTACTGCTCAGGGCTGCTTCCCCAACCACAGTAAGCGCTGCTGCATTTCCTAGCCTGGAAGAATCCATTCGCATCCTCCACTTTCCCTCAAGACAAAATAAAACATAACAAAGCACATAGAAAGAGCAGTGATGCCTATGAGTAGAGGGATTTTTCTACTTGAAATCATTACTGCATTTTCCCAGTGAAGTTGTTTTTGGCAGCTGACCACACTGAGGCCTCTAAAATAATCAGTTAATTGTAACGAGTGGAAGATTTCTGTTCTGGAACACACAACTAATTCATGCCTTCTGCTCTTTCCTGTGCAGCCTTGACACGGCGATGATGATGTGATTGGCATATAAATCTTTTCTCTCACACTGGAGCAGGGAATAAAAGCAGAGTGTGCACCAGGCCCCCAGGTACCGTGGGTTAAAAGGAGTGAGCCACAGAGCTGGAATGGAATGGATGCTGTGTTCCATGAGGGTTATTTCTGAGGGTGTTTTCGCAGTGATGAAGAAACTCTTCCTGGAGATGCCATTCCTGAATCACCTCGTTTGTGTGTTCTGGAGTGTCCTCGAGGGCTTGGAAGGAGGCCAGGGATGATGCTGAATCCATTTCAACAGATCCATGTTTTTACGATGTTTTCCTAAGGGTTGTTAGGGGAATTCAGAAGATGGAGGTCTATCCTTTGATCATAACATCATATCAACAAGTGATCAGACATCGATTTAATAAAATAATTGGAAACCAAAATCTTTCCCTGCCTCCAGCCAGACAAGTCCTAACAAAATGGTGATCTGATCAGGAAATATTAGTCTTTAGAGGGCTTAGCCTTCCTTTTCTGGGCCCAGTCTGTTACATCAAGGGTACCCACCATGTGCCACAACCCCCCTTGTGTGGGAGGCTGGGTGCTAAGAACACAGAACGGAGCAAGACAGACATGTTAAGGAGACCTGAAAGCGTAAACGAAGTTAAAGAAGAAAGACATGACAGTTCTAGGCTCTTCTGGAGTGGATTCTTCTGCGTATATATTAAAATGTACACATACATACTAGGCTTAATATATGTTCTCATCTGTTTTGAGTTGAATTGTGTCCCACAAAGAGATGTGTTGAAGTCTTAACCCCCAGTACCTGTGAATGTGACCCTATTTGGAAATAGCATTTTTGGAGACGTAGTTAACATGAGCTCTAATATGAGACTAAGACAGACTAGGAAGAAAGGCCTGGTGATCTACATCTGCAAATTAGTCAGTGAAACCCTATCAATCACAACAGAATATTGTCTGATAGAGTGCTAGAAGATGAACCCCCTAGGTTGGAAGGCACTCAAAATACACAGTGGCTGCAACAATGGACTCAAGTATACCAACGATCTTGAAGATGGTGCAGGATCTGGCAATGTTTCGTTCTGTTGTACATGGGGTCGCCATGAATTGGAGCCGACTTGATGGCAACTAACAACAACAACACGAACTCATTTTGGAGTAGGGTGGGTCCTAATCCAATATGACTGGTGTCCTCATAAAAAGAGAAGACACACAGAGAGACAGACACACAGGGAATATGACCATGTGAAGACGGAGGCAGAGATTAGAGTTATGCTGCCACAAGCCTACAGCTACCAGAAACTCAGAGAGATAAGAAAGGATCTTCCCCCGATCCTTTGGAGAGTATATGGCCCTGCCAACACCCTGAATTTGGACGTGTAGCCTCCAGAACTGTGAGAGAATAAATTACGGTACTTTGTTATGACAGCCCTGGGAAACGAATACATCATCCAACCAGTTTCTATTTCCAAACAGCTGGGTATATTAAACTGCAACTAGGTGTTTCAGATTTTCTATCTTTAGACCAGTGGTTCTCAAAGTGCAGTTACCGAACCAGCAGCATCAGCATCATCTGGGAACCAGTTAGAAATGCAAATTCTCGGGCCCTACACCAGTCAGACTGAGTTAGAACTCTGGGCTTGGGGCCCAGCACTCTGTGTTTTAACAACCCCTCCAGGGAATTCTGATTCAGCTCAAGTGTGAGAACCACTGCTTTAGGAGAATCTGTGCTTACTGCTTCTAGTACCATCGTCTTTTTCTCTCCTCCAAATAGAAACGAACATAGTAAAATAAAAATCAGGTGAAACACTCCACCCAGAGAAAACGGTGCCATCATCACATGTATTCACTTGCTAAGAGTGTTCTAGTCTCTTCCAGCACCTTGTTGTGGGAGGGGGTGGTGTAGGAAGAAAAGGAGCTGTGGGCACAATGACCTAAGAGTTTTTTTAATAACTCTAGTTCTGGTGAGCCTTTGTTCTGTGAACGACTCACCTTTTTTTTTTTGGCTTCAAGGAATTTGTTTATTAATAAAAAAATAATTTGAGTTGCAAAGAGGCTTCATATTAAATTTCTGATATAGATAAAAGGGATGTAGGGAATGGATTGTCTTATGTAATGCTGTATTGAATTGAATGTCAAGTTAATAATTTCTTTTCTTTGAAGTTAAGGTTATGGAAGATCTTGAATCAAAATGATTCAATGAGGCAGAAAGGCAGCAAATTCCTTTCAGTGATTTACTTGGTAACGTTAGTAATTCCCTCTCTGTCTGCCTCATCTACTTGCCCTACTTCCTTTAACGACAGAACTGTACAGACTGCATTTGGTATTGATGGTAGTTTAAAGATCTAACGTCTCTTAAACATGGCATTTTTGGTGTGAGGAATTCCTAAGAATATTAGACAGACAAGGGTTTTAATATTGTGAAAAGGGGGTCTTGGATAAGCTTCTTCCTGAGGAGAGAGAATTTCCCATTGTGCCAAGGGTGACTACTGGAGCTCCGGCTCATATGCCAACATAGGCAACAATGTTTGCCTAATTGGATTCATTAATCTCAGCTGATAAGAGGTAGCCAATGCACAACTCTGCCCAGGTAACTGCAGTGAGTGAATTGATAAACATCTGTTGAGGAGCAACTGGATGCTATGGGTTTAGGGTCCAGAAAGAAAAGAGATGTGTTGAATGTATTTCTTGCTTTTAAGGAACTTGAACTCTGAACAAATATGCTTCTTTAAGAAAGCCCGAACACAGTGACTAAGTGTGGGATTGTTATTACAGTTAAAATGTAAATCAGAACATGTCACTCCTTTGTGCGTAACTCACCTGGACTTCTTGTCTCACATGGTGTAAATGCCTCAGTCCTTACTAGGCTGTTTATGTTCCAGTCCTCTGTTCCCTTTCTGACTGCATCCTTCTCCTACCCGCCCTTCACTCCCTTGCTGGTTGGGGACCCAGCCAGGTACAATTCTTTTGGACTTCTTGTTCCCTCTGCTAAGAATACTTTCCCCTTCGTACCTGCCTTCCCTGCCTTTCTTTCTTTTTTCAATGCTTATTATTTGTGTCACCCAGTAGAATGCAAAGTCTATGAGGGCAGGATTCCTTGTCTGTTTTATTCAGACAATGAAAGAATGAATAAATTTGGGTAAATCAATAGAGAGGACAATTTTAAGGCCCCCCCCCTATTTATGAGGCATTGGTGGTTCAGTGGTAGAATTCTTGCCTTTCATGCGGGAGACCAGGGTTCAATTCCTGATCAATTCCCCTCATGGCAGCCACCACCTATCTGTCAGTGGAGGCTTGTGTGTTGGTATGATGCTGAACAGGTTTCAGCCGAACTTCCAGACTAAGGTGGACTAGGAAAAAAGGCCTGGCAATCTACTTCTGAAAATCAGCCAGTGAAAACCCCATAGATCACAATGGCTCAATCTCCAATCAATCATGGGGATGGTGCAGGACTGGGCAGCATTTTGTTCAGTTGTGCATGGGGTCACTGTGAATTCGGGGCCAACTCTACAGCAGCTAACAACAACTTATCACCTACTTCTTCACTGGACAAGGGCAGCCTAGGATAAGAGTTGGAACTAAGATTTCAACTTTATTCTCTGCCAGCACAACCTTGCCTAATACTATTATTTTTTTGTTTCTTAAAAGCTCAAGATAAAAAGTATTTGGCAAGCAAATAAATTAACTCCAAATTATGACCCAATTTGCATTTTATGCTTTAACTTATATTTTAGGGATTAAGTAAATTCTAGGACAGGCTCTTTAGTCCAAAAACATGTACATTTCTTTTCACTTTATTGAATATTATTATCCCAAGAATGCACCTATTCATTCTTTCAACTCATCCAAGTGAATATTTATTGAGTACCTACATGTGCCAGATACTCCTCTAGGTGTTAGGGATACAGAAATGAATAGACAATACAAAAACCCCTACCCTCATGGAGCTGACATTCAAGTGGGGGAAGCAGATAATTACCAAGACAAATATATACTATGTTTTTGCTAGTTATCGTTGAGTCGATACCGACTCATAGCAATCCCACATGTGCAGAACTGCTCCATAGGGTTTTCAAGGCTGTGATCCTTTGGAAGAAGATAGCCAGCCCTGACTTCCAGAGCACCTCTGGGTGGGTTCAAACTGCCAACTTTTCAGCTAGTAGTCAAGCTCTTAACCATTTGCGCCATGCAGAGACTCCATACGCTATGTTTGGAGTACTATGGAGAAAAATAAAGCTGTGTATGGAGGGTGGAAAGGGAATGCTATTATTAATAGAGTGGTCAGGGAAGATCTCGATGATTAGGTGATTTTGAGCAGAGCCCTGGAAGAGTTCAATGAACGCACCATGCGGTTATCTGGGGAAGAGTCTCTAGGTTGGGGGGACAGCATTTGCAAAGGCTCTGAGATGGTACCATGCTTGCCCTGTTTGAGGAATAGCAAGGAGGTTAGTGTGGCTGGAGCAGAGTAAGAAAAGGAGAGTGGAGTGAGATAAGATTGGTGGAGGGGGGGGCAGACCATATGGGTACGACCATAAAAGCTATTGTGGAGACTTTGGCTTTTACGATGTATGAGGTGAGAAGCCATTGGAAGACTCAAACAGAAGGTTGACATAGATTGATTTATGTTTTTAAAATATCATGCTACCTACTTGGAGAATATACTGGGTTGGGGCATGGACAAATGCAGGAAGACTTCCTAGGAGACTATTTCAATAATCTAGGTGAGAGATGATGGTGACTTGGACCAAGGAGGGTGGTAGCAGTGGAGGTGGGGAGAAGCAGCTGAATTCTCATATATTATTGAGGTAGAGCTAGCAGGAGTTGCTGATGGATTATGTAGGGCATAAGAGAATGAAAATGAATCAATGACAACACTAAGAATGGAGTGACTGTTTACTGAGAAGAAGACTGGGGAAGAGTTGGTTTGGAGTAGGGGTTAGAATCAGGAATTCAGTTTGGGATGTGGTGAGTTTGAGATGCCTATTAGACATCCAAGCGGCAGGTGGATGAAAGTCACTGATACACCCAAAGAAGCTGGTACATTCTAGGATTATTTTATAGGGCAGGCATAAAATCACCTCCTGACTTTAGAGGGAAACTGGGCCATAACTCATCTTTTAGACTGACTGTGGTGATCATATTTCTCCTGCAGTGCTGGGAGGGCCTTGGTGGTATCTGCAAACCTACAACGCTTCATTTTGTTAAAAAATCACATCCCCATCAACTCCTCTATTATTTTCAGAGGAACAAAGACCATTAATAATACATGAAATTTCTGATTAGGGTATCACACCCATATGAAATTTAAGTTAACATTTTTTAAAAAAACACCCAGAAACAATAGCCCATCAGCTTCTGACTTTTCCTCTTCTACCAACTGGTTATGTGTTTTCATTCCTATATTATGAGCGAGACTGATGAAAGGGCTTATCACAATCCAAGATATTTTACAGCACTTATTAATGTGTAGTGCTTGGCCTGGAGGTAAGACGGGCCTTCTGTTTTGTTGTGGGTGAGTGGTACACAGGGTGAGCAATGTCCAGAGCACAAGCTGACTACTGGCTGTCATCTCAGGTTTGGCAGCAGGTTGGTGAAGGGGAGTACAGCAGCCACAATGGTTGGTATACCGTCTTTGTACACTTGCCATAGGTTGCCAACCTGTATGTTAGAAAATGTGCAAAAGGAGTTAATAGACTTCTAGGGATAAAGACTACTATTTTTTAAACTAATAATTAATGAGCACTGTGGGGGGCCCTGGTAGTGCAGTGGTTAAGAGCTTGGCTGCTAACCAAAAGATCGGCAGTCAATCCACTCCTTGGAAACCCTATGGGGCAGTTCTACTCTGTCCTATAGGGTCGCTATGCGTCGAAATTGACTCAACGGCAATAGGTTTTTTTTGGTGGGGGGGTTGGTGGTAGGCAGAATAATGGCCTCCAAAGATGTCCATGTCCTAATTCCTGGACCCTGTAAATATGTTACCTTACATGGTAAAAGGGACTTTGCAGATGTGATTAAGATTATCCTGGATTATCTGGATGGGCCCAATGTAATCACAAGAGTCCTTATAAGAGAGAGACTGGAAGGTCAGAGTCAGAGAATGAGACGTGATGATGGAAATAGAGATTGGAGTGATGTGGCCATGAGCCAAGGACTGCTGGCAGCCTCTAGAAGCTGGAAAAGTATAGATTCTATGCTAGAGCTTCCAGAAGGAACACAGCTCTGCCAACATCTTTGATTTTAGCCCTAAAAGACCAGTTTCAGACTTCTGACCTCCAGAACTTTAAGATGATACATATTTGTGTTGTTTTAAACCACTAGGCATGTGATACTTTGTTACAGTAGCAATAGGAAACTAATACAAGCACTTACTATGCATGAGGCACTGTGCTAAGTCCTTACATTTATTATCTTACTTGATTTTACAAACAACATTCTAAGTAGGTCCTATTTCCATTATCCATTTTACAGATGGTAAAACTGAGGCTCAGAGTAATCATGGGTAGTGAGCTCACCCTTAGTCACATAGTAAGTAAGTAGTAAAGCCAGGATTTGAACCAAGGTCTTTCCTACTCCAAAGTTGGAACTCCTAAGTAATACGTGTGTTATACTCCTTTTCTATATTTTTTTCCAGAAAAGTTGGCTTTAAGGGCATAAGCAGAAAAGCAGAATGCGTTATTTAGGGGTGAAGTGCAAAATTTACTAAACTGAAGTCCCCTTGGGGTCAGGCAACCTCCTTTCACCTGGCAGCCCTCATGCCTGGCACATGGAAGACGATTAAGTGGTATTTGTTGAATGGCCAAACCATCAAGCCTAGTGTGCTGGTGGAACTGCACAGACTATGTGCTATTTCTATTACGTATGCTGTTGCTTCAAAATTTATCCAGCTGCATATTCGCAGTCAGGCTTGGGAGGGAAACCTCAGCAAGGTGGTCCACCCTCCCCATGGCACGTGTGTCTTGGCAGAGCGGTTTGTGTATAGAATCACATCCTGAGCTACCATGCAAATGGAAGGGAGCTGTGAGCCCAAATAATTAAAAAGACTCAATAATCAGAAATCATTTCTCTGGGGCTTTTGCATGCACATGAGTATCTTCAACTCCTTATCAGATTTATCTTAAAATGGCTTTGCATTCCCTGCATATATGTTAATCTGTGCTCGGGGAAGTCACCGAGGACAGGGTAGATGTGAGAGAGGCCAGGCTAGGGTATAAATTTTGCTATTGATCGCTCACCAGCTAGGGAAGCCACCTGAGGGTAATTCAGAGTGGATGGAATGTTTCCAGGTTTCCTTTCCTTGTGTTTATTTGTGCAAATATTTATGTTGCTTCTGTCTTCTCTGGAGACCAGATCTCGGGATAAACAAGGTCCCTTTGTACCTCCCACACTCACACTCCACCCTATCCTGGCTTTGCTTGACATTTCCCAACACCGCTGCCCCTTCCTGCCTGTTATCACCAGTTTCTCTGCTACTAAGGCCAGCTTTTGTCTCAGTATTCCCAGGGTTCTCTGTCATGGCCACTATTAGCTGTTCCTTGAGGAGTTCTCTGACCTTCACAAAACCGTCACCAGCAGTGCCTGAAGTGGGTTCACCAGGGCTGGGACCCTGCCCAGTTCCTTCTCCAGTTCCTCAACAGATGTGTGTGTGGTGTGACTTGCCTGATGTAGCAAGGCCTCCACAGGCTGAGGCCCGGCTTCTGCTCTTCTCACTTTCCCTTGAGCCTTTGCTGGTCTAGCAGGTGGAAGGCGTAACTTTTAAATACTCTGCATCCTTCACAAATGCATCTTGGACTCTTCCTGAAAACAAAGTTAGTTTAATTAATTCATTAACTAATTCATCTTTTAATTAATTTCTGGTGGGGAGTCCGAGGAGGTTATAAGAAGACTGCATTTGTTGGGGTTCCAAAATGATTTGTGTTGAAATGGTGATAGAGTTAGACCCTAAAAGAAAGAGGAAAGGGTCTGTTTTAGGATGGGGTCCTCAGGAAACGAACTCTAAGTTAAGGATGTGAGTGGCATGTAGTAGGTTTATTTGGGAGATGATTACAGGAAACACTGGTAGGGGAGTGGGCTATGAGACAGGCAAGGAAAGGCAGACAATAAAAGATGTGCTCTGGAGCCAATTACCAAAGTGGGTGGCAGGAACTCAATTCCACCGGGGACTCTGAGAGACAGTGTAGAACATGGCTTCAGAGTTATCCCACTTGAGGGGTAAGGAAGCTGGGGTATTAGCTCCATAACTCCAATCCATAATTGGTTGAGGGCTGCCTCTAGGAACATTAACTGCTCAGCTCTTCCAGCATTGCCTGCACTCAAGGGACATGTGCTATCTCCGTGGAAAAAGCCCTCAGGCAGAAGTCACAGGTTTTTACAGTAAGAAGCTCTTGGCTTACAAGGAAATCAGAGACGGGTTCTGAGGGGATACAGCGGGCATCTGATACAGTATGAGTGTCCTGAAGGCAGATTCAGAACGCAAATTTCCCGACTTCACAATTTTAAGCTTGATCTTGATGCTCCTCAAATGACCCAGTCCCTAATAAAGGGCTTTGCAGACAGTGTTATGGATTGAATTGTTCCCCCTCACTCCCAAAATATGTTGAAATTCTAACTGCTGTACTTGTAAATGTGACCCTGTTTGGACATAGGGTCTGTGAAGATGTTATCAGTTAACGTGAGGTAATTCTGAAACAGGATGGATCCTAATCCTGTATGACTGGTGTCTTTATAGAAGAGGAGAAGATATACAGATGTAAGGAGACAGAGGAAGAATGCTATGTTTTGCTGCAGCTGCAAGCCAAGGAGCACCTGAAGCTACCAGAAGCTAGGAGAGAGGCATGGAACAGATGCTCCCTCAAGCCTCAAAAGGAATCAGCATGGCTGACATCCTGGTCTTGGACTCAGCCTCCAGAACTGTGAGACAATAAATTTCTGTTTGAAGCCACCCACTTTGTGGTATTTTGTTATAGCAGCCCTAGGAAACTAAGACAGACATTAAGCACACAGTACATACTGTGTATGATCAAATGAGGGACCACAGCCAAGGCTGGCCCCTCATCCCAGGCATGCCTATCGCTTATTACTAAGAAGGATTACCTGTTGGCCAGGCATAATATGCATTTTTAACTAATTCTAGAACCTGGACTTTGAGAACAGAGACTTTTCCTGTTGCTGCCTCAGCTTAGCCTATATTTTGCAGGTAATATATTTCAGTAACATTTAGAAAAATTTACTGCACAGCTTGTTCTACACACAAAAGCTAAATGTTAATGCAGTGTTTTACTAACTGTGCTAAAATCAGCTAGCCAGCTGGTGAATTACCCAGAGGCCCTTTACTGTTGAGACTCACATGGGGTTTTGTAGCCAGCCTGAATGTCATTTATGTAAAATCACAGTGGTGATGTCAGGCAGGCTCTCTTCAGCATTATGGCTGGACCGGGCAGATTTGACATTTACATGGGGCTTTTCCTCATCTCCTGTCAGCCTCCCCTTCTCTAATCCTGCCAGGTGGATGTGCTTGCCACGTGGAGGGCCCAGGGCATCACAGAGCCACACCAGGGTGCTAACCATGAAACGTGCCTTTTCAGTGGGTTTATCATTAACAGAAGGAGCCACAGATGTAGAGTCAAAGTGAGAGGGCCCGCTTTGCCACTCAGCCTGTCTGGCTCCTGGTTAGGAAGCCGAATGCTGCTAGGGTAGATACCCATGTGGACTCTGTCTGGTGGACTCGAACATTGAACTGGGTTTCTGGGTTTGGGTTTTGGCTTCCAGGTTAATCCTGCCGAGGTTTGCCCTGTAATTGTTTTCAGTAGGCCATTTTATTCTCTCAGTTCTGGCTTGCTTAGGGGTAGAACATGCAGTGGGTCTATTTCACTTTTCACCACGTACTTGGCACTGGAATGCACATTCATTGGCACATTTATTCATTCAATATGCCTTGAAGGCCCCTATGTAGATGCTGAGAATTTAGCTTGCCATTGAAAAAGTCCTGGCTAATTCTCCCAGTAATACCCTGACCCAGATTGGAGGAATTTGGAGACTGTGCTTCTAATGACTTCTGGCTGATTCTAGTAGCAGCTGAATGAATGAATTGAATGAACAGTTTGGTTACCATTGCCAGGTGGTGGTCTTTTTAAGGAAGGCAAACTTACTACTGCTTTCTTGAGGAATTGGGGAATCCTTATCTCTGGAAAGGTGAAATCTTGTAATTGATATCAAGGTGGTTCTTGATTCTTTTTGTTTTTATTACACATTAAGATCCAGGGTTTGATATGCTACTTGAAACATTAGTCCTCCAATGAAAAATCTTGTTATTATTTCAAATTATTCTAACATACTCACTGACGTGGTTTGAGGAGTTTCTCACTTTCTGGTTTATGCTCTGTGCTGGGTTCCATAGCTCTCTGCCAGTGGAAGTGTGCACAAGTGGATTGTAAACAGGAAGATCTAAATGTGCATCCTGAGATGCTGAGTGAGTATAAACTTAATACGGTACAAAAGAAGACATGTTATATAGAACACACCCCTCTGCATATGGCAGCCATCTAATTTCACACTCGCCTGTCTTAATCGTAGGGTGTTTGGCTATTTCAGTTGGCTTCTACCTGCCCAGAGGGGAACAATTTAAGAAATGCGTTTCTCCTGATACTCATTTAATCGTAACGAAAATCCTACCATGACTCAGCACTGGGGCACTACTATAGTTTTTCCATTACTTGTTCTCCTTCTTCTCTCTAACTCACATTCCTTTCTCTCTGATTTGGAAAGTTTGGCTTACTCAAGAAAGAACACTGTAGGTAAAACTAGCCCTGGTGGGTAGTGGTTAGGGAAGGTTGAGGCTGAGGAAGGGAGGCAGAAAAAAGGGCTTCAGGTAGATGTGGAAATGGCTACTCTCTCTCTGGGTGAGGGGTCAGTCAGATTGTACTGTAATGAAGGGTTATAGCTGAATTTATCATATTGGGGGAATGGGGACATGTCTTCACAGGGTTTTAATATTATTATTATGCCTGCAATTCAAGGAGCTACCAGGAGAGGTTGACAGATACACATAAGAACCTATGCCTGAGGAGGCAGTGAAAGAAGCTGCTATAGAAACTGTGCCAGATAACTCTATGTGTGTGTATGAAAGGGAGAGGAAGAGAAAGAGAACTTTTAGTCTAAACATTGGTAAAGTGGTTAGATGATCTATAATTGATAAATATAATAGAGAAATGTAGCTGAGAATAAGGGTAAATAAAACACCTAGGTACAAGTTAAGTCCTTTTTTTTTTTTTTTTACACTGTAGTGTTTATCACTGCTGGTCTAACTACAGTTTTCCTTTGTCATATTAACCAGCCAGCCTCCCAGCACCAGCATTACACAGGAGAAATCACTAGCCATCTTTAAAGATAAATTCATTCTTGTTGTGACTCATCATGGAGAACCTTCTCAGAGCTGCCCAAGTGAGGAACATCCCAATCACAAATCAATGCTTGCAGATCACAGAATCCAATTAAGGACTCAAAGTTGAAATCAATGTTTTTTTCAGGCATCTCTCTTCTCATTGAGAATCCTGTAGGTGTCTTGTTGTACCTCAGTTTTACCTGCCCTAGAGACTATCTTGGGGAAGGGGCTGTAGTGGACAACTCAATATGTATTTCTTATACATCAGACAATTCAGAACATATCTTCCAAATTTGATGAAAATCGACTCAGCCACTTCCACATGATGTGGTAACAATCAGACAGAAGGTTAATTTTATTTATTTACATGAGAAACTTTTGATTTTTAACCTATGCTTTGCAAGTTCAGAGTTTTCTAATAGCTGCTTCTGACTGAAATGGAAAGAGTGAGGATTGCCTTTGGAGCTCAGCATTTCTCAGCATTCAGAACAATGTTAAGATCTTTTCAATACAGCCCTAAGAACCAATAGACAGGATATTTCTAGAGCATAGTCATCAAAATTTGAGGTCTCTTCAATTTATATGTCCTAAAGCCAAGATCCCATCCTTTACACCCTGGCTCTGGAGAGTTAGATATTTCTTCACTCCTGAGCACTCTTGAGTAAAAAGAAGGTGGTTACAATTTGTGAAAAACTGGCTTTCAGATTGGGAGGGGGGTTGGATAGTGAGGTGTGGGAGTGGGCAATCACACCTAGTTCTTTTTCATTTAGAAAATGTGATAGGAAAATTCATTGAGATAATAATTTGTACCTTGTTCTCCCTATATTTTTGCCTTTTGGGTCCCAAGAAGTTTTGCTAGACAGGTCATTTCCCTTGTGTTGGTGAGATTTATGTTTAAGGACTAACTAAGCACCCCACTGTACCCCATTTCCTTTTCTAGCTTTTGTTTTCAAAAGCCAAAACATGGAATATTAGGCATTGGAGAGAGTTGCATTTTCCTCTATTGTGCATTATGAAAAATTTCAAACACAGAGCAAAATTGAAAGAATTTTATAGTGAATATCCATACACTCACCACCTAAATTTTACTATGCTTCTTTTATCACATTCATCTATTTCTCTATCCATTCGAAGGGCTACAGTTTCTGAAGTAGAAGTTACAAGAGCAGAAAGAAGAGAGGGAAAGTCCTCCAAGACTAGAAATGGGTGGTTGTTTGGGGCTTCATGGGTAATGGAGACCCATGGCCAGGCTTTCACAGTGCTTGGGAGGTAGAAAAACCTTAGAGGGATGTGATTAGGAGGTATGCAAGGGAAGTAGCTCCCCAAACCCTGGAGTGCCCATGTGGGGCCCAGACATGGCAGGACTGCCTGCATTCCAGGGATGATGGCAGCTTCTGACATTGGTGGTAGTGAGTGTTGATGAAAAACCAGAGGGGCTTCCCTGACATCTGAGTTAGTTCTGTATCCAGTCCCTGAGGGCATTTGAACAACTTCCTGGAGTCAGGAAGAGGGAAAGCCCTAATAACTGAGAGAGTTTTTCTACAGTTGTGTGGGAATGGGAACTCAGCATTAGATGAAATTTTCTTTCTTTCTTTCTTTTTTCCCATACAAAAATTTATAAATACATTGCTATGTGACTCCAATTGCTCTCCCCATACCGTGACAGCACACTCCTCCTTTCTGCCCCTGATTCCCCATGTCCATTCAACAATCTCCTAACCCTCTCTGCCTTCCCGTCTCACCTCTGGACAGAAGCTGCCCATTTAGTCTCTTGTATCTACTTGAGCTAAGAGGCACACTCCTCATGAGTATCACTTTATGTCCCACAGTCCAGTCCAATCCCTGTCTGAAGAGTTGGCCTCAGAAATTGTTTTAGTTCTGGGCTGATACAGAATACAGGGGCCATGCTATCCAGTCTCAGTCAGACCATTAAGTCTGGTCTTCTTACTAGAATTTGAGTTCTGCACCAAACCTTTCTCCAGCTCCATCTGGGACTCTCTGTTGTGTTCCCTGTCAGGGCAGTCATTGGTGGGTATGAGTTTAGTGCTGTCATTTTGATGTCTTTTTTTATGTGTTGTTCACAGTTTCTTTGTTCCACTTAATTTTCTGGTCTCAGGCTGATGAAGTCTCTGGTTTATGTGGCCCTTTCTATCTCGTGGGCTAATACTTTATGTCTTTGGTGTACTTCATTCTCCTTTATATTCCAGGTGGTTGGGACCAATTGATGCATCTTAGATGGCTGCTTGCAAGCTTTTAAGACCCCAGATGCCACTCACCAAAGTAGGATGCAGAACATTTTCTTAATAAGCTTTGTTATGCCAATTGATCTCGATGTCCCCTGAAAGCATGGTCCCCAGACCCCACCCCTGCTACTCTGTCCCTCAAAGTATTTGACTGTATTCAGGAAACTTCTAAGCTTTGGTTTAGTCCAGTTGTGCTGACTCCCTTCACCTAAGATAATTCTTAGGTAATATCTAATTAGTAAATAACCCCTACCCTCCCTCCCCACCCTTGTAACAATCAAAGAATGTTTTCTTCTGTGTTTAAAACTTTTCTTGAGTTCTTATAATGGTCTTCCACAATATTCGTCCTTCTGTGATTGACTAAATTCACTCAGCATAATGACTTACAGCTTCTTCCATGTTATAAGATGTTTCACGGCTTCATCGTTGTTCTTTATCATTGCGTAGTACTCCATTGTGTGGATATACCATAATTTGTTTATCCATTCACCTGTTGATGGGCACCTAGGTTGTTTCCAGCTTTCTGCTATTGTGAACAGTGCTGCAATGAACATGAGTGTGCATATATCTATTCATGCGACAGCTCTTATTTCTCTAGGATATATTCCAAGGAGCGGGATAGCTGGATCTTATGGTACTTGTATTTCTAACTTTTTAAGGAAGCACCAAATTGATTTCCAAAGTGGTTGTACCATTTTACATTCTCAACAGTGTATAAGTGTTCCAGTCTCTCCACAGCCTCCCCAGCATTTATTATTTTGTGTTTTTTGGATTAATGCTAGCCTTGTTTGGGTGAGATGATACCTCGTTGTAGTTTTGATCTGCCTTTCTTTAACGGCTAATGATTGTGAGCATTTCTTCATGTGTCTATTAGACACCTGAATATCTTCTTTGGTGAAGTGCCTGTTCATATCCTTTGCCCATTTTTT
>NW_004443982.1:12490396-12491713 GCF_000243295.1 Trichechus manatus latirostris | reverse complement strand
TTATATTGAGGAATTTCCCTTCTATTCCTATTCTGTTGAGAGTTTTTATCATGAACGGGTGTTGGACTTTGTCAAATGCCTTTTCTGCATCGATTGAGAAGATCATGTGGTTCTTGTCTTTTGTTTTATTTATGTGATGGATTACATTGATTGTTTTTCTAATGTTGAACCATTACTGCATACCTAGTATAAATCCCACCTGATCATGTTGAGTTATTTTTTTGATATGTTGCTGAATTCTATTGGCTAGAATTTTGTTGAGGATTTTTGTGTCAATGTTCATGAGGGATATAGGTCTGTAATTTTCTTTTTTTGTGGTGTCTTTACCTGGTTTTGGTATCAGGGTTATGCTGGCTTCATAGAATGAGTTTGGGAGTATCCTATCCTTTCCTGTGCTCTGAAATACCTTTAGTAGTAGTGGTGTTAACTCTTCTCTGAAAGTTTGGTAGAATTCTCCAGTGAAACCATTTAAGTGAGGGCTTTTTTTTTTTTTTTGGAGTTTTTAAATTACCTTTTCAATCTTTTCTTTTGTTATGGGTTTATTTATTTGTTCTACCTCTGTTTGTATTAGTTTAGGTAGGTAGAAATTTGTCCTTTTCCTCTAGGTTTTCAAATTTGTTAGAGTACAATTTTTCATAGTATTCTGTTATGATTCTTTTAATTTCAGTTGTGCCTGTTGTGATACCACCCATCTCATTTTTTATACAGGTTATTTGCTTCCTCTCCTGTTTTTCTTTTGTCAGTTTGGCCAATGGTTTATCTATTTTGTTGATCTTTTAAAAGAACCAGCTTTTGGTCTTGCTAACTCTTTCAATTGTTTTTCGATTTTCTATTTCATTTAATTCTGCTCTAATTCTTATTATTTCCTTTCTTCTGGCACCTGAGGGCCTCTTTTGCTACTCTCTTTCTACTTGTTCCAGTTGTAGGGTTAATGTTTTGATTATGGCCCTTTCTTCTTTTTGGATGTGTGCATTTATTGCTATAAACTGACCTCTGAGCACTGCTTTTGATGTGTCCCAAAGGTTCTGGAAGGATGTATTTTCATTCTCATTTGATTCTATGAATTTCTTTTTTCCATTCTTAATTTCTTCTATATTCCAGTAGTTTTTGAGCAAGGAGTTGTTCAGTTTCCATAAGTTTGATTTTTTTTCCTTGTTTTTTCTTTTGTTGATTTCTACTTTTATGGCTTTATGGTCAGAAAAGATGCTTTGTAACATTTTGATGCTTTGGATTTTGTTAAGGCTTGCTTTATGGCCTAATATGTGGTCTATTCTGGAGAATGTTCCTTGTGTGTTGGGAAAGAAAGTATACTTGGCT